>NC_059292.1:21309985-21377485 GCF_017591435.1 Portunus trituberculatus | reverse complement strand
ACACACACACACACACACACATATATATATATATATATATATATATATATATATATATATATATATATATATATATATATATATATATATATATATATATATGAAATCGTATCTGAACACTCATCAAGGAAAGTCTTCGCTACTGAAGAATGGTCTAGGACCTGTTTTCGCGATTTAGCGAGCATGACTAGCTTCGGCGAAGTCATACAGACACTTAAAAAGAATATAAGATTTTCAAAAGATATAAGGAGAATATTTTAAGGAAAATAATTAATGCTCAGTTAGCTATCACTTTCAATGAGATATGCATTAGAGAGAGAGAGAGAGAGAGAGAGAGAGAGAGAGAGAGAGAGAGAGAGAGAGAGAGGAGAGGCAGATAGAAAGACAGTTTTATTATGTTAACTAGCATTCGAAACTGCAGGGCCAGAATCTGGCTCACCTCAGGCGCGGATCCAGAATATCTATTTGGGGGGGGCCCGCCGCCCTCAAGATAGTGAAGACCAATGGATAGTGATTAGTGATGGCGGTTTTTTGCTTAAAATTCTCAGCTCTGAGCTCTCGAACAGTCAACGTATGTATGTGACAAATTATGTTTCTCCTATCTACATATGATATGTAATCAATATTTAAGGTGGCAAGCAATTAAAAAAAAACAATTGAAATTGCACATTCGACCAGTGAAAAGGCAAATCCTAACAGATAGAAATTGTCACCATATGAATATTCGAAGAAAATTAAATGTTGATTTCATATGTAAGCAGCAATTGGTTGATCACATAATACATGTTATATAAAAGGAATTCTTATATGACTTCTTTATACATAATGAAGGTTATATATAAGGAATTCTTATATGGTTTCTTTTAACAAGTGTCGGTGGAGAGACGATTCCCGGCATCATCGCCATCCTCATCCACGGTCTCACGCCGCCATGCCAGTAAACACATTCCATTTATGAGTGGTATAACACATGAAGATCTGACCAAAGCTGAACTTTCAATCTGTATGCAATAACCTATTTACATGCTTCTGACATCTTCAACAACAATACACTATCAGTTAGAGGGAAGAAATACAAGAAAATGCGGAAATTCATGAGAGGAAGCTCACCTCTGGATACAGCGTTCTACATTCCTCCTCGGTCTTCTTGTCCCCCGATCAGCTGTGCAACGTCATTTTCTATTATTTATAATAAAAGAGCATTTATTATTTTTAGGGTTAACTATTTTTTTATTCATCCATCCACTAAATTTAACTTATTGCTTGCATGTGAGGAATGAGGTCACATATTTTTCCTAGGCCTTTAAATTTAGTTCTATAATAAACAATATACGTTTTCGACTTCCGTAACTTAAATACTGAAAGTAAATAAAGAAAATTCTAAGTTCTCCAGAAATGCAAACGAAAGGTACAAGTTATTGTTTTGACTATCACAGAAAGTGGACATTTTAGCAGATTTTAGCAGACATTTCGTCCGATACCCTCGGCCCCTCTCCATCGTCCCTGGGTTGCTGGGAACGGCCCCATATGAGTATATACGCGTAGATTCTTAGATGAGTGCGGGGACCTGGCCTTTGGGCACGTGCCTGCTGTGCCCTGGCCCTGAAGGAGAGTGAAAAGTTGCATCAGATACAGAAAAAATAGTATCCCGTCCACCTCCACATAGCGGCCCGAGCCCGAGCCATCTCCCCCCCTTCTCCTGCATCAGCGCCTGCATTATGCATATATATACCTATACGGCCGACGACACATTCCGCTGCTTTCCGCATTATAGTTGCAGCAGATTACAATAATTATTTTAAGCGATTTTGTTCTGTACCCACTATCAGCATATGGCATACAGTCGAGATTTTTAAAGGGGAGCGGAGATTTTGGGGGGGGCCCGGGCCCCCTGGGCCCCCCCCTGTATCCGCGCCTGGCTCACCTATAGAACCAACTTCATAGATGGAACCGACTGTACAGTCTAGAGAAACATAATTACTGTACATACCATGATATTTGTGGATTCCGAGTTTAGTGGTAGTTGTTGGTGTTGGTGGTGGTGGTTATTTATTTATTTATTATTTTTTTCTTTTTTATATATATATAATTTTTTTTTTCATTTTACCTTGGATATATTCCTTCATCACTCTTTATATATAGAGTGACAATTCTTGTTATTATGTACATGTATAGAAAGTTGTTTTAATGTTTTGTTGATAAGCAAACTAATTGTGTGTGTGTGTGTGTGTGTGTGTGTGCGCGCGCGTGTGTGCGTAATTCACCTCGGTCGTCTGCTGGTCACTCAGCCAGTCTTCCCCATTACGGAGCGAGCTCAGAGCTCATGGACCGATCTTCGGGTATGACTGAGACCACATCAACACACAACACACCGGGAAAGCGAGGCCACAACCCCTCGAGTTACATCCCGTACCTATTTACTGCTAGGTGAACAGGGGCCGTGTCACACATAACAGGCTTGTCTATTTGCCTCGCCGCTTACCGGGACTCGAACCCGGCCCTCTCGACTGTGAGTCGAGCGTGCTAACCACTACACTACGCGGTGTGTGTGTGTGTGTGTGTGTGTGTGTGTGTTACTTATTCATATGTATCTAATTTACGCAAGTGAATGTATGTACAGTATATTCTCTCTCTCTCTCTCTCTCTCTCTCTCTCTCTCTCTCTCTCTCTCTCTCTCTCTCTCTCTCTCTCTGTGTGTGTGTGTGTGTGTGTGTGTGTGTGTGTGTGTGTGTGTGTGTGTGTGTGTGTGTGTGTGTGTGTGTGTGTGTGTGTAAGTAAGTAAGTAAATGAGTAAGTAAGTAAGTAAGTAAGTAAGTAAAGTTTGTCTTAAGAAAAATCATTTTTACATGCAAATCAAATTTCTATATACGAGATGGCACGATCTATCGAGGCGAAGCCCCGTCAGACGGAATTTTACTATTACTATGATGTGGATGCGAAATGTAAAGAGGCAATATTACATAATAAATTAGTTTCTATACAGCTGCTCACTTATATTACATCATTCATAACCAGAAGCACCTCGAATAACGTGTGTGTGTGTGTGTGTGTGTGTGTGTGTTTCACTGTTTGATCTGCTGCAGTCTCTGACGAGACAGCCAGACGTTACCCTACGGAACGAGCTCAGAGCTCATTATTTCCGATCTTCGGATAGGTCTGAGACCAGGCACACACCACACACCGGGACAACAAGGTCACAACTCCTCGATTTACATCCCGTACCTACTCACTGCTAGGGGCTACACGTGAAAGGAGACACACCCAAATATCTCCACCCGGCCGGGGAATCGAACCCCGGTCCTCTGGCTTGTGAAGCCAGCGCTCTAACCACTGAGCTACCGGGCGTGAGTGTAATTACCTAGTAGTTTTACAGGGCCTGGGCTTTATGCTTGTGTGGCCCCGTCTCCATATCTCCATATATGTGTGTGTGTGTGTGTGTGTGTGTGTGTGTGTGTCATTATAAGTTACATGGGGAAAAATTAATAGATGTGTATGGAGCATAGATGCAGCGAGCACGTGGTGTGTGAGCAATTAAAGGATTACAACCATCTGGTAGGAAGTGTGGTGCATTGCGGTCTCAGACAGCTTAATTTTACTACCTGCACCTTCTCGACGTTCGGTCCGCTAACAAAACGGACTGAACGTTGCAGGCAAGGTAAAATAAATACGATAAGGTACGAGTAATTTCACGGGGGATGAGGGAGAGACAGAAAACCTCTTCACCACGCAGGTGGATGATGACGTCAGCGAGAGCAGGTTTTGATGGGTGGCAGCTGTCGCCTGTCAGTCACTCACACACCAGTGTGTGGAGCGAAACTCTCTCTCTCTCTCTCTCTCTCTCTCTTTCTATTAATCTAGGCAGTTATGCATCTTTATCGATCTATCAATCCATCTGGTCATTGTGAGCTGGGTAAGAAATAACAATGATATAAGTTATGAAGCTAGAACAGCACTAAGATAGCACAGTATTCTGGCAAAATATTTTGATTTACACATGCTGTGATTTCCGCCCAACATACATTCTTACATAAGTACACATATGAAGATGACCCTATCTCCCAATGAAAACAAAATCCTTTGATAATTCCTGGATCCATACATAGAAATCTTTATTACTAAAAAAAAAAAAAAAAAAAATTATCTGTTTATTAGTAACATATCCTGTAATTTTCATTCAATTCTGGTCATAATTCTCAGAGGTATTTTGCAAATAAACAGACTAAAAAACTCCGGCTAAAACCTAACTTAGCTTGGTGGAGATAAAGGTCTACATGTAAAAGCCACACTTGAAGAGAGATGGAAACATTCACGTACGCAAATCCAAAACGTAATATGATAAAAACCATGTGATGCTTTCATGTGTCATCACTACTGAGTTTTTATTCAGCTAGTTGTTGTGTATCAACAGTATGTTATCTTCCTCATCTGCCTGATCAGTATATAAATTAAAATGTCATCCCATCTAATAACTCGTCATATTAATATAATCCACCTAATGTGGAAAACATCTTTATAACTTCTCTGGCGGTCATTATCTCAGATACTGATAATTTGAGGATAAGAAAGAGATACTGAGTAATTTCAGTATTATCTGTGAACATCATGATGTAATTTTAAAGTTTACCATACATACAGATAGTTTTCTGTAAAGATTACAATTTCTTCCACCTCTCTCTCTTTCTCTCTCTCTCTGGATTTGCTATGACGTCATGGTGGAGGTGCGCGGAGGGGAGATGCTGAACTAGCTTATCGTATTCATTTTACCTTGGTCGCAGGAACAATTTTGCGACGCTCAGTCCGCGACGCAGAGTCCCGGCGCCACTCATACCTAGAACCCACTGACGCTCACCGGTCCACCTCGTGCACTCACTATATCACAGTCACCAAGCCTCACCTACTTTCTTACGCTCTTATCTTCATACTGACAAATGACAGGTTGTAAGCACTTTAACAGGTATGTACAGTCTCCACTTGTCACGCAGCTTTTCATAATTCCTTTATAATGCCTCGGTTAACTGGGTGAGCAGGAATTTCTTGAACGTCGTGCGTTAGACCGTAGGTGTGTGGATAAAGCTCGGTATTTTTCAACAAAATGAGATTCCGCCAAGACCCTGTGACGAAAGGAATTCATAATCGTTGTAGTGTGTAATTCACATCGGTCGTCTGCTGGTCACCCAGCCAGTCTTCCCCATTAAAGAGCGAGCTCAGAGCTCATATACCGATCTTCGGGTAAGACTGAGACCACAACACACTCTACACACCGGGAAAGCGAGGCCACAACCCCTCGAGTTACATCCCGTACCTATTTACTGTTAGGTGAACAGGGGCCACACATTAAGAGGCTTGCCCATTTGCCTCGCCGCTTACCGAGACTCGAACCCGAGCCTCTCGATTGTGAGTCGAGCGTGCTAACCACTACACTACGCAGTGTGTGTGTGTGTGTGTGTGTGTGTGTGTGTGTGTGTGGATAAGTGTAAGCCCTCTTTCAGACTAGGACAGAGGGGTTACTACCTCAACCTCCACCGCGCATTAACGGGGATGGATGGATTTAATTTTAGGCGCCGCAACTACAGAGGTCATATAGCGCCTCTACAAAATTTCAATTAAGACAATATTGACGAAGAATTAAAAACAATTAAAAACAATAATATATAAGGCAACTAAAAATACTAAAGTTACAAGTTAAATAAAACAATAAAAATACATATAATAAAAAGAAATAAAATTCACTTTGGGGAGGAGCCCAGCTTCTCCCAGGTACCTATAAACCTCATGGCCTGGGGCCAGACATGCTGGACCAAGTACCTTTGAGAGATAGTAGACACCGCTATCTCTACCGCGACACTGGTAGAGGTAGCGGTGTCGTAACTCGATCAAACTAGGGCACTCCACCAGCAGGTGCCGCACGGTGAGCGGCACCAGGCAGTCTTCACAGTAAGGCTGAGGGTCCCTGGTCAACAGGTACCTTTGTGTAAGGTACGTGTGACCTATGCGCAGTCGCGCCAATAAAGTCTGGATGGATGGATGGATCTTAATTTTAGGCGCCGCAACATCAACGGTCATGTGGCACCGCTACGATATTTTATTTTCAACTAAAAGCAATTAAAAACAATAAAATCAAAGGTCACCAGAAATACTAAAACTACAATAAAATTAAATAAAACATTAAAAACACATAATAAAAGGAAACAAAATTCACACATTGGGGAGGAGCCCAGCTTCTCCCAGGTACTTGTAAACCTCATGGCTTGGGGCCAGACATGCTGGACCAAGCACCTTTGAGAGATAGTAGACACCGCTATCTCTACCGCGACACTGGTAGAGGTAGCGGTGTCGTAACTCGATCAAACTAGGGCACTCTACCAGCAGGTGCCGCACGGTGAGCGGCACCAGGCAGTCTTTACAGTAAGGCTGAGGGTCCCTGGTCAACAGGTACCTTTGTGTAAGGTACGTGTGACCTATACGCAGTCGCGCCAGTAAAGTTTGTAAACGTCGATCCCGGACATGGGTGTATGTCCAGTGAGGGATAGAGGAAGTAGTGATCTCTCCCATTTTCGAGGTTGCGACCCCTGTTAGCCATCTCCTCTGCCAAATTGCTGCAACCGCCACACGAATAACATGAAATACATCTCGAAACGGAACAGGGGAAGGAGATGGAGCGCGACTTGCTGCCTCTTTAGCGGGGCGGTTTGCGTGTTCATTCCCTGGAACACCAACGTGACCAGGGACCAAACAGAACCCAACACGATATCCTCGTTTGATAAGAAGATATAGCCACTCCAGGGCTGATAAAACCAAAGGATTAAGGGAGACAGTGCAAAAGAGAGCAGTAAGAGCACTGCGACAGTCACTAAAAATTGTAAAAGACGAGACAGGGAGAGTAAAAATCATCTGTAAAGCTAGGACTATGGCAGACAGCTCCGCCGTAAAAACGGACGCCACTGAAGGAAAACTGCCAGACCGATAAAAAGAGGGAAAAACTACACTAAACCCGACGCCTGCGTCGGATTTGGAACCATCAGTAAAAACAGGAATATCATTAGAATGGATAAAAAGTGTTCTAAAAACCGTGTGTGGAACAGAGCTGGCAGAAAATCCTTCTTGCCATCCAAGGCAGGAGGGCATAATGAGATAACAGGAAGCTGCCAATAACCAACTCGTGGGAGCCGGAAAGAGTACACAGGAGTGGGGTCGATAGATAACTCCGCCATGAGATTTGCAACTCGAAGGCCAAAAGGTTTAGGGAGACTCGGTCGAGTGACATGCGCCTGCGAGCGCGAGTCCCGCAATATTGACAGACAAGGGACAAAATCAGGAAGACGGTGGGTGCGAAACCAACACCGGAGCATCGAAGACTGGCGCCGGTGGTCGAGCGGCCAGAAACCAGCATCCACTAGAAGGCTAGGTATTGGAGATGTCCGAAATGCACCCGTAGCCAGCGGACCCCTGCATGATGTACGGAGTCAAGCGTGCGTAGTCGTGCATCCGTTGCAGAGGAGTAGATTTCACAACCGTATTCCAGCTTAGGAAGGATAAGTGTACAGTGAAGCAGCAGCAAAGTGTCCCTGTCCGCACCCCAAGAGGTGTGACTTAAAACCCGAAGAAGGGATAATGCCTGCCGACAAGACACCTTAAGAGAACGGAAATGGGGAACTCAGGTGAGACGGTTGTCAAACAAAAGGCCAAGATATCGAGTCGCCTCCACGCATGATAGGCGTCTATTGGCGAGGTATAAATCAGGGTCTGGATGTACACCACGGTTGCGATAAAAATGCACGGCTACGGTTTTCGAGGTGGAGAATCGAAAACCGTTCATGTTGGCCCAACCGGATACCCTATTGATTGCCAGTTGGAGCTTGCGCTCAATCAGTGACATCCTAGCAGCAGCAAAAGAGATGCACAAGTCGTCCACATATAAGGAGCTCTGAACGCCATCCGGTAGAGTATCTATAACACCATTTATGGCGACTGCGAATAGCGTAACACTAAGAATACTTCCCTGTGGGACACCGTCATTTAGAACAGTAGCATCGGAGAGAACACTCCCCACTCGAACCCGTAAAAGACGTCTCGATAAAAATTGCTGGATAAAAATAGGAAGGTGGCCACGGAGGCCAAAATTATACAAGGAACGTAAAATGCCATGACACCAAGCTGTGTCGTAGGCCTTCTCCAGGTAAAAAAAAACCAGTTACCTGGTGGTGGTGATTAGTAAAAGCCTCACAAATAGAAGACTGTCAAGATGTTGCAGGCACAGAGATGTCAGAGGCAGCAAGTACCAGTAGAGAGAATGACTGGAAGCAAATGTTTATTGAGATGAGCGCAGCCATGACTCAAATGAAGGCGTCCATAATTTCACTAAAGGCACAAGTAGATAAAGCAGTACAGGGCCAGGCACCGGGGGAGAAGATAATTCAAATACCAATATTGATTAGTAGAAGCAAACGCAAGATATACAAAGGGTACCACATAGAGCTCAAATAAATGCATAAATGATGCCTTTGAAATTGCAGGTAAGCACGACAGTGCAAAGTCAGGAAACGGGGGAAGAGCATTCAAAGATCAATACTGACTTGGAGAAGCAGACACAAGGTATGCAAGGCGTACGACAACTGAACTCCAGTGCTAATTCTGTTTGTACAGTTACACCATAAAATGACACAAATACGTTTCCTGCAGGGCAAATCCGGAGTGAAAGCACACAAAGGCAGTCTTCTGATGAAACAGGTCATTCAAACATCAAAGTATGCAGTCCACCAGTAGAAGCTTCGATTCACAGTTCCCATGCAGGCAATATTACCACAATTAGGTTGCCTCCGCAAACACCATTACCAACCTTCTCAGGGCGTGATCAGAGAGAGTTTGAGTCCTTCATGACTGGTTTCACTCAATACTTAAGAGATCATAATGTTCCAGAATCATCAAAATTGAACGTGCTCTTAAGGGCTTGTACTGACACAGGTTCGTTGAAGGACATATTACAAAGCTTCACTTGCTTAGATCCATTAACTGGAAGCGAAGCAATAGACATGCTGCGAGACAGGTTAGCAGGAGAAATAACTCGTGTGGATGAAATGGTTCAGAATATTTTCGATGGCCCACCAATAAAGTGGGAGGATGTGCAGGGACTGACCAAATTCTTGAGTAATCTGTGGGATTGTATTGTGCAAATGTAAAACACTGGGCGATTACAAGAGATAGAGGCGTTCACCTCGGTCTCACAAATTGCGAAGCGATTCATTGGCAGGCTGCGTGAGCATTATGATGACAGGTTCTTCAAATATGAGAAGAAAACTGGAAATCGTCCAAATATAATGTGGCTGAAGGATTTTGTTGCAGAGACAGTGAGAAGGATAAAGAAAGGTGGACGTTGTGAAAACCGAACCAGCAGGAGAACAACTGGTTTAGTCACTACTGAATGGGATACGGATGGAGGCTTAGGCCGAGTTTCAAAGCGACCTGCGTGTCCCATTTGTCCTAGTCATGAGATCCATCCATTATCAGCTTGTCACCGCTTCCACAGGATGGACGTGAGCGAACGAATAAACACTGTCAGACGAGCCAACCTCTGTTATAACTGTTTAGGGCGAAACCACAATGTCAAAGATTGTTTCAAGGAAGCACAGTGTTGTATTAACGGATGCAGACAAAAACATTCAACGTGGCTTCACAAGCATGTTTGGCAATCACCAAGAAGTGACCAAAGAGTTAGGGGTGTGTCAAATTACAGATATACCAGACCCACTGAATTAATGCCAGTACAACACAAAGCACTGAGTCTCGAGCGCAGATCAGCAGACAGGCAGGAAACAGCATCACCGCCTACAACAAGAGAACATACGGTCAAACCCGAGGTGAACGAGCCAAGTACAAGCTGTAATAGTGAGAAAGGAAAAATGGATGAACAAAGGCCTGCGCAATGACTCTCAACAAAGACTAAGGGTAAAACCGCGTTACCAGTGGTGGAGGTCACAGTGAAGGGATGCGAAGGAGAGCAAGTACAAAGGATTTGGGCCCTATTGGACCCTGGCAGTACTCGATCATTCTGTACTGAAAGGCTTATCAAGAACTTGGGATTGAGAGGAAACCCAGAACAGCTCACACTTGGTACTCTAAATCATGAAAGCACTCAGTCTTCGTATGAAGTGGACTTACTTGTTACGAGTGTCGGGAGAAGGAAGCGAACCATACGATTGCATGATGTGTTCGCCATTGAGAAACTTCCACAGAGGGAGATATTATGGTCGCATCTTCGCGACATTGCAGTACCTTCCGGAGGAACAGTTAATTGGCCAGGACACTCCAGAGGCACTATTATCGCTAGAGGTTAGAAGTGGAAATGGAGCACCTTTTGCGACTAGGACTCGATTAGGATGGGCTATAAATGGCCCCTTGAGTTGCCATACAATGATGGTGGAGTGTCTAGTGAACGTAAGAGCCGACGAGGTGAACGGAAGCACAAGTGAAGCGGTTATGGGAAGTAGAAACAAAGAGGCGACGAAAAATTAGCCATGTCGATAGAGGACAAGGAAATATTGAAGCTGTGGTCATCAGCTGTTGAGCAGGTGTCTTCCAATACCCTTCCGACAACAACCTCCCTGTCTCCCAAATAACAAAATTTTGGCTGTGCAGAGGTTATCTGGTTTAAAAAAACGATTGCTAAAGGAGTCAGAGCTTCACCAATGATACACAAATGATATCTTAAAACTCTTGACAAATGATCATGCAGAACGAGTGCCATACAGAGAGTTAGAGACAAGTCTTGGACTAACCTGGTATATTCCCCATCATCCAGTGATGAACCCAAATAAGTCAGAGAAGGTGCGCATTGTGTTTGATTGTGCAGCTGCTTACAATTCAGTATCATTGAACAGTCAGGTGCTACAAGGGCCAGATCTAACTAATTCATTACTGGGCGTATTATTACGTTTTCGACGCGAAAGTGTAGCTGTCGTGGCAGACATCGAAGCAATGTTTCATCAGATCAGAGTTGCTCCACATCACAGGGACGCCCTTCGTTTTCTCTGGTGGCCTCAAGGGGACTTATCACGGACAGCACATTCATATCGCATGAAACTACATCTCTTCGAAGGGGTTTGGAGTCCATCCTGTGCATCATATGCACGTGTCTTAACCGATCATGGCAAAGATTTCCCAGAGGCACAAGAACAAGCACGACGTAATTTTTATGTTGATGATTTGTTGCTATCCTTTACATCAACTAAAGTGGCATCCATAGTGATATTGCAGATGCGCTCATTACTATCACGGGGAGGATTCAGACTTACGAAATGGATGAGCAATGACAGGGAAGTGAACGAATCTGTTCCACTCTCAGAAAGACACACTGGAGTGAAGGAAATTGATTTAAGTCGAGATGCATTACTCGTGGAACGGGCGCTCGGAGTTGTATGGGACCTACAAAGAGATAGGTTTGTTGTCAGGGTCAAGGCAAATCACAAGACAGTAACAAAGAGGGGCCTTTTGAATACTGTAAGTTCTATTTATGACCCACTAGGTTTCATCTGTCCAGTCACTATCAAGGGAAAGATGTTGTTCTAAGAAGAGTGTAGGAGAAGAATTGGTTGGGATGAGCCCCTCACGGATGAAAACAAACGAGCATATGAACGTTGGCAAAGAGACTTAGAGCAACTCTCTGATTTTCATATTCCCCGTCCTTACAGACCTGAAGGAAGAGAACAAGTAAAATGCGTACAGTTGCATCATTTCTGTGATGCTTCGCAAAGAGCATACAACATGGTCACATACATGCGAGTGAGGCTTGCAAATGGTAACGTGTACTGCTCTTTTGTCTATGGTAAGGCCAGATTAGCACCCTTAAAACAACTAACAATACCTAGACTGGAGCTTTGCACTGCAGTACTCACAGCTAAGAGTGGTAGGATGCTAGTGGATGAGCTAGATATCAAGATTGATGAAACTATATTCTGGACATACAGCATGTTGGTGATGCAGTACCTTTCAAACACTGACAAACGATTCCAAGTATTCGTGGCAAACCGAGTTGCTACCATACGTGAGTTGTCAACCACAGATCAGTGAAGATATGTGAATACTGAATGGAATCCAGCCGATGATGCCACTAGAGGTCTTATGACAAAGGACATGTTTCAAGAGAGCAGATGGATTCAGGGACCAGCCTTCCTCTGGAAGGACGAAACCCACTGGCCAAGGCGGGTGCTGACAATCCAGGATGTAACTGATGATCCAGAGCTTGTGAACTGTACCAGCATGTTATCATTGAGTACCAGAGACCTGAAGCCTGTTCTGGAGAATTTATGGACACAATACTTCTCCTGGTACCGATTGCAAAAGGGGGTTGCATGGATCATGTGGTTTGGGAAATGGATACAGAACCGAAATAGGAGTTCACAATTGACCCTGCATGACATGCGTAAAGCCCAGAGGGCAATTCTCAGACAAGTCCAAGCAGAATGTTATAAAGATGACATTCAGTCCCTAAAGGGAGGTTAAAGCATTGCAAAACAGAGCTCCCTTGTCCGCTTCGAACCATATATCGACAGCAATGGACTGGTCAGAATTGGGGGACGATTAGCGCATGCCCCAATCAACACAGCGACTAAGAACCCAATTCTTCTTCCCCGGGATCACCCGGTTACAACACTCATTGTACGGGATACACACAAGACAACTGCTGGACATTCAGGTAGAGAGCACACCCTCTCAGTATTGCGGCAGAAGTTCTGGATCCCACAATGTCGTAAACTTCTTGACAAAGTCATAAAACACTGTACGACATGCCGTCGAAACAATTTTAAACCAGTACATCAACGACAAGCACCATTACCAGCAGACCGCGTGACACCAGGTAAGGCACCTTTTATTTATACAGGTGCTGACTGTTTCGGACCCTTCCTTGTCAAGCTGGGCCGAAAGCAATACAAACGCTGAGGGTGTATCTTTACTTGTCTGACAACCCGAGCGGTGCATATAGAAACCCTGAACTCACTAGATGCTGCTGAATGCCATATCAAGGTTCGTGGCCCGCAAGGGTGTGCCAGAACGAATACGCTCAGACAACGGAACAAATATAGTCAAGGCAGACAAAGAGATCCGTGCAGCATTTCGAAGTTGGGAAGATGACAAATACTTACACGAGAGATTCCTGAAGAGACAGATAGAATGGGTCTTTAACCCACCAACAGCATCACATATGGGGAGCATGGGAAAGACAAATTAGAACTATCTGGAAGGTCTTACGAGCAATTGTAGGTTCTCAGGTACTAGACGATGAACGCCTACATACTGTGTTTTGTGAAGTAGAAGCTATTGTAAATAGTCGCCCCATCACCCCAGTTTCCGATGATCCGAATGACTTGGACGTGCTTACCCCTTCTCACCTCTTACGGTGTATGACCTCTGTAGAACCACCAATAGGTGTTCATCTAAATGAAGAAGATTATCGCCGTAGATGGAGGCATGCTCAATTCCTAGCAGATCAATTTTGGAAGAGATGGACGCGAGAGTACCTACCAGGGTTACGCCAGCGACAAAAGAATATTAATACTCATCAGGAATTTGCAATTGGTGACATGATTCTGGTGACCAGTGAGACCACGCCTCGAAATCAGTGGCGATTAGGCAGAGTAACAGAGGTAGTCAGAGGGGATGATGGTTTCATACGGCAAGTAAAAGTGAAAATCGAACAAGGTATTCTAACATGTCCGGTTAACAAACTGTGTCACTTAGATGGCTGTTGCGTTACAAGATATAAAGATAATGTGTAACATGCAGGGGTTCTTGACCTTCCCTTACACTCCAACTTTCTGCCTTCGAGTAGATATGTATAACAATCTGTGTCCTCTTGTGTTTGCAAATACAACCTTTCTTTGCTTTGTGAGAGGGAGTAGTTGCTTAACAAATGTGAATTAGTGATTTGTTATGAAACAAGTTATTGCTGTAAGTATAACTGCTTTTATGCTGTGAGATGCACATTTACTCTGTGAAATAATTTTATGCTGTAAGTATAACTGCTCTTATGCTGTGAGATGCACATTTACTCTGTGAAACAAATTTATGCTGTAAGCATAACTGCTCTTATGCTGAGATGCACATTTACTCTGTGAAACAAATTTATGCTGAAAGTACAACTGACGCAGCCGCCGGCAGCTGCTCTTATGCTGTGAGATGCACAATTACACTGTGAAACAAATTTATGCTGTAAGTATATTTATCTTTATGCTGTGAAATATGCATTTGGTATATATATATATATATATATATATATATATATATATATATATATATATATATATATATATATATATATATATATATATATATATATATATATATATATATATATATATATATATATATATATATATATATATATATATATATGTAAAATTTACTCTGACGTGTAAGCAACAAATCCTCCGTCGACGCCAACGTTGACACACGTCTGTTTGGTTTACCTATAAAATGCATTGTGAAATGTTCATCCCTTCAGGGTGTCTTGAATTCTCATGCTGGGACATGTCTGTTAATATCCATTTAGCCTGTGGTCACATAATGTCGTAATAATGTGATGTCGCACATTTGTAGACAAATTCGGTCACCGTCTGTTATTTGTTTCGGGCGTATCCGCCCAACGGGGGGAGTGTTACCGCCAACAGCCGGTAACGAGAGAGAGAGAGAGAGAGAGAGAGAGAGAGAGAGAGAGAATAGGAAGAAGCGAGGACTTGTTTACCATCTACATAGCTGATGTAGGTATCCTCACCGTCCCTTATCTTTGTCGAAGCTGACCTAGCTGCCCCTTCAGTCTTTATTATATGCACGTGTTTGATGGTTTGGTCACTCCAAGAGAGCGAACTGAATAACAGTTCACGCTAAGGAGACACACGGTAGAGACAAGTTCCCTCACACCCTCGCCCTCTCTCAGATCCGGAAAACGTAAGTAATGCAAGACATTGCATTATATACCTGTATGTACAGTGATATGTTGGAAAGGCTTGTAGAATGGTAGCTTGTAAAATGGTAACTAAATCCAAACAAGTGTGCATACGTGACTTGGAAAAATTGTGACAGATCATAATGTTTTCAGGTTTTGACAAACACGAACAAATAGTGTTCTTGTCCACGTGCGGATCTGTTATTACCCTCATCAACCGCAAGCCGCCCTATCTGGCGGTAACAGTAAATAAAGTCGCAAATCGACTGAAGAAGATCAATATGTTGGTCTTATTTTGAGACTGTTTTTTCCAGTCGTTAGGTACCGATATTCAGTTGGAAATTATATCAACTTGAAATCTCAGTCGTAAATTGACACGTGTGAACCCGCCTTTACAAACTCCTTTTTGGAACACAATCATCGATAGTCTATTTTCCTGAAGTTTCTTTTTAAATTTATCCCATATCACCTCTACATCTAGGTAACTTAGATATTTGTTCCACTTTATGGATAATAATTTACTCAGTTTAGTATATATAGTCGGCTTTTTCATACAAGTGCACATGGTTTTTTTTTTTTTTTTATACTCTTTCTTATGTGGTTCGAGCTATACTACCTACTAGCTATTTTATTGAATTTGGAAGAGGGATCTTCTACTAGGCTATAAGAAAATTTCAACAAAAGATCGTGATGTAATTTGTTTAGAACAACATAGTCTATAATACTCGAAAAAAGGACCGAGTAAACATTTTAGAACGACGGGACAGGACATGACGTCACGGGTGTCAACAAGAGTTCTCCAATCCCCACCTTTGCCGCGCCGCACAACCGCTGATCTTTGCAGGGTCTTCACATCATGTCAGTAATTCCCCTTTCACTGTATTGCCTCTCCTCTACTGAACCTGTGATGAAATGATGTAGGTAAGTGAGCATTAAACAAGTGGTTAGACTTGGTCCATAAGTTAACAGGTCGTAGTAAAGTGTCTGTGCTTCCACCACCACCACCATTACCACTACTACTACTACTACTACTACTACTACTACTACTACTACTACTACTACTACTACTACTACTACTAACGGTGTGTAGCCTACTCAGCATGTAGTTGTGTCTACCTATGACAGTCTCTTTTTAAAGCATGCTTACCTGTATTGGCACTCTCTTAAAGAACACGTCCCACCTGCTCTCCTCAGTTCCTGGCTCTCCCTTCGCAGCTCCTCCACCCAGCTGATGTGACGTTACATGTTTGAAGCCATGCTATTAGTCAACAAGAGAGAGAGAGAGAGAGTGGGGATGAATTTGAACAGGAGATACAAAGAAAAAATAGATAATAAATGGAGGAAATAGAAATAAAACAGGATAGGTAGGAATAACACAAGAGACAGAGAGAAAAATGGATAACGAATAGTGGAAATGGGAATGAAAATATGATAATAAATAAGGAAATAAGAGGAAATGATAATATAAAGCAGTGGATAGAAAGGAAAAGGATAACAGATAAAGGAAGAGGATAACAAATAAGGGGAGGAATGGGAACAAAAGAGGAGATGAAAGAAAACAAGAGAAAGAATGATAGTAAAACTTAGGGAGGTAAATGGAACAAAGGGTTAATAAATGGAAGAACTCAGGAAGTACTTCTATGTTGCAAGACAGTGTCAGTTTTTTTTCCCTCATTCAGGCAACTTTGCTGTCATGAGACAGCATTGTTTTTTTTCTATTTGTATGTATGTGTGTGTGTAATTCACCACGGGTGCCTACTGGTCACCTAGCCAGTCTTCCCCATTACAGAGCGAGCTCAGAGCTCATAGACCGATCTTCAGGTAGGACTGAGATCACAACATACTCCACACACCGGGAAAGCGAGGCTACAACCCCTTGAGTTACATCCCGTACCTATTTACTGCTAGGTGAACAGGGGCTACACATTAAGAGGCTTGCCCATTTGTCCCGCCACTTTCCGGGACTTGAACCCGGCCCTCTCGATTGTGAGTCGAGTGTGCTAACCACTACATTACGCTGTGTGTGTGTGTGTGTGTGTGTGTGTGTGTGTGTGTGTGTGTGTGTGTGTGTGTGTTTGATTACTTTTATGTTGTGAGACCATTGGTTTTTTCTTTGTGTATTCACCTAGTTGTATTCACCTAGTTGTAATTTTACAGGGCCTGGGTATCATACTCGTGTGGCCCCGTCTCCATATCTACACACATCCAACTTTCCTTTAAAACTATGCACACTCCTCGCTGACACCACCACCTCACTCAAACCATTCCACACCTCCACACATCTTTGTGGGAAACTATATTTCTTCACATCCTTCAAGCATATTCCTTTGGCTATCTTTTTACTATGCGATCTTGTAGTTCTATTTAAGTTTTTCTCTCTCAACATCATTTGCTCATTATCCACTTCATCCAGTCCATTCAACAGTTTATAAACCTGTATTAAATCTCCTCTTTCTCTTCTTTGTTCCAAGGTAAGCAAATTCATTTCTTTTAATCTCTCCTCATAGGTCATTTCTGCCAATTCCGGAACCATTTTTGTTGCCATTCTCTGCAATCTCTCCAACTTCCTTATATGCTTCTTTTTATAAGGGGACCAAACCACTCCAGCATATTCCAATCTTGGTCTAATTACCATACTAATTAATTTCTTCATCATATCTTTATCCATATAATGGAAGGCTAATCCAATATTTTTATCAAATTATACGTTTCTCCAAACATCTTATCAATATGAGCCTCAAACTGCCCATGGTCTTGTATTATCACTCCCAAATCCTTTTCCTTTTCCACCTTTTTCAACACTACTTCTTCACCCATCTTATATGACCCTCTTGGCCGTCTTCCACTCTTCCCATCTCCATCACATGACTTTTGCTCAGATTAAATTCCATTTGCCACCTCTTGCTCCACTCCCAAATCTTATCCAGATCTGCCTGTAAAATTTCACAATCTTCTTCACTCTTCACACACCTACACAACTTCGCATCATCCGCAAACAAATTAATATAACTGTTTACTCCTCTGGCATGTCATTAATATATACAAGGAAAAGTATTGGTGCCAGCACTGAGCCTTGTGGGACTCCACTCTCCACCACCAACCAGTCCGACTTTGCATCCCTTATTACCGTTCTCATCTCCTCCATCTCAAGTAGTTTTCCATCCACTTTAACACTTTTCCTTTCAGTCCTCCATAAATCTCTAATTTCCATAACAGTCTCATGTGAGGTACCTTGTCAAAAGCTTTCTTTAAATCCAAATATACACAGTCCATCCATCCCTCTCTCTCTAAAAGCTGTATTTGTTTGTCCAAGCCAAATTGATGATCCTCTTATGATCCTCCAGGAACCGTATCCAATATTTCTTTATCACCCTCTCACAAATCTTACCGACCACACTTGTTAGAGACACAGGTCTATAGTTAAGAGGCTCTTCCTTACTGCCTCCCTTATAAATGGGCACCACTTCAGCTCTCTTCCACTCTACTGGTACTTCCCTGTTTCTAATGAACACCTTATAATATCATATAATGGATCAATCAATTCTTCTCTACACTCCTTCAATAATTTTCCTGAAACTTCATCTGGTCCCATCGCTTTATCATCTTTAAGTTCCTCCAACATTTTATATAACTCCTTTTAGGTATCTTAATGTCATCCATGTGCACATTTCCTTGTACATTCTGAGGCTTTACAAACATTGTTTCTTTAGTAAATACTTGCTGAAACCTATTATTTAGCAATTCCGCTATATTCTTAGGGTCATCTACTATCCCTTGCTCTCCTTTTAATCTTTCAATGGACTCTCTCTTTTAAGTTTACCATTTATGAACCTGTAAAACAATTTTGGATGTTCCTTACTCTTGTCTACAATATCTTTTCAAATTTTCTTTCTTCCTCCTCCTTACCCTCACATACTCATTTCTTGCCACTCTATAATTCTCCTTATTTAGTATATTCCTGCTCTTTTCCATCTTTTCCAAGCCACATCTCTCTTTTCCTTAGCCTTAACACAAGTTGCATTAAACCAATCCTTTCTTCCTTCCTCTCTCGGTTTATACTTTGGTACAAATTTCATAACTCCTTCTTTATAATATTTCATAAAAATCTCATATTTCTTTTGCACTTCTCTGATTTGTAACATCTCCTCCCAATCTAATTTTCTGAAATAATTTTTCAAACTTTCTGTGTCCATCTTTCTATAATTCAATCTACCACTCCTGTATGTCTCGTCCTTCCTTCGCTGTGTTGTTGCTATCTGCATTTCCATAACCACATGATCACTCTTTCCCAAAGGACATTGTATTGTATATCTCCACATAGGTACACTTCTCTTGTTAACACCAAATCCAGTCTAGCCGGTTCATCATCTCCTCTATATCTAGTATTTTCCTTCACCCTCTGTTCCATCATATTTTCCATCATTAGATTAAGAAATCTCTCTCCCATGCTTCCTCTCCAACACCACTTACTAGATTTTCCCAATCCACCTCCTTACAATTAAAATCTCCTACTAGTATCACCTTTCTTTTTCCAGATAATACACTTTCCAAACTCTGTAAAGTATCCTTGATCATATTGTCGTATTCCTTAATGTCCAAGAATTTGTTTTAGGAGGTACATAGGTCACCATGATTATTAATTCTTTTCCATCACTTTTTATCCTTATGCTTATCACTTCTGCATTGTTCTTCCCATACCAAACCTTATCCACATTTATTTATTTCTTCGTCATAATCATAACTCCTCCTCCACCTTTACTCTCTATCCTTTCTCCATATATTATATTTATTATCCAAATTTATCTTTGTTTTTCATGCAATTTTGTCTCAGTCAAACACACTATATCAGGCTTCTCCACCATCATATAGTCTTGCAATTCCAATCTACTTGACAGTATCCCATCTATATTAGTATACATTACGGTCCACCCACTGCTCCTCTAGGGGTTCCTCCATTCCTTCTTTCCACATACCACTTTCTGACTCTCTCTCCTATAACTCTCCAAAAACTTTTCTCTTTCCTCCTCAGACCGCTCATCATTTTTCCTTCTCGCCTCTTCCACCAATTCCTTATATCTTCTCCTCTCTTCCTCATTTCTATTCTTTCTCACAAACACCTCTTTACAACCTTCTATCTCTCTTAACTTTGATGTTCTATATAGGATATCCTCCCAGATTGTTGTGACTTCAGTACTACTTTAATCGGTCTGCTCACTCCCTCCTTATACGGACCCAGTCTATGGATCTCTTCCACTTCTTCTTGTAGGTCTTTTTTCATCATCATTTAGATTTTTGAACAGATCTCTTACCGTTTTAATTCTTCCTTAATTCTCTTAGGCTTATATGTTATATTTTGTTCTTTCATCCCAAATATTAACACACTCTTCTTCTTTTCTGCTATTTCCCTTATCAATGTTTCCTTATTCTTCATTACATTAACCAGTTCCTTGGACCTTTCTTTTTTGTCTTCCTTCAACTGATCTTTAATTATTTCTTGTAATCCAACCATCTCTGCTTCCCTCGACTCAGTCCATTGTGTTTTCTTCAGTTCCCATTCCTTTCAAACCTTTCATTCTGCTCACTAATCATTTCCTTAAAGTCATCTTTCTCCTTTACTACTCTCTCCATTTTCTCCTCCAACCGTCTCTTGTATTTTTCAACCTCCACTCTCAAGTGTGCATTCTCATCCACCAATCGTTTTCATTTTCCTCCAGTCTCTTAACTCTTTCCTTCAAAGCCTTGGAATTCTCTATCCTGCTCCTCCTCACTCCTCTGAACTTTTAATTCCTTCACCAACTCCTCAAATCTCTTCTCCAACATTACCAATCTACCTTGCATTGTTGCCCTGTTGAAGATGGACTCATGCTTTGACTGGCCACTTTCGGCTTTGCTCCCTGGGCCTCATCAACATATTTTGAATTTGGTAATTTATTTCTTACCGGTCTATCCATTTTTTTTTACTCTTCCTGGGAGCATGTGGGTGTGTGGTCACTGGGGGCCAGGCCTGGTAGCTACGTGTGTGTGGTGGGATGCGTTGGCGGCTGCTATGGCTGGCCTTTGTGTGGTTCCCGCTCTGTCGTTTGGAGTGTGGAGGTTCTCACACCTCCGATCACTCCCATGTACACGCCACCAGGCTACGTTCACTCTGTACACTCGTTCACTCCCTCTGGTCGCCCCTCAATAGCAATAACTATTCTCACTCAAGCACATTGCTTAGCGTGTGGAGTGTTAGTTAGATGCCGCTTTAAGCAGGAGGCACGTCCGCTCTCCACAGAGCGTGGAGTGTGTGTGTGTGTGTGTGTGTGTGTGTGTGTGTGTGTGTGTGTGTGTGTGTGTGTGTGTGTGTGTGTATTTACGAGTACCTATTTGTGTATTACAGGACCCGAGCTAAGCTCTCTGTGACCTGTCTCCTTGTCCATTCCTGTCATATCTCTTTCATCTGATTGACACACACGCATCAACGACATCACTGCTCAGTTTATTCCACTTATCAATGCTACGATGCGGGAAACTGTATTTTCTCACGTCATTTAGACAGATGTCCTTTATTAGCTTTTTCCATGTCCTCGGAGATGATTACTTGTGGTCACCTTTATCAACTCTCTGTCCAGTATGTCAATCTTGTTCACCAATTTATACATAGTTATCATGTCTCCTCTTGTTCTTCTCTCTTCTAATGTGGTCAGCCCCAGCTTCCTCAGTCTTTCCTCATAGTCTAACTCCTGAGTCCTGGTACCATCCTTGTTGCCAGCCTCTGTACCCTTTCCACCTTCTTCACATTTTTCTTCATATGCGGTGACCAGACACATGCTGCATATTCTAACTGGGGTCTTATTAAGGTACATAATATCTTCTTCATCATTCCTTCATCTAGGTAGTGGAATGCAAGGCCAATATTTTGAAGCATGTTGTATGTTTTCCAAAAAATCTTGTTAATGTGTTTCTCCGGTGACAAAGTGTTTTGCATGGTTACTCCTAAGTCTTTCTCCTCATTGGTCTCTTTAATTTTCTCATCACCCAGCCTGTAATCCCTGTTTGGTCTGTATCTACTTCTTCCCATTTTCATAACATGGGTCTTGTCTATATTAAATTCCATCTGCCACTCTTTACTCCACTCATATATTTTATCAAGATCTTCCTGTAACTTGTTACAATCTTCCACATTCTTTACTCTCCTCATAATTTTAGTATCGTCCGCAAACATGTTCATGTAACTGTCAATTCCTACTGGCATATCATTAACATAAATCAAAAACATGATGGGACCCAGCACTGACCCTTGTGGAACTCCACTGGTTACCTTCTTCCACTCGGACTTCCTTCCTCTCACCACTGTTCTCATTTCTCTTCCCATTAAGTAATTTTCCATCCATTTTGCTAGTTTATCATTTACTCCTCCAATCATCTTTAGTTTCCACATCAGTCTATTGTGTGGTACTTTATCAAAGGCCTTTCTCAAGTCCAGGTAGATAGCATCCACCCATCCCTCTCTATGTTGTAGTATGTCAGTCACTCTTGAATAAAAACATAATAAATTGGATACACGATCTTCCTTTTCTGAAACCAAACTGCCTTTCACTCAGAATGTTTTCACTTTCTAGATACTCACTCCACTTAGCTTTAATTACTTCTTCACATACCTTGCACAATATACTAGTCAACGATACTGGTCTATAATTTAGCGGTTCCATTCTACTACCATTCTTATATATAGGCACAATGTCAGCTCTTTTCCACTCTTTCGGGACTAATCCTGTTCGTATGGAGGTTTCCACAATATCAAATACGGGTTCAACAATTGATCCTTACATTCATTTAGCAACCTCCCAGATATGCCATCAGGCCCCATTGATTTATTAATATCCAGATTGCTTATAATTTTCCTTACATCTTCCTTAGTAACCATGATGTCCTGCATTTGCTTTATTTCCGTAGGCCTTCCTCCCATAAAATGCTCCTCCTTTGTAAACACTTTGCAAAAGTTGTCGTTCAAAATTTCAGCTATATCTCCAGCATCTTCATATACTTCTTCCCATTTTTACCTTTTCTATTGCCTCCTTTTATTTAGTTTTCCATTTATGAATTTGTAAAACATTTTGGGTCACTATCACAGTTTTCCACCACCCTCTGTTCATATTCCTTCTGTGCTGTTCTCCTTACTTCAACATATCTATTCCTTGCTGTTTTGTAGACTTCTCTTGATAATACATCACTGTTTTTCTTAAGTTTCTTCCATGCCTTTTCTTTGTTCTTTTTTGCTTCTTCACAATTTCTATTAAACCACTGTTTATTATTTAAAGTCCTCTTTCTGTGATATGGCACAAACTTTTTCACAGCAGAGTTATACAAATCCATAAATTTATCGTATTTCAATTGCATATCCCTTTCCTGGTATACCACGGACCAGTCAATTTCATTAAAGAACTCCCTTATATGGTTATAATTTGCCCTAGTATAATTTAATTTTTCCTCCTGCGTTCCACAATCTTATTCGTGCTTAATTCTGTATCCAGCTCAAAGCTTAGGACATCATGATCGCTTTTCCCAAGGGACATTCATGTTCAATTTCCTCTTTTAGAGAGATTCCCCTGGTAAATACCAAATCCAACCTTGCTGCAACATCTTGTCCCCTGCACCTTGTTGGTGATCTCACCCACTGTGTCATCAAGTTATTTGTTGCTACCTTTAACAATTCTTCTGCCCACTCACCACCGTTCACCACTTCGTAGTCTTCCCACACTATTTCTTTGCAATTAAAGTCTCCAACTATCATCACTCTATCCTTTCTGATGAGTTCTTGCTTCATTCTGTCTAGAGTATTTCTCATCACCATTTGGTACTGTTCATATTCCCAAGCACTGGTTCTGGGTGGTATGTATACTGTTATAATATTAATGTCCCTCTTGCCATCTGTTATAAGCATACTTATCACTTCCTCATTTCTCTTACTATAGTTCACCTCCTTCACTATCAGATCTTCCTTAGTAAGAACCATTATACCACCACCTCCTTTATTTTTCTATCATTTCTCCATACTTTGTAGTGTTTTACAACAAACCAGTCTAGCTTTATTTCGGCCTTAGCTTTGTTTCCACTACACACATTATGTCCGGTTCGTTATTTCTTAGGTAATCCATACATTCTAGCCTCTTAGACAGAAATCCATCTATGTTCATGTAAGTCACTTTTATTCCATTCCTAGTCTCATTCTTCCATGTAATGCCTATTCCGTCTGTTTTATCCACCACTTCTTTAGCCTCCCATTTCTCATCCTCCAAAAACTTGGTCTTTTCCTCCTCTGTTCTTTCGTCATTCCTCTCCTTCACTTCAGTTACAAGCTCCTTCATTTTCATTCGCTCATCTTGTGACATATTTCTTCTTATGTAAATTGTTTTGGTTTCCTCAGAGTCCTTAAGTTTCCAAGCCCTCCTCAACAAGGCCTCCGCTGCCACCTGAGACTTTAATTTCAATTTTAATGGTCTATTCTTGCCTTCCTCAAAAGCTCCCAATCTCACACTTTCTTCTACCTCAGCATATAGGTCCTCTTCTTCCACAGAGATCTTGTTCAGTAAAGACTTAATCCTGTCATTTTCCTTATCCCTCCTGTCCTGCCAGTTCCTGTTAGTTTCCTCCTCAATCCTATTATGATCACACATTTTTCTTTTCAGCAATATCTCTCACCACATACTCATTTTCCTTTAGTGCCTTTACCATTTCCTCTGCGTAATCCCTTTATTTTCCTCTTCCTGCTTTTTACTATCTCCTAAAGGACCTTTGTACCTCCTGATGTTCATGGTTCACTTCTTTCATCCTGGTATCAATTAGATTAAGGCATTCCTCCTTCCTCAAGTCCCCTTCGGATATTTTTATCTCCATTTCCATGAGTTTAGCCTTCATCTCTTCACATTGTTTCCTTAGTTGTTGGTTTTCTTTCTCCATCTCTACTTTTTCCTTCAATAGCTCTTTATTCGCTAACGTTAACAAATAGATCTCTTTTTTGAACGAATCATTCTCGGCTAGAACTCTATCCAGTTTTTCTTCTATGGACAAAATGTTTAGGAACTTACTTTCCAGTGCCTGGATTCTTGCATCCATATCTAGTTTCTCCAGTCCTTTTGTAGTTATAAAACCTTCAAAGTCTCTGGCTTGTCTAGACGCCATTTTTGTTATCGTCAGCTGATTACAGCCAAAACAATCACCGCCCACACTCTCCTCTCAGGGATCACTCTCCATATCCCTCACTTTCAACACTAAGCGACAGTAGGACATTAACAGGACACTAACTTAGAGTTACCCGGGCCCTGTAACACCATAGGTATTTTCCTTCTTCCCGTCCGCAGCCGGAGACGAGCCGTCCTCTCTCAGCGACGGCGACGGAGTGTGTGTGTGTGTGTGTGTGTGTGTGTGTGTGTGTGTGTGTGTGTGTGTGTGTGTGTGTGTGTGTGTGTGTGTGTGTGTGTGTGTGTGTGTTTGATTACTTTTATGTTGTGAGACAGTATTGTTTTTTTCTTTGTGTATTTGTGTGTGTGTGTATGATTTGATCACTTTTACGTCTCATGATAGCAAAGTTGCCTGTAGGAGGGGAAAGGAGAAAAAAAAGAAAAAAAACATGATGCTGTCTTGCGATGTAAAAGTACTTCCTAAGTTTCCCCCATTTATTATCCTTTTGTTCCATTTATCTCCCTAAGTTTTACTCTCATTCATCCAGCTTTCTTTTGTTTTCCTTCATCTCCTGTTTTATTCTCATTCCCCCTTATTTGTTATCCTCTTCCCCTATTTTTTACCTATTTTTTTATCTGCTAATTTATTACCATTTCCATGTATCCCCTTATTCGTTTCCTATGCCTTGAAACTTTGTCTGCCTTGAAACTTTATAATTTGTCATGTGGTTTAAAGTTACCTACATGTCACCATAATACCCATTTTTTTTTTTAAGTAAGTATAATTTATTGCCATTTTTACGGGTACAGGTAGATTTACAATCAATAAATATGTCAGGTATGGTCTGTCGAGTCAGAACTCCTAAGACAGACAGTTTGCATTAAAAATTATATGCAATGAGAGCAGAAAACTAGTTTTGCATAATATCTAATCTAGTTAGGGAGTAATCCTATTTTATTGTAAAGTTGACTTGCATACAGTGTGCTGTCACCAAGGTAGAAACCTAACAAATACATTGTATAGTCTGATTGAGACACCATATATATATATATATATATATATATATATATATATATATATATATATATATATATATATATATATATATATATACAAGCATTCAATAGAGAAATATGAAAAGTAAAGGAAAAAGTAATATAATAAACGGGTACACAACACAAAGCATAGGTACAAGTTTTGTGTTAAATTTTGTTCAATCAAAATATGTTTTTATTTTGTTTTTATATGTTTGTATGTTGAAATTATCAAGAAGTTTGATCTTGTTTGGCAGGTTCTTATACAAGTTCGGGCTGTTACATATGACACTATTCTTATATATTGAAGTTCTAAAGGTAGGGCATCTTAAATATACATTATTTCTGCAGGTATGAAAGGATTATCAATGACTAAATATTGAGTTGTGTCCAATAGATTTGTAAATTAAAAGAAGTGTGAAGTATTTGTATGGAAACAATATTAAGAATATTTTCTCTACTATAAATATCTTTTGTAGAATCGTGTTTTTTCATAAAGAAGATACATCTCAAAATTTTATTTTGTGGTATTTTTAATTTATTAAGAAATGAAGACCATGTACTTGCCCACAGTGAGAGACAGTATGTGAGGTGAGGGTAGCAGAGAGTGTAATATATGCTGATCATCGCTTCTGAAGTTAAGTTGTGCCGAACGCGATACAAAATACCTGTAATCTTTGAGAATTTTAATTGTAGTACATCTTCAATATGGCAGCTCCAAGAAATTTCATATCATTAACTTCACCGTCTAAAAATATAGGAGGAAGTACATTTTTAATTGATCTATTCTGAAAGAGAACATATTTAGTCTTTGAGATATTGATCTTTGATTTATTAGATTGTAACTATGATTTAATGATGTTTAGTTCAGATATTATATTCGAATGTAAGGAATTTAAGTCTTTATCATTTATCATAAGGGTTGTATAATCAGCATATATTACATAGTCAAGTTTTGTACTTGAATTTCAAGTTATATATATATATATATATATATATATATATATATATATATATATATATATATATATATATATATATATATATATATATATATATATATATATATATATATATATATATATATATATATATATATATATATATATATATATATATATATATATATATATATATATATATATATATATATATATATATATATATATATATATATATATATATATATATATATATATATATATATATATATATATATATATATAAAAGTATAGGAGCTAGAATAGACTCCTGTGGCACTCCTTTACATATATGATTAAATGAGGAATAATTTTGATTACAGTAAACACATTGATACCTGTTGCTCAAATAGCTCTTGAATAGTTTTAATGGTGTACCCCTTAATGGCAATATTTTCTAATCCAGTACAGTAAGCCCCTGCACCTGGCGAATCTCAGCTTGGCAAAATTCACTATTGGCGGTAGGGTGGCCATGGACCACCGAGTGCATGCTTGGCAATTTGAATTAAAACTTGGTGGTCCCCTGGTGGCCGCACGGCAAACCACGCGGCTCGCTGGTGATGTCAGACCTCTCTCTAAACCTATCAGATCACCGTGTGAGAGTCCCCTTCAGCCATGTGGGAACGAATTCTGGTGATTTACTGCCAACATGGCCTCTACCAGCGCAACAGGTGGTACTGATGGGGTTAAGGACAATGGTGGTGGCAGCAAGGACGAAAGTGGACGAGGGAAACGGGTGGAAAAACAGGAGTTACAGCCTTTATATCATGTCTTATTAGCTTTATTTATTATTTATTGGTCTGTTTTGTACATGTGTTCTAATATGTGAAGGCAAAAAATTTTATTTCAGCTCGAATGATGGTATTTTAGGGGTCAATAGAGGGACTTTGGCAATGACCAAAGACTGATTGAGGCATTTTTAGGTAATTTACATGATATAAAGAACTTGTGCTTGGCGAAATTCGCATTTGGCGGTAGTTTTGCCAGACTAATTAATTCGCCAAGTGTGGGGGCTTACTGTAAATAATATTTTTTGGTCTCATGTGTCAAAAGCTTTAGATAGGTCCATGAAAATTGCCACAACATACAGTTTCTCCTCTAGACACCGATATACGTTGTTAACAAATTATAGTATCGCCGACTCGGTGCAATGATGACTTCTAAATCCATGTTGTTGCTTAATTAAAAGGCGGTGTAATTACCTTACACCAAAGATGCACTTGGATGGTGATATGGGCCCTAATATGGGTACCATTACAAATAAAATTGCCTGTGCCACTAATGGGTGGAAGCTGAACAGCACTTCCCATACTCTTCAAGTATACCTACAGGTGCTATAGGCCATAACATTAAGAAAAAAAGAAAGAAAAAATAATAATAAAAAAATCTCATAACAATTTCTTCCTATCCCCTTATTTGTTTCCATATACTCATTACTATTTCCTCTCATTCCCATATTCATTATCATCCTCATTACCATTTCCTCTTATTCCCTTATTTGTTATCCTCTTCACTCCTCTGTTATCCATTTCCTTTCTATCCACTGTTTTTTATTATTTCTTCTTATTTCCTTATTCATTACTATATTTTCATTTCCATATCCTCCTATTCCACTATTTGTTATCCATTTTTATTTCTATCTCTTGCATTATTCCTTTGTTATTCCTATCTTCTGTTATATTTCTATTTCATTCATGTCTTATCCATTTTTTCTTTCAATATCCTGTTTGAATTCATCCCCACTTCCTCCATTTCTCTCTCTCTCTCTCTCTCTCTCTCTCTCTCTCTCTCTCTCTCTCTCTCTCTCTCTCTCTCTCTCTCTCTCTCTCTCTCTCTCTCTCTCTCTCTCTCTCTCTCTCTCTCTCTCTCTCTCTCTCTCTCTCTCTCTCTCTCTCTCTCTCTCTCTCTCTTGAATCTGTTAAATGTAGACCAACATTCATTATTAACCAGAAGGATCCTACCTACATCACCTTTGTCACCTGTCTCTTATGCCTCTGAGACATTTCTCCAGATCTCCTCTTTTTAGGCACTTCTCTATTGTTTGCATCAGCACAAACTTTCCTGTGTCCTAAATATGAGCTTTAACTTTGCTTGCATTATTTTGGCAAACAGCTTCTCTAACATAATAACCCTTATTTCACTGTGTAGATATTGCATTTCTGTGTATTGTGACAGTTGGTAATTAAAAGTATTTGATGTCTTTCTGTCAGGGAGAGGCTCTTTACAGGAAGGATAGTGAGATATTTGGGGCCCCTTTCACATGATGTCACCTGTGATTACTTACCAATGGCTACCTCCCTTAGTTTGTGATTGATTAAGATGAGGCATACCACTATTTACTAAAGTTTTCGGATCCTAACTCCAAACACACTTGAAGACTTGGCAGGAAAGCAGGGTTTTCAGACAGAGTAAGCTAGAATATGGTTAAATGTTGCCGCTTACTATGAAAAATAAGTGAAAGTTTTTGTTGCTGTTGTTATGATTGGTGCTTTCTTTGATACTACCCAAAATAATCTCTAGATATTGCTAGTCAAATATCCAAAAACAATTATCTCCAAAATTTGTTAGGTTATACCTCCTTAGGGTCACTAATCTAACTTTATCCAATCTAACCTAGCCTAGTATTTCCTAACCTAACCTATGTTAGGTCAGGTTAGTTTTAGGACTGATGAAGTTATATAATGCTAGCTTAGATAAGTGTCCTTAAGGATAGGCTACTAATTTCTGGGGATTTTCTGTAGCTAGTATCAAGGATGGTGACCATCATAACAACAGCATCAATAACCACATTTTTTTTGTTGCATTTTAGGTTTCCCAACCCAAAAGCCCCACTTTCCCATCAGATCCACAAGTTTGTTAAGAGTCGAAAAAATCACTAAATAGAGCGGCATGCCGCATCTTATTATTTATTGAGCCTTTCGTATAAGGTAAATATGGTGGTAGTGGTGGTGGGGGTGCACGTGAATTACCACTGGTGGCTGTGACATGATCTCGCAACCAGTGGTTGCCATCCACACTGGCTGCCGCTCACTGTTAGACATTATTTCAAATGGGAGCTTTTATACAGTCACTGAGCAATGTTACTGCCATCCTTAATCCATCAGTTTTTGGTTAAGATAGATTTTAAGAGTACCTGGTGACTATTCATGGAAGATGGTAAAGGTGAACACAGAAGAGACATGAGAGGAGGAATGGCATCAATCTGCACCTGATTCCTAACCTAGATGGCAAATTTGTGACTGAGAGGAAATTAAATAAAGAATTGAAATATTTTAAAAACCCTAAAAATTGCAGAATTTTTAAAAGTGTCTGATGTCTATCCAAGATTGTATCATCTAATGAATACATATTCTTCTCTTTCAAGAACATTTCTTCTTGGTCTCAGCAGAGCATAGAGAAACAGTTTCTCCTTTAATGCCATTCTTTTGACTGCAAGAGTGAGAAGGGATGGCACAAGTCAGTGGCTGTCACTGGTTACACAACCCTTTCACACTTAAGTAACCAGAGGCAGACACTGGTGGTGAAGGGGTTATAGGAATTTACTTTGATAATATTGAAGTAATGTTAGCATTTCATCCAAAGGCTTGGTTAGATGAGGTTAGGTTTAGATAAATCTAGTTCTTAGATTTCAGCACTGAACTGTCATTCTGTAAATTGTAATTTAAGAAAGCATGTTGTACTCAGATATAGTCTCAAAATTGATATACTAAGGTTATTCTTATAATCTTTTAACTCCTCTTGCACAAATGTTCACTACAGGTTCATTCTTTATTTTTCAAAGGTCTGTATCTTTTGCTAATGGTGTCTTGTGAATTTCTTGAGTTCCCAAGTGGTACATCATTGTTTATCACACCATGACTGGGGGCTCCACAGGGGCAAAGCACTTCAGCTTGGAAATTATCATGTTTGTTTTTTACGGATAAGGCTGAAATGCAGCGGTTAATTCAATTTATAGAGGCAAAAAGACTAACGTGTGGCATTTGGTTAGATTTAGATTTTAGCTTACAAAGCTTAAGAGATTGACAGGCATCAATTAGCATGAATTCAGGGATCCAGGCTAAGTCATGTAAATAGCAATAGGTAGAAAATTACAATAGAGGGATTTCTTTATTTATGCAAGGATTTATGAAGTGTTTTTTTTTTTTTTTAATTAATTATTTTTTTTTTCAAGGCCTATAGCGCCTGTAGGCACACTTGAAGAGTGTATGGGAAGCACTGTTCAGCTTCCGCCCATTAGTGGCGCAGGCAATTTTATTTATAGTGGCACCCATATTAGGGCCCATATCACCACCCAAGCTCATCTTGAGTGTAACCACCTAGAACCTGGGTATCATGGTGATATGTAGGTAACTCTAAACCACTCGACAAATGGCAAAGTGTTTTAAGGCTGTACGTGGTGGGATTCGAACCTACGCGTGGACGTCTGCCCGATCCCACGTTCACCACCTTATCCACTACGCCACCGCCTCCCTATATATATAATGTGAAAATCCCATAAAGTGAACATGACTACTGAACTAAACTGTATACTGTTTAAGGTTCTACATCTATATATATATATATATATATATATATATATATATATATATATATATATATATATATATATATATATATATATATATATATATATATATATATATATATATATATATATATATATATATATATATATATATAGTACAGTATATGTATATATACAGGTAATTCAATATACATGATAGTTGTGTTCCAAGAGGCATCGTGTATATCAAAATTAGCGTAAAACAAACATGTAATTCTCATAAGAAACAATAGATAATAGGGGGATGCGGATGTGGTCCCCAAAAAATTGTACAAAATACTCTATTTATTTGGCTAAATTAACATGTTTTTATTATTTACCATTCTAAGTACTAGAAGTGTATTTAAAGTAAAGGGAAAAGCAAGAAATGATAAGAGAAAGCAAAAAATAATAAGAGAAAACAACAAAACAAAGAATAAGTAAACAAAAACACTCACTGCTTCACTGCCTTCACCATTCACACCACAGTCAGTTACCATCTCCCTCTGAGCTTTTCCACTTTATCAAAAATCCACTTATCAAAAATAACCCCACATGCAGAAGAAAATGAAGGACGTTTTGTGGCCATCTTGGTGAATTATAGGCAGATTGAAGGGATTCCATCTGTACTCAGTGCTGGCAGACTGCAAATGAAGCACGAGAAGAACAGGAGCTGGATCCAAGATTCTTTAACAATGTCAGAGCAACCTCCTGCCGCGAAATGGCATCCATGAACGCTTGGAGGGACGGTAATGAGGTTGCTATGAGGTTGCTGGGAACACCACCTCTCCAGGTGGTGTTACTGTCTTATATATGCATTTATGTTCACAAAACAACATTTCTATTAGCTTTTTACAAGCCTTGCCCCCAAGAAAGGATTGTTTTGTAATGCATAAAGTGAAATCTTACATGGAATACCAAAAAATAAAGCAGAGATGAGATCGGCCACAGAAGAGGTGGAGACTTGCGGTGACTTGGACGCTTCTTCTTGTGACCCTTTTAGGTTGCGTGTTGCTTTCACCACGATATTTTATGTTTCCACTCCTCTATGCCTGCTATAATGGATATGATTTCTTAGTACAGTAATACTCCGCTTAACGAATATTCGTTTAACGAATTTCCGGTTTAACGTACTATATAAAGTTTGACCAAAAAGTCCGCATAACGTACAACCACATCCGTTGTAGCAAATTTTCTGGGTTTGAATTTGCCGGATGAGGGACTGAACCAAGGCCGCCTGGAGAACAAGGCTGGTCCACATCCCTGTGACATCACGTCCCGACGATCTATCCCGCTCGCCGCTCACAGCTGGCTATGGTGTTTACCAGTGACCTACAACTCGTCTCCCATCATTCCCCTAATGTTTATAGCTTACTAACCTGTTGTTTTCTCACTTTTAAGCTTACAAAATGTAATGTGTTATGTTATAATGAAGATATTTAGTACTGCACTTACATCTTCATTTCCTTTTCTCTATTTTCATACCCGATAAGCTCCTACACACACACACACACACACACACACACACACACACACACACACACACACACACACACACACACACACACACACACACACACACACACACATTTTTTTTAAAGAAAAAAATGGATAAGTGTAGATATGGAGATGGGGCCACACGAGCATAAAGCCCAGGCCCTGTAAAACTACAACTAGGTAAATACACACACACACACACACACACATTATTGTAGAACAAAACACTCAAGGATAGGTTATCAAATATTAAACGAAAAGTTCTTTAGGAACACATAGTACATTTTATTAATAACTATTCGATTCATCACAAGTCTATACAATTGCTTTGTACAGAGAAAACTCTAGTAATAAGCAATAATATAATATTGATAATAACAATAATGATAATAATAATAATAATAAAATAATAATAATATTAATGATAATAAGAATAATAAGGTAACTAGTAACATAATCCTAATAATCTTCTAGCAAAGTCATATTGCCTGAGTAAAGACGAACTTAGTGTATAATTTTCATTTCAAAGCTTGGATTATCACAGAATGCTTGGATAAGTAATTGGACTCAATTAAGTTACATGTGTAGGAATTAATAATAATAATAATATTAATAATAATAACTAATAATAAAAATTAATAGGGTAATTATACCTTGTTCACTTAACTTATATTCCTGGCGCCGAGGCGGGTTTAAAAGCTGGGTGCTGATTGGCTGCACCCCTCTCGCTAGCACCCACAGAGAGGCTGTCTCGAATGTCCAGTGAGAAATGTTTTTATTTTATATGCTATAACTCACTTCATATAAGGGATAGCTAGATTTGGTTAACACCAACAGACTCAGCAGTGACTGTACAATCAAGATGTATTGTAGAAAATTAACAAAAGAAAAAAGATAATGGTATTATGATGAGTTGAACTGCGACGATTTCATAAAAATGTTTATATCCTGTTTTGTTTTGCTCGTTATTTTCAAAGGATGATCATTGAATGCTGAAATAAATTATTGCATCACATAGGAAAAACTCTCATGAACACGATAGTGTTATCAGAATGCAGGTAAACCTCCACTTAATGAAAACACATAGTCATTTGTAGCCACATGTTACTCGCCGCGGCTTACGGCGAGCCGCTCCGTGGTAGTGATGGTCCCCATCCCCCCATCCGCCCGCCGCCCCACTCCCCAGCCCTACACCACCACCACCATCACTTTTTTTTATTAATGAAATACCGCGGTATTTCATTAGTAATTCACTATCACTCAGTGCCACGTAGTGAAAGTTATCCTCGTGGCATGAGCGTATATGAATATTAAGATATGATATCCATTATAGCAGGCAATAGAGGAGTGGAAACAATTATCATGGGGAAAGACAACACGCAGGCTAAAAGGGTCACAAGAAGAAGAAGAAGCGGCCGAGTCGCTGCAAGTCTCCCGCTTCGTCTGTGGTTCATCTCATCTCTGCTTTATTTTTTGGTATTCCATGTAAGATTTCACTTTATGCATTACAAAACAATCCTTCCTTAGGGCAAGGTTTGTAAAAAGCTAATAAAAATGTTGTTTTGTGAACATAAATGCATATATAAGACACCTCCAGAGGTGGTGTTCCCAGCAACCTCAGTGCAACCTGAAAGCAACCTTGTCAGCGTCCCTCCAAGCATTCATGGATGCCATTTCGCTGCAAGAGGCTGCTCTGACGTTGTTAAAGAATCTTGGATCCAGCTCCAGGAGCGCCAGAGACAGAGGCGGGGAGCCAGCCAATCATAGCGAAACTACCGTGTTCGGTCCCTCACCCAGCAAATTCAAACCCAGAAAATTCGCTAAAACGGATGTGGTTGTACGTTATGCGAATTTTTGGTCTAACTTTATATAGTACGTTAAACCGGAAATTCGTTAAATGAACGTTCGTTAAGCGGAGTATTACTGTATATATATATATATATATATATATATATATATATATATATATATATATATATATATATATATATATATATAGTGTGTGTGTGTGTGTGTGTTTACCTAGTTGTAGTTTTACAGGGCCTGGGCTTTATGCTCGTGTGGCCCCGTATCCATATCTACACTTATCCAATTTTTCTTTAAAACTATGCACACTCGTTGCTGACACCACTTCTTCACTCAAACTGTTCCGCGTCTCAGCACATCTTTGTGGGCAACTATATTTTTTAACATCTCTCAAACATCTTCCCTTTCTCAGCTTTTTACTATGCGATCTTGTGCTTCGAATGTCATATTCTTCTCTCAGGATCAGTTTCTCATTATCCACTTGGTCCATGTGTGTGTGTGTGTGTGTGTGTGAATCAAAATCTATTTTCCCCATAGGAATCAATGTAAATAGATTGATCTGTTCCTGAACCCACAGCTGCATCTGAGAGAGCGACTCAGCACGCACCCTGCGGTCCCTGCAGCATTTATCCTCTAACAAATACTTTTTTTGCACCTCTCAGATGCAATAAACAAAGAATGATCATTGATATAGTAACATGGTCTAACTGACAGCAAGACAGTATATGCTGATCTTCTTGACGTTTAGCATGCATCACTAGCTGTCACAGAATCTTGTAACTATTGAGATTTGCCATACCAGCAAGGCATCTTGATATCATGTTATTCTGGTTAATTTGTGTAATATGATTTTTTTTTTTTTTCTCCTCCATTCTTATCTGCATCTGGTCACCACATGTTCAAACTCTCTTCCGTGATGTCGCAATGTAAACAAAGCCGCCAACATCTGGACAAGACAAATGTTTGTCGGTCTTGTTTTACTGGTAGCAGCTCTCTATATATATGGTAATTACAAAATAATCATGATTATATTAGAGAGCCCATTTAAAGCCAAGGTTTTTGGGTACTGTACAAAGGGACCGTGTTGGGTGGGGGAACACCCAGTGCACCTGGTGGCTGCATCATGAAACTGAACCAGCCGCACAACTTGATCTTCGTGACAGTGTTACCGTATTTTACGGCTTACAAGATGCACTTTTTTTCCTAAAAAAATACCCTGAAAAATACTAGTGCGTCTTCCAAGATGAATGTTGTATTGTAAGGCAGCATCCAACCTCAAGTGAGCTTGAACACTTGACAGATAGCAACCTGGATTTGTATGTTGAGTCATTACATTATGATGTTAGCTTAAGTACCATTTAATTTAGCCTTTTATATTATGTAAACTCAGTACTTAGGTGTTACAAGTATTTCCAATACCATAATCCTTCCTGCAGCCTACTCAACGTGTGGAGAAAATGGGCCGCTCCCTCATCTCATTGCAACACACACATACATGCACATGAATGCGCACACACATCATGCCAGGTGCCTTTATACCTTTATTAATAGAACATCCAAGTGGCTTACTCATTCAAGCAAGAGTCAAAACTCCACTTGTGAATTGTATTCACATTGATAAAGCCTTTGAAGCACGACTGCAAAATAAAATAAATACAAACTGCAGCACTGACGTGTTTGGTTTCGGCGATCGGACAAGTGATTCCATAATGTAAACTCTGTATCGTTCCAATTTTAGTATATGTACCGCCAAAGCAAGTACATAATGTAAACAACAAGTCCAAAACATGCTGTCGCCCGCCACTAAAACAAGAGATGGATTATTTCACTGTGTATATGTATTTACCTAAGGTGTTTTTATTTACATAGTTTTAAATTTGTGGTGAGTGCTCCAGCAAATTTGTAATGAGTGGTGAAACAATAGTGTCTTGCAGGCTCCTTGCTTCTTATGTTTTTGTGTTCAGTGGTCGGGTATATGGTGAATCCATTCTTGTATGAGAATGACTTTTTTTTTTTCATAGAAATTTCTTTCAAATATTAGGGTGCGTCTTCCAAGATGCAGCGTCTTGCAAGCCGTAAAATACAGTATTTTAAACAATACGCATAATTTGAAAAAAATGATTACATCTTTTACTTTGTGTTATGTCAAAATCACATAATCTCGACTCGCATAAATCGAAGAATACTTGTATATTGTTAGATTTAATTCTGAAAAAATCTCTTACTGTTGCCTGGCCAAGAAATGGATGGAACACAGTCAATTGATTTGTAAGGGTCCAAGATGGCCAGATACAGTAATACTCCGCTTAACGAACAGGATAGAGGTGTCAAAGCTGTTCATAGAGCGAAAATTTGTTAAGCGGACGTAATTTTCCCATAGGAAATCATGGAAATAGGGGGGGATGCATTCTGGGCTGGTCCCCAACATACCACATGGGTTAAAAAAATGAATTATATATACGTTTGGCAGCATATTGGGCCACAAGTGTACCACTGCTTTTATGATGTCATATGAATCATTGGAAGTTAGAGGAGCTACGTACAAATTCTCTCCCATTCTAACATTTATGTTAAAAAAATAACACTTCTATTAGCTTTTTACAAACCTTGCCCCCAAGAAAGGATTGTTTTGTAATGCATAAAGTGAAATCTTGTATGGAATACAGAAAAATTAAGCAGAGATGAGATGAAGCACAGACAAAGCGGCACACTCACGGCGACTTGGCCGCTTCTTCTTCTTGTGACTCTTTTAGCCTGCGTGTTGGTTTTCCCCATGATATTTGTTTCCACTCCTCTATTGCCTGCTATAATGGATATCATATCTTAGTATTCATATATGCTCATGCCATGAGGATAACCTTGACTCCGTGGCACTGAGTGATAGTGAAGTATTAATGAAATACCGCGGTATTTCATTAGTAATTCACTATCACTCAGTGCCACGGAGTCAAGGTTATCTCGTGGCATGACCGTATATGAATACTAAGATATGATACCCATTATAGCAGGCAATAGAGGAGTGAAAACATAAACATCATGATGAAAGTAACACGCAAGCAAAAGGGTCACAAGAAGAAGAAGAAGCGGCTGAGTGGCCGCGAGTCTCCCGCTTCGTCTGTGGCCGATCTCATCTCTGCTTTATTTTTTGGTATTCCATGTAAGATTTCACTTTATGCATTACAAAACAATCCTTTCTTGGGGGCAAGGTTTGTAAAAAGCTAATAGAAATGTTGTTTTGTGAACATATATGCATATATAAAACAGTAACACCACCAGGTGGTGTTCCCAGCAACCTCAGAACAACTTGATAGCAACCTTGTCACCATCCTTCCAAGCGTTCATGGATGCCATTTCGCTGCAAGAGGCTGCTCTGACATTGTTAAAGAATCTTGGATCCAGCTCCAGGAGCACTAGAGACAGAGGCGGGGAGCCAGCCAATCACAGTAAAGCTGCCGCATTCGGTCCCTCACCCGGCAAATTCAAACCCAGAAAATTTGATAAAACGGATGTGGTTGTACGTTATGCAGATTTTTTGGTCTAACTTTATATAGTACATTAAACCGGAAATTCGTTAAACGAACGTTCGTTAACCGGAGTATTACTGTACTCTTTACATTCCTACCAAGTTCTGTGAAGTTTTTATAGTTAAACTTCTTACTTTTCAGAACATGATGGAGTTGAATGGGATTGAATCTGTGAGTGGTAGTCTTATATATGAAGCACCCACCTGTGGTTCCTGCTGGCTGTGATCGGTAAAGGACTGTACAGCATGGCAGCGACCTGCATCATGAAGCAGGTGGAGGAGCGCCATGTTGCTAATGAGATAATAAAGTGTGTGTGGTCACCCAAGATGGATCTGGTGGCTATTGCAAATATCAAAGGTGAGGGAAGAGAGCCATGAGGAGCTATTGTTTGTTTTAATAATGATGCTATTTGTACAGCACTCAAGCACTTAAATAACCCCTGAAGATGTTTCTCAACCTCTGGCCAGCATCTTAATACAAACACAGCAATAACCTGTCCTGTTTGAAAGTGGACAAAAAAAGCTTACCTCCTTCCTTTCTACACAAAGTAGTTCTCATTATCATCATTCTGTGAAGAGATCATATTTTTTGTGGAGGTGGAGTTAGTTAGATCAATCTTGTAGTTTTAGATGCAGATTATTTATTTATTTATTTATTTATTTATTTTTTTTTTTTATGTAAGAGGGAAAACTAGCCAAGGGCAACAAAAATGGTGATTAAAGAAAAGGCCTACTGAGATGCTGGTCCCAAACAAGTTGAAAGAAGTGTTATTAGAAGGGAATTCTGAGGATGGTAAAGAAGTTATCATCTTTTGAGTGATGCATGTGCAGAGACTCACACTGTCCATCAGACCTCCCCGATGCAGTCTGCAGTCAAAGATAAGGTTGATAGTAAGTATGTGGGGGCTCTTTGACCACTGTGCATTACACCACAGTAAACCCACTTTGATGAACAGGTTAATTGCCTCCCAAAGTTCCCTTCACACTGTTAAGGATAAGGTTGATAGGCAGCATATGGGTGTTACTTCACCACTGTTGGTCAACCCACCAACCTACCCCATAGACAGGCTGATTACCTTTTTTCTCTTGCAGGTCAGGTGGCAATGCACAGACTCTCTTGGCAAAGAGTGTGGGTCATCAGTGCGCCCGGGGAGGGGATTAAGGTCACAGGGCTGGCTTGGCGACCTGACAGCAAGATCCTTGCTGTGGGATACTCGACAGGTAAGGTGATTTTACTTAAGAATGTAGAATTATTGGGGTGAAGAACAGTGGTGGCTCATTGCTAAAATCAGTGGGTGTGCTGCTACAAAAAAATTTTAGCTGTTGTTTAGTATTTGTTGTTTAGTATTTTAAGGAGGCAGTGGCATAGTGGATAAGGTGGTGAGCATGGGATCGGGCAGATGTCCACACGTAGGTTCAAATCCTGCCACGTACAGTCTTAAACACGTTGCCAATTGTCGAGTGGTTTAAAATTATCTACATATCACCATACCCAGGTTGTACGTGATTATGCCCAAGATGAGCTTTGGGGATGATATGGGCCACTAATGGGCGGAAGCTGAACAGCGCTTCCCATACACTCTTCAAGTGTGCCTATAGGCACTATAGGCCTTACAGTAAAAAAAAATGAAATAAAATAAAATGTTAAAGGAAACACGCAAATATGAGAAAATTTACTCAAACTTGATAGTATTCTAAAAGAAGAAAATCAAACATTTTTTAATTACCATATTTGATGACTCATAAGATGCATGGGCTCATAAAATGCACCCAGTTTTGGCAAACATTGAAATGAAAATAAGGTAAATGAATGGATTTAAGCTCTTCATATGAAATGAAGGATTTCACCTGACATTTGAAGATTCGCATGCATTTAGATCATTATTAGATCCTAGTATTTTGCATTTAAAAACTTTAATATTTGCTATGTACCTATGTACCAATGTTGTAAACATGTGCCTGGCATATGGCGTCAACACTGACTAAGAGACGACAGGTCTAATAATCATAATTTTTCTTTTTTCATATATATATTTTATTTTTTACATGTATTGTGAAGTAAGAATGAATGTTAAATGATAGTTGTAATTTTAATTGCGTGAGAGTGTGTCTTACCTCAAGGAGTAACACTGTAAAGAATGCAGTGAGTCTTGCCCATATCATGATCAAGATTGCTGATCATGGTTTTTTGTTTTGGTTTTTGTGATGTATGGAAATTCTTCCTGACATGTGTCATTCTATGTGAATTACTGGTAAGTATGACCTATTACATATTGTTACCTTTCAAGAAAGAGTTGTTTTATTGTGTAGTACCAATCATTACTTTGTTTACATGTGCAAAGATGTCTGGGATTTGAATTTATAGGTTCTGTTGCCATAGACAGACCACCAACCACTGCCTCAATCCTGAACCTTGGCCTCATAGGAAGCAGGCCCGTTTCCTGAGATTTTTTTGGGGGAGAAAAGGTGCATCTTATGAGCCATCAAATATGGTACTATAATCTAAACTGTCACAGTTCAATCTTGATCCACTGATTTGAAAATTAAATTCATTCTTCTTATTTCAATTTGTGTGAAAAGATGAATAATTTTTTACTATGTACACAGTTTTTAAGCACAACACACTCAGAGCAAAGAATAAATACTACCTTTCACGAGCGCGCCAAGGTCGGCACTGTGGGAATGACAGTGCTCCCTTTCCCTCACAGTCTGCAAGCAACCTCCTATGCGCACATGCGCAAAGCATGGAACTGAGATGTGCGCAATTCCATAAAAAGATTTTTGTATATACTATATATATATTTTTTTAACCATTAAAGTACGGGGGGTTGATTTACTTTCCGTCTGTAACAGTGGAGAAAAATCACACCTATCAAAAATGCTAAAAATATTTTTTCCTTATAAAAGCATATTTCTTTGTGTTATTCTGAATACAGTGATGTAGTTTTCAACATGTTATGACTTCTGAGAGCAAAGTTATTGCATATCAAAAAGTTCATGGCAGAACCCACCACTAAGAAATATCCCCTAAGCTCCGATAACACCACGCACACTCTCTCTCTCTCTCTCTCTCTCTCTCTCTCTCTCTCTCTCTCTCTCTCTCTCTCTCTCTCTCTCTCTCTCTCTCTCTCTCTCTCTCTCTCTCTCCCCATTTGGGCATTTGAATTTGATGTAAGAGTAGGAACTTTTGCACTTTCATGTCAAGAAAATGCGAACTCAGATACAGTAAAGTCCCGGGTTACGTCGGTCTCGAGTTACGTCAAACTCGTAGTTACGTCAGTCCACTATAAGGCAATTTAAGATTTAAAAATTGAAAATTTATAAATCGTAAAGCGCGGATTTATTATTGTTGGCCAGGCGTCACTAGTGGTTACCCGCCACACCGCCCTCCGCACGCTTGAATATAATAACACCCTGCCTCAGTTCCACCACACCGTCGCCCCTGGCAAGAGTGTTATCCTACTTCTGCGTTTACTGACTCAAGTTCTTAGTATCTTGCTCAATGGCACCAAAGAGAAAACTCCTTAGTGACAGCAATGATGCTAAGAAAAAGAAAACCATTACGCTACAAGAAAAAGAGGACATAATTAAAAGACATGAGAAGGGAGGCAGCAGCTGTGTGTGAGGGAGTGAAGAAGAAAATGGGAAGCCCGTTACCATGACAACGGGGAGGTTGACGACCTTTAGGGTTCGCACCCATCACAACAATAACGACTCCGGAGCCTTCGCCTGGGCCACATGACACTCGCAGCTCACTTGCATCATCTGCGCCTGTCTGCTGATCCCTATTGCCCTTTCCTATTGCATTTCCTACTCCACTGCCCACGCTTCTACTCCCACTGCACTGCACTAAACTCCCAGCTGTCCGCCCTGGGCGTCACAACATTTGACCTGCCCACCCTCCTGGCGACCTCAGGCGTCCACCCCTCTCGGCAACCTGCAGTCCTTCGGGTTCGTGGCCCTAATCAACAACAAAAACAAGCTTGTGTTTCATATTCCTACATAGTTGTAAATAATATAACAATATAACCTTTAACTTACCTGAATGACCATAAACAATGATTGGTTGAAAACTCGATAATATGCTTTGAAATGTACGGAAACTCGAGTTACATACAAAATCAACTTACGTCATGTTTCAGGAACGTAACTCTGACGTAAACCGAGACCTTTCTGTATATGAAATGATGTGCAAAACAGGTAAAGAAAAAGAAACCACATATTACAAGTATTGTGGATTTCTATAATAATTGGAATCTGGAAGCTCTTATTAGCAATGGGATTCACATGACTTGGCCGACAAGCACAGTCCTGTATAGGCAACCATGGGTGACACACACCAGCGCATTGCTTGTTGGGAGTACGTAAGGAGGTTTATGAATGTTGCTTTGAGGGTTGGTCTCTGTCTCCCAGATCACTATCAGAATCACTACTGGAGTTTTCACTTTCTTCTGTCTCAATAAAAAGAAATCACTGTTCTCATTGTCATTACTGAGCAACACTGACATAACATCACTTGGAGTACCGTTTCCTCCCTCCGGGTCACGGGGGTTGCCAGATGTTGCCTCAAAATGTGAAAAGGTGACCTATTGTGAGGGAACATATGTCTCAAGGCTCAAGGAGGTGAGCGAGAAAAGATGCCAGATACCTCCACTTGCCCCAGGACCAATAGTGAGGGGGAGAGATTGAAACGTTTAGCGCAGAAAAATCATGATTTCCAGAACGATTCCCACCTCTCCACACACGACGCTACAATCGTCCCGAAACGATCACCGTACATTAAGAGTTAAACCGAGGGATAGCTACTTACATTAAGCTTAAGGATTATATATTGTAGAAGTATAAATAAAAAAAAAAAAAATTCACTATACAGTATTTAGTATTATTGATAATAAGTGAAAATAAGGGAATGCTGCAGTTCCACAGTGCCTATACATGAGCCATCACTGGTGAGGAAATAAATTGTGAAAGGTTGGTGTATCTTAGATGCCTTATGCTAGTGTCATGAAGGATTCCAATGTGGGACATTTGTCAGGGTTTGCAATACTACACTTGTGCCTACTAATTTCTCCACATCTTGACTTGAGTTTCCATGGTAAGGGAGAAATTAGTACATGGTCATTGGCAGTAGTGGCTAGTTGTTCATATTAGCAGAGCTTGGCAAGCACTCTCAAAATTAAGTTCTGCTCAAGCTCCTCCACTCTTTCAGACCAGACCCTTCTGCTACTACTTATCCGCTCATTTTGTGGAGTTACCAAAGTGCTCGCGCTCTCTGCTTGCACTCTCACTATCGCTCAGGCTTCCACTCCCCACTCCCACGTATGCTCTCCACTCTCACCTGTGCTCTTTGCTCACACTTGCACTCTCTGCTTGCACTGGCGCTCTCCTCTCCCATCCTATACTTGCGCTCAAGCTTGCACTCTCTGCTTGCACTTCCCGTATACGCTCTCCACTCGCATATATGCAGTCATAGCAGAGAGTTTGGGTGCAAGATCTAAACAACTGTGATCTTTTAAGACATTTAAATGGTACATGACTTCCCTTATTTGCCAAGTGATTTTCCTTTAAGCTTGATGACCTCCAAACGTGCTGGGATGCTTCTTAACAGTTTTTCTATTTGAGTGGGAATAATATTATCCCAAATATCTTGCATTTATATTTTTAGCTTTGCTACAGTTGAAGCATCATGATACTGAAGCTGTTTTTAATGATATGCCACGTCAGGTCTGGTGAATTCCCAGGACACTTTTTGAAGTATTTTCACCAGTCCTCTAACCACTGGGTAACAGACCAAGCTATGTGAGCAGGAGCTCCGTCTTGCATAAACCAACTATAGTCTGACCAGCCTTAATTTACGGCCATGGGGGGCGAGCGTCTCTGTACAGTGTTGCCACGTTTTCACTACTGTTCTGTTAATCTCTCTCTCTCTCTCTCTCTCTCTCTCTCTCTCTCTCTCTCTCTCTCTCTCTCTCTCTCTCTCTCTCTCTCTCTCTCTCTCTCTCTCTCTCTCTCTCTCTCTCTCTCTCTCTCTCTCTCTCTCTCTCTCTCTCTCTCTCACTAAAGAATCAAAGGTAAGCAGAGAGTCATTTATAATTGTATATATATATTTTTATATATATATATATATATATATATATATATATATATATATATATATATATATATATATATATATATATATATATATATATATATATATATATATATATATATATATATATATATATATATATATATATATATATATATATATATATATATATATATATATATATAAAAATATATATATATATAAATGACTCTGCTTACCTTGATTCTTTAGTGAGAGAGAGAGAGAGAGAGAGAGAGAGAGAGAGAGAGAGAGAGAGAGAGAGAGATTAACAGAACAGTAGTGAAAACGTGGCAACACTGTACAGAGACGCCGCCCCCATGGCCGTAAATTAAGGCTGGTCAGACTATAGTTGGTTTATGCAAGACGGAGCTCCTGCTCACATAGCTCTCTCACTAAAGAATCAAAGGTAAGCAGAGAGTCATTTATAATTGTATATATATATTTTATATATATATATATATATATATATATATATATATATATATATATATATATATATATATATATATATATATATATATATATATATATATATATATATATATATATATATATATATATATATATATATATATATATATATATATATATATATATATAAGTGAGTGGCACGAGGTCAGTCACGTCGCCACCACAATGTGTCAAGGCCACCAGTGGGTGTGGAAGAGTTGCCGCTCACAAGTGAAAAATGCTTCTTTTTTTTCACTTAGGTATTGGCATATACCTACTATTTTGTAAAAATAGAAACTACACATTAGCTTGGCTTACGAATTATGAATGCGATTATGCCTCACCCTTGAAATTACTGTAAAAGCCAGTAAATGTGAGCATTTTATCTTATAATTATAGCAACATCTGGTACTACAAGGTGAGGCTATTCGGCCTGGCCAGGTTGGGTTCATCAGTATTGCCACCACTCACAAGACTTCTACTATTTTTTTTTTTACTTTGGATAATAGATTATTTCTTTTTTCCATGCTATCTTATATCTGTAACGCTGATATTATTACACACCCTAAACATACGCTAAGTACCATTATAAGTTACTACAGTTGATATCAGCAACACTGTTGAATATGTATGCCATGTTTGTATGGTACTATATAGTTTTTTATGCATATGATGGTTACTGTTGATTCAGCCATCTATATACACAAGTCGAAATTTTATACATCTGAATTGATGGTACTTGCGATGCCTTGTACACCAATAACTTCCATTTCACATCGCATTTTTTGGAAACGTGGCAGCACTGTAGAGTTCCCTTCGCCCCCCCATAGCCGTAAATTAAGCTCGGTCAGACTATAGCATTACACTTTTAAAAACTTTCAGCCAGGTTATCACACACTAACTCAAAATAACTGTGCTGATTTATACTCATTTTTTTTCAAAAACACTGAAGTGCCAACTCCACCAAACGCAAAGCAACTCCACAGCATAACACTTGAAGCATACTTTACCACTTTAACTGTATAGCAGGGGTCATTGGGGTCATACCCGGTGAGGTGCCTTACACGCTTGGATCTGCAGTCTTAAGACACCACAAATGTTGACTCATCACTTCACAAGACTTGGTACTTACCTTCTAGGGTCCAATCCCTATATTTCTTACAAAAAGCTGTGAGATCATGCATGTTTTTCACACTTGGCGAGGAAAGAACTTTGACACAGCAAATATGATATTGTAAATCTTTGAGTAAATGATCAGAGATACATCTTACAGACACATCCTGAAGCAGTGAATGATTACTTTTCTTTAGTTTACTAGCTCTGAGTGTTCGATTTTTATCCAACTGCCTCCTAATGACCTTAGAAGTATGAGGTGATAACTTCCTTGGCCGACCAGATTGAGGCTTGGGGTAGGAATGGTGTCACTTTCCCCATCTTGAGATTTCTTAGTCCACTTTTGAACTTGCCCCACTCCCATTACCACACGAGTTGCTATATCTCTACAATTATAGCCCTCCTTATTGAGGGTTTTAATAGCAACAATTGTGTTTTCCTAGCTCTTTACCACTTCCCATTTCATGTCTGGGGGATCCACACACACAGCTTTACTAAACAAGAGCATCTTTATCTGTCTTTACCATATTGAGATATTGCAAAACACAAAGATTTTTTTTTTCCAACACTTTGTTTTCCCTTGGCCAGTGCCCTTGTAATGTAAAAAAAAAAAAAAAAAAAAAAAAAAAACAATTGTGTTTCTTCCTAGCTCTTTACCACCACCACAAAAAATGTGCAATCAGCATGATATATGCTTGCACACTGACACCACATGGGCCTGGGAGCAACTCAACAGAGTTGCCAAGTTGTGTATATTGTCTGCTAAGTAGTGGTTCAAACCATGCTATTGAAAGAGAGTGAAAAGTTTGGTTGCAGATTAGGTATTTTTCGTGTTTTGAGTATACCAAAAAGTGTGGGCAGTCTGTAATTTTGTGCCTAGACTTTCAACTGTGACTGTATGTGTGTATATATATATATATATATATATATATATATATATATATATATATATATATATATATATATATATATATATATATACAGTAAAGTCCCGGGTTACGTCGGTTTCGAGTTACGTCAAACTCGTAGTTACGTCAGGCAATTCAAGATTAAAAAAATTGAAAATTTATAAATCGTAAAGCACGGGATTTATTGTTATTGTTGGGGGTTACCCGTCACACCGCCCGCCTCACGCTTGAATATAATAACACCCTGCCTCAGCTCCACCACACCGTCGCCCCTGGAAAGAGTGTTATCCTACTTCTGCGTTTACTGACTCAAGTTCTTAGTATCTTGCTCAATGGCACCAAAGAGAAAACTCCTTAGTGACAGCAGTATTGCTAAGAAAAGGAAAACCATTATGCTACAAGAAAAAGAGGACGTAATTAAAGACATGAGAAGGGAGGCAGCAGCTGTGTGTGAGGGAGTGAAGAAGAAAATGGGAAGCCCGTTACCATGACAACGGGGAGGTTGACGACCTTAAGGGTTCGCGCACCCATCACAACAATAACAACTCCGGAGCCTTCGCCTGGGCCACACGACACTCGCAGCTGACTTGCACCGTCTGCGCCTGTCTGCTGATCCCTATTGCCTTTTCCTATTGCATTTCCTGCCCCGCTGCCCACGCTTCTACTCCCACCGCACTGCACTACGCTCCCAGCTGTCTGCCCTGGGCGTCACAACATTCGATCTGCCCACCCTTCTGGCGGCCTCAGGGCCACCCCTCTCGGCAACCTGCAGTTCTTCGCATTCGTGGCCCTAATCAACAACAAAAACAAACTTGTGTTTCATATTCCTATGTAGTTGTAAATAATATAACAATATAACCTTTAACTTACCTGAATGACCATAAACAATGATTGGTTGAACACTTGATAATATGCTTTGAAATGTACGGAAACTTGAGTTACGTACAAAATCAACTTACGTCGTGTTTCAGGAACGTAACTCTGACGTAAACCGAGACCTTACTGTATATATATATATATATATATATATATATATATATATATATATATATATATATATATATATATATATATATATACACACACTCAACCCTCGAAACAACGGACCCCCCATCAACAGATTTCGGAAACTACGGACAAATTCTGGAGTCTGGTTTAATCTACGGACGAATATTAAAATGTGCGCGATTGTCCGTTCCCAGCAAATTATTGTCCGGTAGGTGGCGGGTCGGTCGCGTCATCAGCTGTTGGCCGCCATGTTTTATCTTCAGTCCGTGCTCATGTCATCTATTTCAGGTTATTTGTTGTACTTAATGCTTTGTAATACTGCTTGAATGATTTTTAATGATTACACAGTATTTTACGTACATTTTATACAGTTTTTTATGTACTTTTGCAAAGAACGGACTTTTGCAATCTACGGACAGGGTCGTGTACGCATTTGTCCGTTGTTTTGAGGGTCGAGTGTATATATATATATATATATATATATATATATATATATATATATATATATATATATATATATATAGGAATACTCCACTTAATGAAGAGGATAGGGGGTGTCAAAGCTGTTCGTAGAGCCAAAATTCGTTAAGCGGACATAATTTTCCCATAGGAAATAATGGAAAAAGGGGGATGCGTTCTAGGCTGGTCCCCAACATACCACATGGGTTAAAAAAAAAATTATATATTTTTCTATTAGCTTTTTACAAACCTTGCCCCCAAGAAAGGATTGTTTTGTAATGCATAAAGTGAAATCTTACATGGAATACCAAAAAATAAAGCAGAGATGAGATCGACCACAGACGAAGCGGGAGACTCACGGCGACTCGGCCGCTTCTTCTTGTGACCCTTTTAGCTTGTGTGTTGTCTTTCACCACGATATTTATGTTTCCACTCCTCTATTGCCTGCTATAATGGATATCATATCATAGTATTCATATACGTTCATGCCACGAGGATAACCTCGACTCTGTGGCACTGAGTGATAGTGAATTATTAATGAAATACCGCGATATTTCAGTAGTAATTCACTATCACTCAGTGCTACGGAGTCGAGGTTATCCTCATGGCATGAGCGTATATGAATACTAAGAAATGATATCCATTATAGCAGGCAATAGAGGAGTGGAAACATAAATTTGATATCGTGGTGAAAGAGAACACGCAGGCTAAAAGGGTCACAAGAAGAAGCAGCTGAGTTGCCGTGAGTCTCCGCTTCGTCTGTGGCCGATCTCATCTCCGCTTTATTATTTGGTATTCCATGTAAGATTTCACTTTATGCATTATAAAACAATCTTTCTTGGGGGCAAGGTTTGTAAAAAGCTAATAGAAATGTTGTTTTGTGAACATAAATGCATATATAAGACAGTAACACCACCTCTAGAGTTGGTGTTTCCAGCAACCTTAGAGCAACCTGATAGCAACCTTGTCACTGTTCCTCCAAGCATTCATGGAAGCCATTTTGCGGCAGGAGGTTGCTCTGACATTGTTAAAGAATCTTGGATCTAGCTCCAGGAGCGCTAGAGAGAGAGGTGCGGAGCCAGCCAATCACAGGGAAGCTGCCGTGTTCGATCCTTCACCTGGCAAATTAAAACCCAGAAAATTCTATAAAATGGATGTGGTTGTACGTTATGTGGATTTTTGGTCTAACTTTATATAGTACGTTAAACCGGAAATTCGTTAGACGAACGTTTGTTAAGTGGAGTATTACTAATGTGTATATATATATATATATATATATATATATATATATATATATATATATATATATATATATATATATATATATATATATATATATACATACAGTAAGTCCTCATTATACGGTAGTTCTTTAACTGGTAAATTCACAATTACGGTATTTGGAAATTACTACCCTTGATTCAATATATGGTAAGAAAAATTCACAGATACGGTATCCACTCATGTCATCCGAGAGGGCCCAGTGCAGGGGAGCAGGGGTGATGACGTCATCCACGCCACACCTCCCTGCCACTCACAGTACTGACTTCAACTCGATCACCCTTGGAGCATATGTATTATCTCTTCCTCTCCCCCCTTTTCTTTAACTGCATTACATATTACTTACATGCATTACTATTTATATGAATAAATGCAATATTAAAGGGTCTATTGTAAGCACAAATATATTCATAATAATTATGGCAAACATTGAAAGCCTACTACCAGCGGTGAACCATGCAGCAACTGATAAAGGCCACAGATGGGCCTGGCAAGCCCACTATCAGAGAATGGTGGAAGTCGTATAACATCAAGCACGCCTTAGATAACATCAAGTCATCTTGGGACAAAGTGAAGACGTCTACCATGAACTTGGCATGAAATAAAGTATGGCCAGAATGCGCGCATGGCTTCCCAGGCTTTGCTGAAGACGACATCGGTGCGATCAGAAATGACAGTAAATCTGTGCCATAGGGCTGGCTTTGATGAAGTTGATGATGATGTTCAAGATCTTTTGGAAAGCCATGCTGAACCTCTCTCAAATGATGAACTTATAGAGCTAGACAAGGCATCACAGGAGACAGAAAAAGAGGGAGAATAGGAAGAAGAGCCTGTGCGTGGCCTGGACATCAAAACTCTTAGAGAATGTCTCGGTGGTATTGAAAAAGCTCTGTAAACCCTGAAGGAATGTGATCCAAATCCTGCCAGGAGTAGCAAAGTGGCTCATGACGTAGAGAAAAGTGTCAAGATTTATCAAGAAATCTGTGATGAAAAAACAAGAAAACCCAAACACTCCTCCATCTACTTGTTTTTCATGCCAGTCAGACCTGCCGTCAGTCCCTGTCACACCTGCCGACCCTGCTACAGCTGGCCCTTCCACATCTGCTGCCAACGGTTCTACAGCTGGCGCTTCCTCCATATCCTCTTTCTTCAGACCAGTGAAACGTGCCAACCCTGCTACAGCTGGCCTTTCCTCCATATCCTCTTTCTTCAAACCAGTGAAACGTGCTGACCCTGCTACAGGTGACCCTTCCACATCTGCTTCCGACAGTGCATACGACGACGTCTTATCCTCGTCTGCACATTCAGTGGAAAATGAGTGAGGGCTGAAATCCCACGGTATTTCATTAGTAATTCACTATCACTCAGTGCTACAGAGTCGAGGTTATCCTCATGGCATGAGTATATATGAATACTAAGATATGATATCCATTATAGCAGGCAATAGAGGAGTGGAAACATAAATATCGTGGTGAAAGCAACATGCAAGCTAAAAGGGTCACAAGAAGAAGAAGAAGCGGCCGAATCGCCGTGAGTCTCTGCTTTGTCTGTGGCCGATTTCATCTCAGCTTTATTTTTTTGGTATTCCATGTAAGATTTCACTTTATGCATTACAAAACAATCCTTTCTTGGGGGCAAGGTTTGTAAAAAGCTTATAGAAATGTTTTGTGAACATAAATGCATATATAAGACAGTAACACCACCTGGAGAGGTGGTGTTCCCAGCAACCTCATAGCAACCTCGTTACCGTCTCTCCAAGCGTTCTTGGATGCCATTTCATGGCAGGAGGTTGTTCTGACGTTGTTAAAGTTTCTTGGATCCAGCTCCTGGCAGTCAATGAGCACTTTTAGGTGGGCTACCAACCTCCACCCGCCAACAGCAACGAATCTTTGTGGATGCTATTTTACGAAGGTTGGTATGTGAGCAGGAAGTTGCTATAGAGGTTGTTTGTACCAACATAGACAACAACCTGCTTCTTGGCTCCGGCCCCAGAGCTCCCACCTATCGGCCAGCTGCGGACCTCTCTGGCGCTCAGTTTGAAATTGCGTCTTGCGCTCAGTTTGAAAATGTGGTTGGGCCAAATCGCATATAAGCAAACCAATCGCACAAATTAAATAAATTATTATATTCTTTTGGTCGTGTTATAACAAAAACGTGTAAATCAAACACGCATAAATCAAGTTACAGTAAAACCTCAGCTCACGACCATAATTCGTTCCTAAGTCCTGTTTGTCACCCGATTTGTTCGTCCCCTGAATCAATTTTTCCCATAAGAATGTATTGAAATACCATTAATCCGTTCCAGACCAAAAAAAAAATCATACTTTTGTCCATAAAACCCATTCAAAATAGACCTTTAATGTATGCATGACATGAACAAAATAATTATATAGAGTCTAAAGTGTTTTACTTACCTAAATGCTATCAAAATGATAATAAAATGGATAAAAAAGAAAGTGTTATTTACTTGAGAGATTGGACGATGATGGCATGATGGAATGGAGGAGAGGAGGATGGGGAGGAAGACAGACAAGATCCGAGAAGACAGTCATGAGAGAGGACTTTGGATGTGCGCAGCGTGCCAGAGCAACACAACAGCTGTGTAGCTTCACAAGTCAGTGCCGCTATGTGGGGCCCTTATTATAGTGAACATTGGCCTGGGAAACATGGAAAGATTGCCAGTCTTCGTCTCTGCCTTGGAAGACCCTTGCCTGCTGGGGATTGACTTCCTCACACGTGTGGGAGCAAGTTTGGACTTCCAAGAAGGGAAGTTAAAGGTACATGGCCAGGAAGTTCCTTTGATCCTCGGAGGTGATGCTCAGTGTGAGAGGAGCGGGCAGTAGGGTGGTGTTCCTTGCCAGGTGAGCGAGGAAACAGCTGCGATGGATGTGCCACAATCTGCAGTACCTGGACATGGCCAGGATGATGACAGCAATGCTAAGAGCCACCAGAGCAGCGAGGATAACGCCGAGGAAGCTACAGTAAAGCACGCTGGTAACATCACCATGCCCAGGAAAAACAGGAGAAAATCGTGGTGGCTCGGAGATTATGTTATGTAATATTTTTTGTATGTTCCTGTTTCTATTTATTTTTTGTGCTTATGTTTTGTTTTGTTGTGTGATAGCCGGGTTAACTATCACACAAACGGCTCGCCGGCACCGCGTTCGTCCACCGAAATATCATTCGTCCCTGGGTTGATATATTGACAAATTTTTTGGTCGTCTCCCGAATTGTTCGTCCTTAGAGACGTTCGTCAAGCAAGGTTTTACTGTACCTGTATATATATATATGTATATAATATATATATATATATATATATATATATATATATATATATATATATATATATATATATATACAGTAAGGTCTCGGTTTACGTCAGAGTTACGTTCCTGAAACATGATGTAAGTCGATTTTGTACGTTACTTGAGTTTCTGTACATTTCAAAGCATATTATCGAGTTTTCAACCAATCATTGTTTATGGTCATTCAGGTAAGTTAAAGGTTATATTGTTATATTATTTACAACTATGTAGGAATATGAAACACAAGCTTGATTTTGTTGTTGATTAGGGCCACGAACGCGAAGGACTGCAGGTTGCCGAGAGGGGTGGACGCCTGAGGCCGCCAGGAGGGTGGGCAGGTCGAATGTTGTGATGCCCAGGGGGGACAGCCTTATAGTGGACTGACATAACTACGAGTTTGACGTAATTCGAGACCGACGTAACCCGGGACTTTACTGTATATATATATATATATATATATATATATATATATATATATATATATATATATATATATATATATACAGTGGTGCCTTGGAATACGAACTTCATCCGTTCAATATTTTGTTCTTACTGCAAAACGTTCTTACTCCAAAGCATTAAAATACATGTATTCTTATGGAAGAAATTATAATTCGTTCCAAACCACCTCTCAAGACCAAAAAAAGTTCTATTTTTCACCTAATTTCTAACTTTTTGAATACTATTAATATATATATATATATATATATATATATATATATATATATATATATATATATATATATATATATATATATATATATATATATATATATATATATATATATATATATATATATATATATATATATATATATATATATATATATATATATATATATATACTACTACTACTATTATGCTATAACTATAAGAGATAGGAAAATAAAGCAGAAAAGTAAGCAAAATGTAATATAATGAAAATTCAACTTCTCTTGGTCAGAAACAAGCGTCACCACATCCTCATGTGACTCCATCTAGCCAGCACCGCACACTCTTATATAAGCCAATAAGTTTTTCTTTGATATACTGCATTCATTATGGAAAATAAATCGGAAGTAAGCAAATTATAATGTGAAAATTCAACTTGCGGTCAGAAACAAGCATCAACACATCCTCCTCAGCTGACTCCATCAAGCCAGCACTACGCACTCTTATCTAAACCAATAACAATTCCAATATTGTCATTCATCATAATATGTTTCTGAACTGCTTACTTATCCATGGAAATACATGTATATCTTACATGTATTTATGTATTTAAGAAATACATAAAAAATTATCAAATACAGCATACTGACATAAATGCTCTCACCATCCTCATGCTTGGTGCCCTCACACCTACACAAACATATCCTTGTAAAAGCTGATACATGATTGGCTAAGTGTCCACAATCTTGAAAACAATGGGCCAATGACAGGCCTTGATATATGACAGATAGCCTCAAGCATAAACAAACTGTGCGCATAAAGGAGCGCGACTTCTGAAAAAGCACCAAGATCATGCCTGACAGGCCTCTAACGTAAGAGCCACGATCGTGCCTGATGGGCTATAAGGGTTAAGGCTTTTAATTCATGAGCTGGATACTCTTTCTTCCCCTCGGATCTTCTAGAATCTTCCATATGTCTGTCTGTATATCTCGTGACCATGTGTGCTGTTACGTTTGGCAACTCAGCACACTCGCCTGCAGGGCGTAACCTTCATTACCCGACCATGCCAGTGTCCATTGGAGTTTTGCAGAGAGAAGAGGTATATATCATTGTGAGAGCGCGGCCTCTAGTATAGAGTGTAAAAATCCATGGTACAAATATATACCGAGTCACAGACCAGTAATTTTTTTTCCCTTCTATCGTGTATTGGTACACCAGTGTGCCAGGCATGGGCTGTAGCATATGATGATATATTCTTGATACTATCAACAGTACCTGAGTAAGGTAATAACTTAGTTCCAAGTGGAATGAAAAACAGAAAAGGAGAAGAGATTGTAAAACCTGAAAGTGTCATTGAGTACAATAAAGCAAAAAAAAATGTTGATGTTGCTGATCAACTCAATTCCTACTACTTGCCACTCTACAGATCAAGGAAGTGGTACAAGAAGCTGGCTTTGGAAATGATTGCTTGGATATCAGTGACAAATGCTCAAATTCTATACAATAAATACTGCTCAGCAAAACAAGTAAACCTAAAAACCTTCATAGAATCAGTAATTCTCTCTCTTACTAAAAACATTCCTGAGGAAATTACAAAACCAGGGAAGAGGACCTCTGATATATTGGGTGCAAGAAAAGAATATACCTTACAGGAAGCAGATGGACCAATGAAAAATACAAGGAAGCGATGCAGAGGATGCTATGAGAAAATCTCACTGTCTGAGGGATACAAGGTGGCCACAAACAAGTCTAGGAGAGTATCCACCTATTACAATGAATGTGAGGGTCAACCACTCCTTTGCATTTCATGTTTCAACGAAAAACATGACTTGTGTAATTAGTGATCAACATTATGATGATCTAATATTCCATTATTTTCTTATATTGATTGTATTTTTGAAGTAATATGTCACCAAACATTACTTGTTATTCAGAAGCCTATTTTTTCTTTCAACAAATGAAATTATTGTCTTATCATTTTTATCTTATTTTCCAGTACCTTAGCAATGCATCTGCAGTCATAATAAATACAAATTTATACACAAATTGTTTACATATTCAAGTTTATAATAGTTTTTAGAAAGTGATATTCGGGCCTCAGATGTACCAATACGCAACAAGTGAAACATTTGCTCGGTACACTGGTGGCCCGATACGCGGTTAACGTGTTAATAACTAAAAACACTTAATATTATTATCCGGCACTACAAAATAACAACTAGACAACTGCAAACAACACTCCTGAGGCATTGAGGCAGCGTGGTGTCCCATCATGCAGTCAGCTGATCGTGCAGTGCTGCGTGCAATCTGTTGACCGCGTTTGTTATTGTTCGTACTCCAGAGCAAAGTTCGTCCTCCAATGCAAAAAAAAAACACAATTTTTTGTTCATAATCCAAGTTGTTTGTATTCAAAAGCATTCGTACTCCAAGGTATCACTGTATATGTATATTTATTTATTTATTCATTTATTTATTTATTCATTCATTCATTCATTCATTTATTCATTCATTCATTTATACATAAAATGGTAAAATCCAACTGACCTTTATTTTGACCTTGAATAAACACCACCTCCCACATAAGCAACAAGATCAGAACTGTGTGATGAACAGTCTTTCTCTTTCTCTCCCTTGTCCTGTTTCTTTTCTCACACAAGTGTAGCTGTGTGCATCAGCAAAACACTACATCACTGTAACTGTGGAGTTTACAGTTCCATTCAAAGACTTTATTTCATGAATGAAAGGATAGCTGCTGACACTAACCATTAGCATAATTGATAATAGTATCAAATAAAATATACAGGTATAAATACTTGAAGTGTTCTTTATTCTTCATGTTACAGGAGAAGTGGTGCTAGTGGATATTGAGGACAGCAGTGCTATCCACCGGCTGAACATGAGTGTTGAGGTGACAGCACTCAGTTGGGCAGCACATGTGCCTGAGGAACCCACCAAGGAGGAGACCATGTTCACTGTGAGTTAGGAGAAGAAATGAGAGATTTAAGTCTCAAATGAAATCTTAATGTATTTGGTCCTTATCTTGATGCCTAGTAAGTAGCTGAACAAACAAACACCTGGAAGTAGAATTAAGTTCTTATGTTAAATAATGGGGACAAAAAGTATAGGGAAGGAGAGGTTCAAGTCATAGTAGAGATCTTTATATGTTTGGTTACTGGAGAGTAGGTTTGTACTAGATATTCTCTCATTTATCTTATACTGCATGGTTTAGATGCATTCTTACAAAATTTGTGTTTTCCCAGGACATGTCCGATAATTACCTCCCACCACTGCCATCACTTTCCAAGACATACACAGGGGGCAGTGGGGAGGAACAGGAGGAAGGTTGGCATGAAGGACGGCTCCTCCGGGACCAAAACTGCTTAACTCTTCTCACCGTGGGCACTGCTACTGCTGCCATCCATCTGTATGCCTTTGGCCTCTTCCATTGTGCCACTGTGGAGTTAAGTGAGACTGTGCCTGGGGCAGGACCAGTGCTAGATGCTACTCCTTCCCATGACCTGCACCTGCTCAGCTGTCTGGTAGAGAGGGAGACAGGATCTGGTCGGGAGTTGGTTCATGCCACAGTGGAGACGCTAGTGCTGGCCTGTCGCCACCAAGAGCTGCACGCTCTGGCTCGTCGCTATGGCCAGATCCTCGGCCTGATGAGTTATGCTAACCATACCCTCACACTGCTGGAGGAGGCCTGGGAGAGCATTCTGCTGGAGCTGGACCACAAGCTGGCCGACTATGCCCGCACTGTGCCGGAAGGAGGTGTTGCTGCAGATTTCCTCGAGCTTTTAGTGTTTGGTCGCACCTCATCAGAGTTTGAGGTGTTCTTGTCCAATGAGCTGACGGAGAAAGGTCTCAAGAAGCTGGGCCACTCTATTGAGCTGAGCTATTCTAACATTCAGAAGCTGGTGCTGCGGAATGTGCAGGCGGTGGGTCAGGCACTGGTGCACCAACTGAGTGCACTGATGGGCCTGGCACGATGCCACGGTCGCTTTGGGGTGCTTGGGGTGGAGGAGGAGTCAGTTGGCCGGGCAGTGCAGGAGGCCGGTGCCTTTGTGCTCAAGGCAGTAGAGCTGCAGCAGGTGATAGATGCAGCCATGACCACCTTCAAGGCCTTCCTGCGCTGGTTGTATGTGGTGGTCCAGCGTGCCCGTGCCGAGTCTGTGCCTGAGGACATGACTCGTGGCACCCAACAAGATCTCACTTACATAGCAGAGTTCCTGCATGACGGCCTGGAAGACACCCCTGCTGGTTCTTCCAGTGGTGCCCAGGGGGAGAGGCGGCCAAGGTTCCGCCTGGAGCGTGTTGGTCAGTACTTGAAGGATGCCCCACTGTCCTGTCCCCCAGAGTCTGGGCCCAATCCTTGGGTGGCCTTCTTGGAGAAGCATCCAACCTTGGCCAATCACCCTTTGATTTTTCCTCATCACCGTGACCGTTCACTTGTGCAGGAACTTAACAGCATGGCAGGTGTGCTGGAAAGTATGGCTAGTCAGCCAGCACAAGTCATCAGTGAGGCCATTACTGTGGCCTCCTGGGTGCCCTTGGTGAAGGTTACAGAGGGCACGACAGTGAGTGTGAGTCAGATGAGCTGTCCGAAGGATTCTGCTGTTTACACTGTTGTGTTGCCTTGCTCTGGCCAGTCTCTGCTGTATTTGGCTCGCTGGTCTACCAAACCGGAGGTATTGGTTCATGCTTCAGCAGGGCCTGGACCTGCCCACCATGTTGAGGCCATGCCTTTTGTGTTCTCACGGCTGGATGGAGCACGAAGCACCTCTCAGGACCAGGCCCCTACCACCTCTATTCTGAAGTTAATGGGAGCACAGTTCTATACTGAAGAAACTCTATCTGTGCTGGCACAGGACCCCAATGACCCACGTACAGCTCTTTTCATCCAGCTTTGGGTGGTGGCTGCAGCAGGGGAGCTCAGGCCCCTGGCTTTGTATGGGGGCCATTCACTGGCAGAAGCTAATCTGACGCCCTGTGATGCTGGGACACTTGTTGATGCCAGTGGTTTCAGGCGGCTGGAGGGTGGCCCACTCACCACATTAGCTGTGTCTGGGTCCCGGAAGGTGGCTCTTCTGCTCTCTGAGAACAGACGGCGGGTGAGGCTATTTGAAATGGAAGTGGATGAGGATGATGAAGATGATGAGGATGAGGACACTGCAGCTCAACATGAGTCCATAATAAATGCCTCTGGTGCCTCAGATGATCAGGCTGATACCTTATAATGTAAAGAAGGGACAAGCAAGTTGTATGTTTATAAGTTTCCACTGCTTTAATGGACAATTTTTCATTAAATGATTAGACAGTAGTGCCTTTGTAAATTATAACACTTGAATGAGAGTACACAGTTGAGAGATTAGGCAGCAAGCTGAGCCACACAAAGCTGCTGGAAAATAATATAATCAGTAATTGTCCTCCTGAACACTGAGGGAAGAGAGCAATTAAGGTGAGTTATTTATAATAAGTAGAGAGATGTGTTAAAATATGAAGTAACTGTGTCAGGTAAAAGGGAATTCATGGAAGTATCTGATCAAAGTGTGTCAAGGAGGAATGTTGATGGTAAAAGATATACTTCTAAATGCATGTAGACAAGTAGTATTAATTGAATTCACCTACTAATGCAATAAATGACAATCGGGTATATAATTGTATGAAGAGGAAGCCAAGAAAGATTTCTGGTCACATTTATAAATGGAAATATTGTGTGGAGAAGCAAAGAAAGAATATATGTTAGTCCACTTAAAGAGAAAATAAGAGTATGCTTTTGCTTCAGTTTGATCAAAGATTATTCAAGGGTATTCCCCAGCACAAGATTGATAAGACTGGTTTTTATCATGCCATACAGGAAAGTGAAACAACAAATCCAACTTTAGTTAGCAAGTACTTAGCAACCAGTAATGAGCAAGATATTTTGTAATCTTTGACCGATTCACTTCTTGAAAGTAACTTAGGTTTCATCAAATCACCAATTGTTAGACACAATGCATAAAACAATACAGTTATGGCAGGTGAGCAATGATAATGATCTTTATATTGATTATTATGAAATACATAATCTTAAACTTGACAAAATCCTGGAGTTGTATCCAGATTAGGAATGAATCAATGTTGTGGTACTGAAGGGTTCATGCACTGACTTAGCAAACAATCTTTGTTCCTTTTGAACTCCTGCACCCAATAACTGGATTAACCATTTAAATCATGATAACACTTTTGAATTAGAACCTACTGATAGCACTCCAGATATTAGTGAATGCAGTATTTGGTTGGAAGTGCATAGAGAGTCCAGTATTACAGGTACTGCATATTCATTTCCCTCTTAATTTATTATGTAGTGAAGGAACAATCAAAATCACCTTATCTTCCGTTGGGCATTGTGAGCAGCGAGGACACATAGATAGACTGGATTGGACTGATAAATGTATCTTTAGATACGGTTTTTAAAGGATAATTTTTAGTACATTTTGAGGGATTTAAAATTTTTTTTTTTTATATGTCTAATTGGGATATAACAAAATTCCTTTTGTCACTAAAATAATGAAATGGATGATAACTTGTGAAACACCACTTAATAACTTCCATTAAAGCCTATTAAATACACACTACTCTCAGTGAAATATTGCAAGAATCGCAAAAAAAAAAAAAAAGAAAACCTTGAAAACCCCCTCAGTATTTCCCAACAAAGATTACAAAAAAAAAAAAAAAAAACGGATAAGATATAGAAACTTTTGAGAACAAGGCCCACAGTTGTTACGTGAGATGTGTGAGGGCCGCCCACGTGTTTATAATATGTAACCTTGGGTGGGAATTCAACCAGGTGGTGACAAGGGAACAGCGAATGGTGTGCTTTCCACTGCGCAGAAGGGAAAAACCAATGTATGACTCATGTTTTGCCAATGGATAAAGAAAGGTAAGGTCATGAGTACTAGGCCTATTATTAATAATGGTGTAGCCCTGATTTTGCAGGGAATGTATCTTAAAGGCGGGTTCACACGTGGCAATTTGCGACTGAAATTTTACGTTGGTAGAGTTTTGGACTCACCCTTCTAGTCGGAAAGTGTCACAGATAGCGACTGAAAAGTATCGACTAGTTGGCGCCTTGGTGGGAAGTAAATGCAAGCAAACAGCTACCTGCTAAGATGTCTTCCTCCAGTGACGATGCTGAGGCGGCGGTGGCTTTTTTTTGGGGGGGGAGGGCGAGGTTGGGGGCTTACCGGAAGAGTCAACAGAAAAGGAAATGCCTGTGGATACGTCCCTGGCTAAGTAGAAGGAAAGAAAAGAGTGTTTAGCACACACTAATCTTAATAAGACTATGCACAATTGCGATCAAATTAAATCCTGATGAGTCTTCATTCCTCACCTCCAACAACAGTTCCTGGAGAGTGGCAGCTACTTCGTGGAACGACGATTTTTTTCATTTTTTTATTTATACCATGTGGGCTTTTCACGGGAATTTATGGGCTAAAGGGGATACTTTTTGGGTACCCCTTTCTCAAAGCCCACCCACTAGGAAACCGTTGCCCCGAGTGAGGAAGCCCAACCTACATTCGGACCGTGGACAGGATTCGAACCCGTGCGCTTGGAGACCACGCGGATCCCAAAGCACGCATGGTTCCACTGTACCACGGCGGGCCCCTCTTTTTTTTTTTCCACTATAATTATATTATGGGGTCCTAGATGTGTTCTTTTTCCTTCGTTAACTCTAACATCTTCTCTGTACCTGTGGAGACCATATTTTTAAAGCTTACTCCGTGACGTCACGACGTAGATAAAGTCGCAAATCGACTTGCAAGACTAACATGGTCTTGTTTTGCTACTTAATGCTTTCTCCAGTCCCTAGGCATCGATTTTGAGTCGAAAACTATCCACGTAAAATTTCAGTCTCAAATTGACACGCATGAACCCGCCTTAACTCGTGTAAAGCCAAAGAATGAAGAAAAGTAAGGATATATGTATGCACTAAATTGTTATTCATAAAATTACTGGAAACAGCCGGAGAGGAAAAAAGGGAAAGCGAGGAAGAGGAAGACACACCCAAGGACTGACACCTTGACAAGGTGCTGGAGCATGAAGTGAAAAAAAAAAAAAGACCGTAATTCATCACTGCCAAGGAGCTGAAGGAAGCACACCCCGATGTATTGGGAGAGACCTGTATCATATCTATCTGTCTGTGTGTCTGTCTATCTATCTATCTATCTATCTATCTATTTATTTATCTCTCTCTCTCTCTCTTATATATATATATATATATATATATATATATATATATATATATATATATATATATATATATATATATATATATATATATATATATATATATATATATATATATATATATATATATATATATATATATATATATATATATTACGTAGCCGTGGGAGAGGGTGGCAGCAGCAGAGTAATCTTTATGGCCACCCTAAACCCGGTTTCCTCCACTGGCCCTCATAGCAACCCGTCCTTGCCGTCATCCGTCCTTCACGGCGATCTGATGGTGTGAAGGTTAGTTGTACGGAGTTGGGCAGGGTGGTGTAGCGATGTCTAGAATCGCCAAGCCGGCTGTCTGGTCCTCGATGCAGTCGTCAATCTGGCTTATTGTTATAATAATAATGATGATAATAATAATAATAATAATAATAATAACAATAATAATAATAATTATTATTATTATTATTTTCCAAATAATCCCTTTAAAACAAAATGCAGCAGCGCAAACCACAGATTACTACATCTGTAGCGGTATTAAGTCCCTTAAACGATGTACCTTTGATCAGCCCAAAACATTTAATCAGTTAACTTTTATATATTCTTCACCCTCCTCCATTTTATTTATTTATTTACTTTTTTCTTTTAGAGAGAGAGAGAGAGAGAGAGAGAGAGAGAGATATTCGTCACCCTCCCTAAGGGAGCGGTGACGCGGGCCTTTGCACATTGGTGGCCAGCAGCTGAATTATCGTGTGATAATATCAATGCTGGATGTGGTGTTCCTCTGTCCAGCGGAGTCTCACTGACACAACAATGATGCGTGTGAGATACACCGATGAAGAAACTAGAACACCACATCCAGAAGCCGCTTTGCTGCAACTGCCATTAATTGTATCTTGATAAACCCTCAGAATAACTCAGCCCAGCCGAGCACCTCGGCTGTCTCTCATAAATTTACGCTAAATGAATCAAAATAAACACATTCTTCCACCTTTTACAATTTCCACAAATGAAAAATAAACAACACTAACTGTTGGATACATAAAGTATCAATGAAAAATAAAAGGATTATTTATGATAGAGTTTTTAGAGGCCTTTTACGTAATTGTGACACTTAAAGAACCGAAACTTTTCTCCTTGGTGCAATATATACGTTTTCCTCTCAAGTTACTAGCCTGACTAAACTAGTTGATTCGCTCAGCATAAGGGCGGGTTCACACGTATCAATTTGCGACTGTGATTGCAAGTCAGTAGAGTTTCCGAACTGAACTGACTAGTGACTGGAAAATCCAATCGCAAAACAAGACCAACATGTTGGTCTTGTTCAGTCGACTGGATTGCTGAGGGAAAAAGAACACATCTGGGACCACAGAAATGAATTATGCAGTAAAAAAAAAAGCTTGCACAAATCATCGTTCAACGACGTAACTGCCACTCTCCAGGAACTGTTTCCCTCAATGTAGGGTGTTGTTGGGGTCAGGATTGAATACTTGTCAGAATTTGATTTGATCCCAATTGTGCATAGTGTTCTTAAGATTAGTGTGACTGTGAAGTAGACGAGAAGACACTTCTTTTTTTCCTTCTACATAGCCAGGGACGTATCCACAGGCATTTTCTTTTCTGTTGACTCTTTCGGTACGCAAAAAGCAGAGCAACCACCGCTTCAGCATTGTCACTGGAGGAAGATATCTTGGCGGTTAGCTGTTTGTTTACATTCACTTCCCGCCAAGTCGATACTTTCCAGTTGCAATGTGTGACGTTTTCCGACTAGAAGGACTCAGTCGATACTTCTAGCGACTTGCAATTTCATTCGCAAATTGGCACGTGTGAACCCGCCTTAATAATATATATATATATATATATATATATATATATATATATATATATATATATATATATATATATATATATATATATATATATATCATGTGAAAAGAGGAATTTATTTCGAATAGTTTAAAACAAACACATTAAAAACAAAAAATAATAAATAAAGCGTCGCATGCGGAGAAAAAACGTGAGATTTTCAACATACGCGTAAGACACGCTAAAAAGGTAAAGGCGGGTTCACACGTGCCAATTTGCGAACGAAATTGCAATTCGCTAGAAGTATCGACTGAGTCCTTCTAGTCGGAAAACGTATCGACTAGTTGGTGCCTTGGCTGGAAGTGAATGTAAACAAACAGCTACCTGCCAAGATGTCTTCCTTCAGTGACGATGCTGAAGAGCAACATGTTGGTCTTGTTTTGCAACTGTTTTCTTCAGTCGCTAGGCACTGATATTTAGTTGAAATATCAGTGCCTATATACCGACTTGCAATTTCAGTCGAAAATTAGAACGTGTGAACCCACCTTAAGACTTGACACGTATGGAAGAGTCCTTTTAAGATAATCGAGTCAATAGTTACACAAGCATCGCATTATTTTCATCCTCTTCACCTTACTCCCTCAACATTATTGACATCATCATTTGAGTTAATTTGAAGATAAAGACAATCTTTTTTCATTCATCTATAGGTGAATTAAGCTGTGTTTGAGTGGGTCAAGCCACTGATTTTGGGCGTCTTGTTGGCCTATTGGCGGGAGTCTGTGTTGCTGAGTAACATCTGCCAGGTGTATTCTGAAACACTTCTATGCATCACCTACACTGCATTCAAAAAGCTCTCTATAGTTGTTTTTAGGCTTTTAAAACGCGTACACACTTGTTGCATTTCCACCTATCGTTTCATCGTTGCGTACCACCCAGTGATACGAAACGATGTAACAATGTATTGTAACCACTTTTTTTTTTTTTTTTTTTTTTTTACGTAGGGAAGAGGGCCAGCCAAGGGCAAAAAAAAAGAAAGTTAGAAAAAAGCCCACTTGAGCGCTGGCTCTCCAAAGAGTAGAAAAAGTGCCAAAACCGTCAGCCAGAATTAGGGGAGCAAATGCCTCGATACCTCCCTCTTAAAAGAAGACAAGTTGTAGGAATTTGGAAATACAGATGCAGGGAGGGAGTTCCAGAGTTTACCAGTGAAAGGGATGAATGATTGAGCGTACTGGTTAACTCTTGCATTAGAGAGTTGGACAGAATAGGGATGAGAGGAAGAAGAAAGCCTTGTGCAGCGTGGCCGCAGGAGGAGGGAGGCATGCAGTTAGCAAGATCAGTAGAACAGTTACCATGAAAATAGCGATAAAATATAGAAAGGGATGCAACATTTCGGCGGTGAGAAAGAGACTGAAGACAGTTAGTCAGAGGAGGGAGTTGATGAGACGAAGAGCTTTCGATTCCACCCTATCAAGCAAAGCTGTGTGACTGGAACCCCCAAACATGCGAAGAGTACTCCATACAGGGACGGATAAGGCCCTTATACAGAGTAAGCAGTTGGAGGGCGAGAAAACTGGCGGAGACGCCTCAGAACACCTAACTTCATAGAAGCTGTTTTAGCAAGAGATGAGATGTGAAGTTTCCAGTTAAGATTATGAGCAAAGGACAGACCGAGGATATTCATTGTGGAAGAGGAAGACAGTTGAGTGTCATTGAAGAAGAGGGGATAGTTGTCTGGAAGGTTGTGTCGAGTTGATAGATGGAGGAATTGAGTTTTGAGGCATTGAAAACTACTAGATTTTCTCTGCCCCAATCGGAAATTTTAGAAAGATCGGAAGTCAGGCGTTCCGTGGCGTCCCCGCGTGATCTGTTAATTTCCTGAAGGGTTGGACGTCTCTGAAAGAACGTGGAAAGATGTAGGGTGGTATCATCAGCGTAGGAGTGGATAGGGCAAGAAGTTTGGTTAAGAAGGTCATTAATGAATAATAGAAAGAGAGTGGGTGACAGGACAGAACCCTGAGGAACACCACTATTAATAGGTTTAGGAGAAGAACAGTAGCCGTCTACCACAGCAGCAATAGAGCGGTCGGAAAGGAAACATGAGATAAAGTTGCAGAGAGAAGGATAGAAGCCGTAAGAGGGCAGTTTTGAAATCAAAGCTTTATGCCAGACTCTATCAAAAGCTTTTGATATGTCTAACGCAACAGCAAAAGTTTCACCGAAATCTCTAAAAGAGGATGACCAAGACTCAGTAAGGAAAGCCAGAAGATCACCAGTAGAGCGACCTTGACGGAAGCCATACTGGCGATCAGACAGAAGATTGTGAAGTGACAGATGTTTGAGAATCTTCCTATTCAGGATAGATTAAAAAACTTTAGACAAGCAAGAGATTAAAGCTATAGGACGGTAGTTTGAGGGGTTAGAACGGTCACCCTTTTTAGGAACAGGCTGAATGTAGGCGAACTTCCAGCAGGAAGGAAAGGTAGAAGTCGATAGACAAAGTTGGAAGAGTTTGGCCAGGCAAGGTGCAAGCACAGCTGCTCAAACACGACAGCCAAATACCGAATCTCTAGAACTGTGAATCTCCTAGTTCTATACAAGGATTTTTGTATTTTTTCCATAACTACTGATATTAAACTTGAGGATTATATAATGTAAAAAAAAAAAAAAAAAAAAGAATGGAAGAAAAACGGACGCACAATATTTATATGTTAAGGATAATATTGAGTGGAAAATAGGGATGCTGCAGTTCCACAGTGCCTATACACAAACCACCAATGGTGGCATTTGAAAACAATCACGGTGAAATAGCAAAGCTTCTCAGAATACTGACTGCTTTTGGTCTGCTTTCTTTCAGTGGTCTGTGTTATATGGTTGTATGTTTAGTTCCAATAAAATACGAGTACGCAAGTCTCTTCTCCCTTCGGCAAGATATAACATTATGTTCCACTGAAGTACAATATTAAGTAATCTACATTTATTGATTTATTGCCTTGTGTCGAATTACCAAAATGAAGATCATGTACTCTTGCTCGAACTGAAAGGATGATTGATGACCAAGACCGAATCACGGACACACTCGCAGAGAATGAGAGTTGCCGGCTTGACCAGACTTTGCTTCAGTAGATCTTATCTATGACAATTTTAACACCGTTCAAACGAATATGCGAAGAGGATAAAGCTGTCATAACTGTATCCAAGAGCCACTGTAACAGACTTAGGGTAAAATAGCCACTAATGTGGTAAGCAAAGTAAAAGACGAGTTTGGGCAATCGCTGTAAGACCATTCTGCTGAAATGCTTATCCACACCTCCACTGTTTTCGAAAGACTGTAGCCAAATTACACACATATTTAAAAGTGTCTTGACGATTTTAGAGACAAATTAACGACACATCCACATTTCTAACAACAGGTACACTCTTTTTGTAGTCTTTGAAAATATAGTGAGAGAAAAAACGTTTGGTTCTGAACACTGGTTTGCACGTGCCGTCAGTGGTCATCTCATTGATCCTTGAGCCTGTGGTGGATGGTTTCTCTTATCCCGGGGCACAGAGCCATTCTGGTATCTGGTTTTTAACATTGTACTTTACTCATGTTTCCACAAATACCAAAATTAACTGACTCCGAGGAAGGATGAACAGCGTGCAGACTATACTCAGTCTGGATTCGAAGAGTGATCGCGGATTCGTAGCCAGCCACTGCACCTT
>NC_059292.1:21292485-21304985 GCF_017591435.1 Portunus trituberculatus | reverse complement strand
TGAAGGAAAGGTAAAAGTCGATAGACATAGTTGAAAGAGTTTGGCTACTCAAGGTGCAACCACGGAAGCACAGGTTTGAGAACGATAAGAGGGACACCATCAGCTCCATAAGCCTTCCGAGGGTTTAGGCCAGCGAGGGCATGGAAACCATCATTACAAAGAATATTAATTGAAAGTATGAAATAGTCAGAGGGAGGAGGAGTGGGAAGGACAAGTCCAGAATCATCTAAGATGGAGTTGTTAGCAAAAGTTTAAGAGAAGAGTTCAGTTTTAGATACAGATGAGATGGCAGTGGTTCCATCAGGATGAAATAAAAAAGAGAAAGATGAAGAAAGAAAGTTATTGGAGATGTTTTTGACCAGATGCCAGAAGTCTTGAGGGGAGTTGGAGTTTGAAAGATTTTGACATTTTCTTTTTATGAAGGAGTATTTGGCAAGTTGAAGCCTGATTCCGAGTAGAAATGTAAAGTGCATGAGATTCAGGTGATGGAAGGCTCAAGAACCTTTTGTTTGTATGAGACGAAAAGAGGCTGTGTTAAACGAAGGTTTAGAATATTCAGGTTGAGAAAAAGGACGAGGAATTTACGCCTCCATGCCAGACACTATCATCTCTGTTGTGCCTTCAGCTCACAGAGATGGGTCTCTGGCACGGAGACAGTAATCATTCCAGGAAGAATCATGCAACATAACTCCTCAGATCCCCCAAACTGGCAGAACCAAAACGTCAGAGGCACCTCTGCTTTAGGAGATCCTTAGGAGGAATTGGAGAAATAAGACAAGGTACAGATATGAGGTTGTGATCGGAGGAACCTAACGAAGAACATAGGGTAACAGCATAAACAGAAGGATAAGAGGTGAAGGAAAAGTTAAGAATGCTGGGCGTATCCCCAAGAAGGTCAGGAAAACAGTTGCTCTAGGTCATAGAGACATATGGCAGAGTTGAAGGCTAGTTCGACAGGATGGTCAGTGAAGGGAGAGGATAGCCAGAGTTCATGGTGAACATTGAAATCTCCAATATGGAGAGTTCCTTGAAAGAATAGAGGGACAGAATGTGCTCTACTTTAGAAGTTGAATAGTCAAAGAATTTACTATAGTCAAAGGAGTTACGAGAGAAATAGACAGCACAGATAAATTTAGAGAGTGACTATTGAGTCAAAGCTGGATGGTGGAAAATCCTGAATATTCAAGAGTGTGAGCACGAGAGCAGATCGACTCGCTGTGAATATCGACGCAACATCCAGATTTGGAACGAAAATGGGGATAGAGAAAGTAGGAGAGAACAGAAAAGCGGCTACTGTCAGTTGCCTCATACAGCTGTGTGTCAGTGAGGAAAAGGGGATAAGGTTTAGAAGAGAAGTGGTGGTATTCTACACTCTACAAATTGAAAATTGGATCTAAGACCGCGAATATTGCAGAAATTAATGAAGGAAAATTGAGGGAGGAGTCAAGACATTTTGGGTCGTAACCGATGTAGCATGATGTAGTAGTAATTATAGTAAAAATAGTAGTAGTAGTAGCAGCAGCAGCAGCAGCAGCAGCAGCAACAGCAACAGCAATAGTAGTAGTAGTAGTAGTAGTAGTAGTAGTAGTAATAGTAGTAGTAATAGTAGTAGTAGTAGTAGTAGTAATAGTAGTAGTAGCAGCAGCAGTAATAGTGGTAGTAGTAGTAGTAGTAGTAGTAGTACTACTACTACTACTACTACTACTACTACTACTACTACTACTACTACTACTACTACTACTACTTCTACTACTACTGCTACTTGAAATTTTTAAGCTTATTTCTCTGGAATAATTACTGTTTCTGTGTCGGAGACCCATATCTCTGTGTTGAACGCATAACAGAGGTGACACTGTCTGGCATGGAGGCGTACATTCCTCACTCTTTTTCTCAACCTAAACCTTCTAAACTTTCCTTTCACACAACCTCTTCTCATGCTATACATGGCAAAGAGGTTGCCCACAAAATGTACTTGAGCCTTTCATCACCTGAATCGCGTGCACTTTATATTTCGTCTTCGAATAATGCCAAGTCTGTTCTTGAATTTGCCAAACACTCCTTCATAAATAGAAAATATTAAAATCTTTCAAACTCCAACTCTCCTCGAGACTTTTGGCATCTGGGCAAAAACATCTCCAATAACTTTACTTCTTCATCTTTCCCTCCTTTATTTCATCGTGATGGCACCACTGCTATCTTATCTGTTTCTAAAGCTGAACCCTTCTCTCAAAACTTTGCTAACAACTCCATCTTAGATGATTCTGAGCTTGTCCCTCCTTTCTATTCTCCCTCTGACTATTTCATGCCTTCAATTAAAGTTCTTCGTAATAATGTTTTCCATGCCCTCGCTGGCCTAAACCCTCGGAAGGCCTATGGACCTGATGGAGTCCGTTTTATTGTTCTCAAAATCTGTGCTTTTGTGCCTACATCTTGCCTGGCCAAACTCTTTTAATTCTGTTTGTCGATTTCTACCTTTCCTTCTTGTTGGTTTCGGTTTGTTCCTAAAAAGGATGACCGTTCAAATCTCTCATACTACCTCCCTATAGCTTTAATCACTTGCATGTCTAAATTTTTTTCTAATATTTCTTCAATAGGAAGATTCTCAAAGATCTGTCACTTCACACTCTTCTCTCTGATCGCCAGTATGGCTTCCGTCAAGGCCGCTTTACTGGCTTTGGCTTTCCTTATTGAGTCTTGGTCATCCTCTTTTCTAGATTTCGTTGAAACTTTTGCTGTTGCGTTAGACATATCAAAAGCTTTTGATAGAGTCTAACACAAAGGTTTCAATTAAAAATTGCCCTCTTATGGTTTCTATCCTTGTATCTGCAATTTTATTTCAAGTTTCTTTCCCGAGCGTTCTATTGTTGTTGTGGTAGACGGCTACTGTTCTTGTAAATCAATTAACAGTGATTTCCTCAGGGCTCTTTCCTGTCACCCTACTTTCTATTATTCATTAATGATCTTAACCAAACTTCTCGCCCTTTCCACTCTTACGGTAATGATACTACCTTACACCTTTCCACGTCTTTTCAGAGACTATCAACCCTTCAGGAAGTCAAAATATCACACAGGGACACCACAGAACGCCTGACTTCAGATCCTTCCAAGATTTCTGATTGGGGCAGAAAAAATCTAGTAGTATTCAATGCCTCAAAAACTCAATTCCTCCATCTATCAACTCGACACAACCTTCCAGACAAACTATCCCTTCTTCTTCAATGACACTCATCTGTTGCCCTCTCTTCTATGCTGAGTGTTCTCGTTCTTTCCATTACTTGTAATATAACCTGGAAACTTTACATCTCATCTCTTGCTAAAACCGCTTCTATGAAGTTAAGCGTTCTGAGGCGTCTCCGCCAGTTTTTCTCGTCCCTCCGACTGCTAACTCTGTAGAAGGGCCTAATTCGTCCTTGTATAGAGAACTCTTCACATGTTTGACTGGTTCCATTCACACAGTTTTATTATAGATAGATCTTATAAATAGAGTGGAATCAAAAGCTTTTCGTTGCATCAGCTCCCTTCCTCTGACTGACTGTCTTCAGTCTCTTTCTCACCGCCGGAATATTGCATCTCGTGCTAGCTTCTACCGCTGTTTCATTTTAACTGTTCTATCGATGTTAAAAAATGCATGCCTCCCCTCCTCCTGAGACCTAGCTGCACAAAGACCTCTCACCCTTATTCTGTCTAACTCTCTAATGCAAGAGTTAACTAGTACTCTCAATCATTCATGCCTTTCTCTGGTAAACTCTGAAACTCCCTCTCTGCTTCTATATTTCCATCTTCCTACGATTTAACTTCTTTTAAGTGGGGGGTTTTAAGACATTTGTCTCTGACTTTTGGCTAACTCTATTGATCTTTAAGGGAACCGGAAATCAAGTAGAACTTAAAATATTTCTTTCTTGCCCTTGGCCAGTTTCCCTTCGTACACACACGCACAAAAAAGTAGTAGTAGTAGTAGTAGTAGTAGTAGTAGTAGTAGAAGTAGTAGTAGTAATAGTAGTAGTAGTAGTAAAACAGCAGCAGCAGCAGCAGCAGTGGTGGTAGTAGTAGTAGTAGTAGTAGTAGTAGTAGTAGTAGTAGTAGTAGAAGAACCAGTAGTCATAGTAGTTATAGTAGTAGTAGTGCGTCGTAGCAGCAGCAGCAGTAGTAGTAGTAGTAGTAGTAGTAGCAGTAGCAGTAGTAGTAGTAGTAGTAGTAGTAGTAGTAGTAGTAGTAGTAGTAGTAGAAGAAGTAGTAGTCATAGTAGTTATAGCAATAGCAGTAGTGCGTAGTAGCAGCAGCAGCAGCAGCAATAGTAGTATTAATAGTAATAGTAGTAGTAGTAATAGTAGTCGTAGTAGTAGTAGTAGTAGTAGTAGTAGTAGTAGTAGTAGTAGTAGTAGAGTAGTAGTAGTAGTAACAACAACAACAACAACAACAACAACAACAACAACAAAATCATCATCGTGAGCAGTAGCAGACTTATCGAATGGATTCTTGTGAATGCGGCAGCTGGGGACGCCACACGCTCGTCTGTAGCCTTTTTATTGATTCTAGTGTCCTTCGGGTTGGCTTCTGCCTCATTTCTTTAATCAAAAACCATATCGTAAACATACATATGAATGTGTATGAATTATATGGACATGTATTATCGTTATGTACATTATTAATAGCTCGCTGTCAGTCTGTCTGCTCGAGCCTTGTAGTGACGAGTTCCAATTTAAGTTTAATGTTAAGTGTGTGTATGCGAGCTTGTGTATATGTGTATCCACTTGTGTGGTAACTTGTTTTGTTCCCTTGTTCGTGTGTGTGTGTGTGTGTGTGTGTGTGTGTGTGTGTGTGTGTGTGTGTGTTGTCAAAAGTTGTAAGGAATGGCAAGTCTGGATAGAACCAGTCAGATAGCAAGCATCCACGCTGTCTTTCCTGCGCTGAAATTATTTCAATGTTTTCTATGACCAATGTATACATAGGTATTCTGCGAAGCGCACACACACACACACACACACACACACACACACACACACAGAATTCGATGGGTAAAGTTGCACATTGCAAAGGGTATGCCAGAAGCATTCGCCTGATCTCATGGAAATGGGACGCACAATCGGTGTTAGGATTAGGAAAGTCCGAGGCGAGAGCGACGCCGGGAGTGAGGACGCATGGTCATGTCAATGTACCATTAGTGAATTATCTATCTGCCTTATCTATTTATATTCTACAAATGTACGTAATGTTATGGATGCGTAGGTACGAGGGGGCCATACGTTTTGGTGTTGTCTTGAATAATCTCTTAGTTCTATAGTTATAGTACGAGTAATGGCAGACTGCTGTAGATAAACAGATTGCTGTTGTTGTTGTTGTTGTTGTTGTTGTTGTTGTTGTTGTATAAAAGAGAGGAGGACTGGCCAAGGGCAACATAAAATATAAAGGAAAAAAAAAAACACAGTTGCCAGTCTCCTTAAAAAACTGATAGAATTAGCCAAAGGATAGGGACAAATGTCTTGAAACCTCCCTCAAATCTTAGGAAGTTGAAAATACAGACACGGGCAGGGAGTTCCAGAGTTAAAAAAAAAAAAAAAAAGTATAAAAGACTGAGAGTACTAGTTAACCCTTGCGTTAGAGAGTTGGGCGCAGTAGGGATGAAAGGAAGAAGAAAGCCTTGTGCAGCGAGACCGCAAGAGGAGGAGAGGCATGCAGTTAGCAAGACCACTAGAGCAGTTAGCATGAAAATAGCGATAAAAGATAGTAAGAGATGTAACATTTCAGCGGTGAGAAAGAGGCTGAAAACAGTCAGTCGGAGGAGGGGAGTTGATGAAACGAAAAGCTTTTAATTCCACCATATCTAATATAACTGTGTCACTGAACCCCCCGCAAACTTGCGAAAAGTATTCCATATAAGAATGGATAAGGCCTTTATACAGAGTTAGCAGTTTGGGAGGCGAAAAAACTGGTGGAGACGCCTCAGAACGCCTTACTTCATGGAAGCTAATTTTGTAAGAGAGATGTGAAATTCCCAGTTTAGATTATGAGTAAAGGATAGGCCAAGGATATTCAGTGTAGAAGAGGGGGACAGTTGAGTGTCGTTGAAAAAGAGGGGATAGTTGTCTGGAAGGTTGTGTCGAGTTGACAGATGGAGGAACTGAGTTTTTGAGGCAATGAACACTACTAAATTTTCCCTGCCCCAATCACAAATTTTAGAAAGATCAGAAGTCAAGGGTTCTGTGTCGTCCCTGCTTGAGCTGTTGAAGACGTGGAAAAGTGTAGGGTGGTATCATCAGTGTAGGAGTGTACATGACAAGAAGTTTTGTTAAGATGATTATTAAAGAATAATGAGAATAGAGTGGGTGACAGGACAGAACCCTGAGGAATACCACTATTGATAGATTTAGAAGAGTAGCCATCTATCACAGCAGCAATAGAACGGTAGGAGAGAAAACTTGAGATAAAGTTGCAGAGAGAAAGATAGAAGCCATAGGAGGGTAGATTTGTGATCAAAGCTTTGTGCCAGACTTTATCAAAATCTTATGATATGTCTAACGCGACAACAAAAAGTTTCAACGAAATCTAGAGAAGAGGACGACCAAGACTCAATAAGAAAGCCATATCACCAGTAGAGTGACCCTAACGGAAGCCATACTGGCGATCATATAGAAGATTGTGAAGTGACAGATGTTTAACAATCTTCCTATTGAGAATAGATGAAAAATCTTTAGACAAGCAAGATATTAAAGCTATAGGATGGTATAGTTTGACGGATTAGAACTGTTAGCAAGAAGGAAAGATAGAAATCGATAGACAGAGTTTGAAGAGTTTGGCCAGGCGAGGTGCAAGCATAGAAGCACAATTTTTGAAAACGATAGGAGGGACCCCATCAGGTCCAAAAGTCTTCCGAGGCCAGCGAGGGCATGGAAAACATCATTAAGAAGAATCTTAATTGATGGCATGAAACAGTCAGAGGGAGGAGGAGAGGGAAGAACAAGTTCAGAATCATCCAAGGTAGAGTTATAATAAGCAAAGGTCTGAGAGAAGAGCTCAGCTTTAGAGATAGAAGTTATTGCAGTGGCGCCATCAGGATGAAATAAAGGAGGGAAAGATGAAGAAGTAAAATTATTGGAGATGCTTTTTGCCCTGATGCCAGATGTTTCGAGGAGAGTTAGAGTTTGAAACATTTTGACATATTCTATTTATGAAGGAGTGTCTGGCGAGTTGAAGAACAGACTTGACATAATTCCAGGCAGAAATATAAAGTGCATGAGACTCAGGTGATGGAGAGCTCAAGTACCTTTTGTGGGAAACCTCTCTATTATGTATAGCACGGTAACTGGCAGAGTTAAAACAAGGTTTAGAAGGTTTAGGTTGAAAAAAAAAGGAATGTACGCCTTCATGCTAGACACTATCACCTCTGTTATATATTCAACACACAGAGATGGGTCTCTGACACGGAAACAGTAATCATTCCAGGGAAAATCAGCATAATACCTCCTTAGATCCCCAAAAATGAAAGAGGCAAAATGCCAGAAGCACCTTCGCCTTGGGGGATCCTTAGTGGGGATTAGAGAATTAAGACAAGATACAGATGTGAGGTTGTGATCGTAGGAGCCCAAAGGAGAAGATAGGGTAACAACATAAGCAGAAGGAGTTATCAATCAATCAGTCAAAAGGGGTGTGTCGCCTCGCCTACCCTATGGCGCCATTCCAGTCGATCATGCCTTGCAAGTCTCCAAGCAGGCTCCCTTCCTGTGCCAAGTAACTCCCAGGAAGAGGTATCGACTTGCCACAGCCATGAGTTCTGTGGACGTCCCATTGGCCTCTTCCATGCTGGGTTATCCCTTTTGGAGACAACCTGATATGCAGGATCGGCTTCCAGATAGTGTGCAACATGCCCATATAGTTGCAGTTGGCATTGATTGACTATGCTGGTAATTGGCCTTGAGTCAGTCTCATGCAGCAATCGCTGATTTGACACAAAGTCATACCAGTGGTACCTCATGATTCTGCGAAGGCATCTATAGTCCTGCTCGTCTAAGAATGTGGATTGGGTGCGGCCCCCATGGGAAATAGCGGGAGGACAGCGCTGCCATACCTTTAATCCCTCGTTGTCTACCCCCCTCTTTCCCTCTTCCTCCCTCTCTCTTACCCCTCCCTCTTCCTCCCCCTCTCTTTCTTCCTGGTCAAGGACACCGCAGCTGACCTCCCATCACCTGTATGGATGGCGGGCGTGATTGGTGTTGCTGCCGTGAAGATTTGAATGTAGTTTTTTTCTTACTTATGTCAGCTTATTTTAAAGTACTTTCCTTCACGATATAATCTAATTACAACTATGGAACTATTTACTCATCCCAAACCGCAAGGAAACCTCTTTATAAGTATATTATTCTTTTTTAGCAACACTGTAAAATATGTATGCCACGTTTCTTGCCAGGCTTATGAATATATTATCAATAATAAGTTTACTGCTCTCTCATACGTTGTAATACTAAGGCTAAATGCGGATGTATATTTGCTGACCATATTTGCTAAAGTTTTACTACTATTAGAACTCTGCTGCATCACTGGCTATGAGACATGCTTCACCACTGTACAGCGGGAATTCCCCAACAAGCCGCACCCAATCCACATTGTTGGAGGAGCAGGACTATAGTACCAAAGACATCAATTTGCCTAATCAGATCGGTGTTCAGCGTCCATGTCTCACAACCGTAGAGTGAGACTGGGATCACCAGCGACTTGAAGATCTGAATCTTCGTCCGTCTGCACAGGTACCGACAACGCCAAATACTTATGTTGAGTGAGTCCATAATGCTGTGGGTCAGACCAATCTGCCGCACAACTTCTTGGCTCGTCCCACCATCGTTACACAATACACTACCAAGGTATGTGAAGTTCTCCGAGATCTCAATGTCCTCGTCACATGCATTGACGGACTGTATTGTTTCATCCAGTTTCATCCATTCAGACACCTAAACCTTGGTCTTGGATTAGGAAACCTGCAGTCCCAAGGGCTTCGCCTCCTCATGCAGTGCCTCTAGAGCCATTCTCAGAACCTCCAGTGACTCAACCAAGATTACAGCATCATCAGCAAAAACAAGATCTGTAATTTCAATATTGCCGATAGATGCTCCACAATGACTTTGGTCTGCAACCCAATCCCAATGCCTAGTACCCAATCCATGCAAGTGTTAAAAAGTGATGGAGCAAGCACGCATTCCTGCCGCACTCCCATATTCACAGAAAAAAAGCTGGACACGCCCCCTCCACACTTCACAACACTTAGTCCTGAACTAGAGGGCAGTTAATAGACCAATAATCCTTTCAGGAATCTTACGGAGCAACAGAAGATCCCAGAGTGTCTCTCGATGCACTGAATCAAGCGCCTTCTTGAAATCGACATGGGCTGCAAGCATCCCTTGTTGAAACTCACGTTGGTGCTCCACCATTACGGGAAGCGCTATGATCCGGTCAGTTGTTAACTTACCGGCCATGAACCCAGACTGTTTAGGTCTCTGGTGTTTCATCAGGTGACTGCGGACCAGCATCTCTACTGAGGTGAAGACACTCCGTGACCTTGGGCGCTCCCCAACACATTTCTTGGCAGCCTCAAGAGTCTCACGTTTGAAGGTATCCCATAGCTCTACCGGGTCCTCAAGTGTGTCGAGTACTCCAAACCGATTGGAGACTGACACTGCATACTCCTGGGCACATGTCAAGTCCTTCAGTCTCTCAAGATGAAACGTAGTGTGGCCACATCTTGGAGGCTTTCTGGACTTGACATAAAGCTTGAGTGTAGCAACAACAAGCCTGTGATCAGTTGCAAAGAACTCAGCACTCCGAAAAACCCTGCAGTTCTGGAATATCCTCCAACGAGTACTGACAAGGATATGTTTGGTCTCTTTCACTAGTCCTCCAGCATTGCTATACCAACTCTGGCGGTGCAGCGCTGGTCTCTGATACCAAGAACCTTCTAGATCTTGCAAGATTCAGAAGGAAAGAGCTGTTGTCGTTCCTGGTATCAGAGCCATGGGGACCAACACATAGCTCGTAGCCGGCTCACTAAGTGCCAGTGACAACACTGAAGTCGCCCAAGACAATAAGTGCATCACAACAGGGACACTAGTCCAGTATAGAGTCGAGTTTGGCGTTGAACATCTCCTTCTCAAGGATCTTGTAGGCTTTCCATTGCATCCTCCATATAGGTAGGAATGCCCCTCTAGTGGCTTGGCACTTGAGGGGTCTGTACGGTCGGATCTCCCAGCAAAACCAGAGCGGGGGTCGTGGCTAGAGGCTTGCCCATGTCTAGAGCTTCGACCTTAACCTCTACCTCTAACTCTGGTGGTGGCTGTGGACTTTTTTTTTTACAGGGAGGGGTTGCAAACCCCACCCTAACCAGCTAGGTTAGCCATGGGCAGGGACACTGGTATTCCTGAGGGGGAAAAAACCCTGGCTGCCCCCAAAAAAAACAGAAAGAGAGGCAAAGACAGCAGATAGAGAAGGGGACTGAGGTATGGGAGGTAGGGAGCACTCACTCCTCAGTTGGATAGAATCCAACCACCACCTTGGTAGAGGAGTAGAGGTAAGGAAAAGATCAAGAATGTAGGGCGTATCTCCAAGACGGTCAGGAATATGAGTAGGGTGTTGCACCAGTTGCTCTAGGTCATATAGGATAGCAAAACTGAAGGCTAGTTCACCAGGATGGTCAGTGCAGAGAGAGGAAAACCAAGGCTGGTGGTGAACATTGAAATCTCCAAAGATAAAGATCTCTGCGATAAGACAGAGAGAAAGAATGTGCTCCACTTTAGAGGTTAAATATTCAAAGAATTTACTATAGTCAGAGGAGTTAGGGGAGAGATAGACAGCACAGATAAATTTAGTTATAGAATGATTATTGAATCGAAGCCAGATGGTGAAAAATTTGGAAGATTCAAGAGCGTGGGCACGAGAGCAAGTTAAGTCGTTGGGCACATAGACGCAACATCCAGCTTTGGAACGAAAACCAGGATAGAGAAAGTAGGAGGAAACAGAAAAGGGGTTATTGTCATTTGCCCCAAACACCTGTGTTTTGGTAGGAAAAGAAGATGAGGTTTAGCAGATGTTACGTAGTGTTCTACAGATTGAAAATTAGACCAAGGACCACGAATGTTGCAGAAGTTAATAAAGAAAAGTTGAGGAAGTTGTCAAGACAATTTTTGTTAACATTGATAGAGCAGTCCGACCTGGGGACATTTATTGTTCCCTCCCCAGAAAGGAACTCCGAGACTGATGTAGGAGCAGGGTTGCCAGATTTTTCGGAGCAAAAGATGCCAAGTTGGTTCCAATAATGTGCCAAGTAGTACAAAAAAGTGCCAAAGTCAATTAAATATATATATATATATATATATATATATATATATATATATATATATATATATATATATATATATATATATATATATATATATATATATATATATAGAGAGAGAGAGAGAGAGGATCAAGGCACTAAATAACTACTTGAATACTGTTACATAATTATATGCAAGACTGGCTATTGTAAAACGACCACAAAATATGGAGTATCTTATGCTGGCATTACCACAATGTTAAGTCCTTTTTTCATAAACCCATCACCACACGGCACATATACACTAGTAATGAAAGAATTATCATACAAAATAAAAATTGTGTGAGCTCAAAATGAAATATTGACACGTAAAACATATCCTCCACAGTATTTCAACAAAACACTAATCCTGGAACAATACTTAAGTATTACCTGTTCTTAGACTGGTAATGGTACGGAGAAGGAATTGTGGACTTAGAGGCAACTGCCAAAGCGAATCTGACTTGTCCCAGGGCTCCAGCTAACACGTATCCTAGGGACACGTCACCGACCGATACGTAACACAGCCAATTCCATGGTTCGTGACCCTTCATTCGAAGACATTAATATCGAACCAACGTATATAACAATGAGCTTAAATCTAATAATTACCCATAACAATGAGCTTAAATCTAATAATTACCCATATCAATGTATACAAGTTAGAACAAAAAGAAACAAGAAACTTATAAAGTTAGGGGAGATTATAGCGTACCATAACAATATATATAGCAAATTTTAAGTCTGTCTACTTTACAATTTACAATACAATTTATATAACATATTGTTTTTACATTAGAAATGATAAACATATAAGTTATCACATTTCATCACTTATCATTCAACTAAAATGAAGATCACTGAAGTATCACAGCTCAGATATATTCACATAAATCTTCATCATCCATGTTACCAACATTTTTATTACTATAAATATCAGAGGTAAACAACTCCAGCATTTCTGTAGTTGGAACAAAATCCCGGCAACACAGATGGTAATGCCGCTAAGTACTACATTAGGCGGGATCTTTAAATTTATAAAAATGTGAGAATAAAGTCTTATTAGCGATTGTCATCGAAAAATGCCAAAAAAGTGCCAAGATGCCAACTCGATTTTTGGATGCCAAACGCATTGAAAAAGTGCCAAATTTCTTGAATTTGGCAC
>NC_059292.1:21254985-21287485 GCF_017591435.1 Portunus trituberculatus | reverse complement strand
ATTAGATCGCAAGTCCCGAGTTTAGTGCATCTATCATTTAATGGCGGCGGGCACACTCGGCGGCGTACAGGTTGTTGATCTGGTTTGCGTCACTCTGCTCCATCTCGTACTTGTCATAAGCCTCGACTAACACCACGTTAGGGTCCGTAGGGATGATGGTCTTCTTTACACCCCACTGAATGGAAAAGGCGTAGGTGCCGTAGTGCATGATGCTGGCGTAGTTGTACCCCTCGCCCACGTACTGATAATAGCTGTCCTTGTCGAACTGGGACTCCAAGCCTGATTGGGAATAGAATATGCAAGAGGGAGTAGATTCCAGTGTCTCATGCAGACTATAAACAGAGCTTAACAATTAAAGTGTTTGTTTTCAATTCACCTGTCATGACGTTTTCGTAGTGAATGGTGACGTAGTTGTCGCGGTCGTTGCGGCAATGCTCATGGTAGAAGCCAATGGCGTGCATCAGCTCGTGGATGGCCGTGCCCACGTAGATGCAGCCGTTGACGTCAAGAGAGACGCGCTGCTTGCCTCCAATACTGCCCACGTAGGACCAGCACCTGTGGGTTGAAAAGCCGTGAGGGAGAAGCTAGCACAGAAGTGTGGGGGAACTGAACAGCGCCGTTTTCTCCATAGAAACATTTCAAAGATTGGACCCCGCACCTCACACAACTCACCCGCTGTCGTTGGAGACAATCTCGATGTAATCGTGCTGTGTGGTTCTCTCGACGAACCTGACGCAGGTCTTGGCATGAAAGTCATTCATGCCCTGAAGAATGATGTCTCTCTGATGGGAAGCTGCAACGAGAAAACAGAATAATAACGTTAACACCTTAATTCTAATTCTTGATCATTCTACTGTCAAACCGTACAAACCATTTTTAGAGTTATTTCACCAGTGGATTGGCTGTGTTTCTTTCCACGAAGGAAAGGACTTACTGATGGAGCTGCCAAAGACGTAGGGCACCACGCCGCCGGACCACAGGTACTGCGGCCCCAGGATGGCCGCCCTCTCGTGCTGCACATGCGACAGACAGTGTTATTTGACGGAACGACGACAATATTGTGTTTGTCACAGAAACATGTTATAGGGAAGTCTCAGTCGAGGGGACAAGGAGCTTTTCCCACATGGTGAGCACCCCTAGGGAGGCCTTAGCCTCAATGAGCTGTGCCTTACCCCAGGCTCCTGTCCAGCGATGCCCTTGATGTCTCCCTGGAAGAGGTCCGGGTTGTACATCGCCTTGGCCGCCAGAGGCATGGCGGGCGAGGCCGCCACCGCCGCCACCGCCGTCGCCAGAAGTATCAGACGAAGCCTGAGAAAATACACATTGCCCTTGTTGTAATCGAGAAAACAAATGTCTGAGGTGCTTAGTTCATGAGGCTCCCGGTTGCCTAGTCCAGGAATCACAGATCAGAATGAGGTGCTCTGTGTACATTATAGGGAATCTGTGTAATCAGGAATTTCACAAAATCCTTAGTGATTTCATGAAAATAACATCAGTAATCATATTTCCGATACCATTTATTTCAACTGGTAAAGTCTGGGTTAGGTTTGGTCTGATTGAATTACTGTAAAATCATTTCATTCAATCAACAATGTATCTTTCAAAATAAATTTTTAATAAATATGCTAACTGGTCTTGTAATTTTATTGAGGTTACAAGTTTTATGCAGTATACGTTGATTTTCTACCTAACATGGTTGAATGGTTAAATTGACATTACAGTGACCTAACCAAAACAAAGTTACATTTAAAATTTTCATTAACGAAATCTTTACCGAAAGTACATTTATTGAAAAGTTTTTTAATCATATCACTGAAAAATTTTTGCTAAATCCCTGATCATGCACATTGCTTGCAACATATGTATCAGTGTATCCTGGTATGTGTGTGTCTATTGATATGGTGTTTTGCCATCTGTCGTTGTTTTTCTGCTTTAGTATTCCAGTTTAGCTAAGAAAGAGAGTACATTTGATGTCATGATACAGTGATCTTCAGTCCTACTTTTGTTCACGCCCTTTTGGAGGCCTCGCTTTGCGATGCCCTCAGCGATGACATGACACCTGCTCAGAACCTTTACATGCCATGAGCTGCATGGATGGCTGGCGAGGACAAAAGGGAACATGGCCTGTACTCACATAATGTTGTGATGGAGAAGCACGGCGTGAACGTCGCTCCTTGGAATCATGGGGAAGGTGTGCAGGCTTAATTATACTCCGAAGCAAACATACAATGCCCTTGAGGCGTGCGAAAGTTCTCACATAGTGCATGTGATAGTCGTGCTTCAGGTGGGACAGCGTGGGACTGTTTACTGCACACACACACACACACACACACACACACACACACACACACACACACACACACACACACACACACACACACACACACACACACACACACACATGAAGATAGAATTCGATGAGTAAGTGTGCACATGCAGTTTCAAAGGGTATACAAAAAGCATTCGTCTGATCTTTTCTACTTTAGACTTGTGCCAAAACATGTTCTCTCGATTCCCCCTCGGTGTATGAAAACATTAATTGTTCCCGCTGCAACATTCATGATGTGCAAAGTAAACCATTTTCTTCTCTACCCATAGTTCCCAATCCCTTCATTTTACTTATCTATCATTATTCATTTACTTTGTATAGCATATTAGGCAACGTTCCTTTAACGAACAAACGTGGCAGTGAGCGTGAGGAAGTGCCACTGGACAGCACCATACGTATATGGAACGCCCGTCATAAGACCACGACAATCGGTGAATCAAAGAACAAAATATTAACAATGATTTATTTCTTCTATTGCAGCTGAATTAAGCTAACATCTTCACAGTTCTTTTGTAACTCGTCACAATCATGCATAAAAAATATGCAAGAAGTGAATACTTTTTTTTATACATATGAATTAGTTACACATACTTACGAAGTTTAAACAAAGTTTAAGAATTACATTAATTATTGTGGGAGAAATAAGACGGACCCATGGGGTAAGACGGAACCCCCCCACTTCTAAATCCAAGCATAAAGGGTGAGTTTCAAAATTTGACTCCTAGATGTCCTTCACGTCGTCCAACAATGACGTCATCAGACACGCTAAGTTTCCGTTGTGCTTCACGGGGAAAACAATGTCATTTTATGCAGTGCTGATGTTATACGCACAAGGAAAGACACTGCTTGTTTCATATTGAAAAAAATCATTATAATGATTTAGTACCTATGCTATATGAGTGTAAACATGATATATAGATGCCATAAATTGGCATAGTAAACATAGATACCTCGGTAAACGTTTCGACATTCGAATACTTACTAATGAGATGAGATGGACCCCATGAGAGGGGAAGGGTGGGTTTGTTGTGCTAATTGCTAAAGCTGGGCTCATGAGCAATGTGCAGGGATAAACGATGATGATGATGATGCTGAGGAAGAGGCTTTTGTTTGTGATTTATGTCATTAAGTTGTGCAGGGATAGATGATATGAGGGAGAGTTTTTTATTTTGTTTTTTGTTTGTTTGCTTATTTGTTTGCTCGTTTGATTTGTACCAATAAATTTGGTTCATAAGCAATGTGAAAGGATATGATAATGACATCTGTGCTTTATGCCAATAAGGATTTGTTTCTTCATATTAAGTTTGCGGGATAAGATGGATCCCCTTGGGGTCCGTGTTACCCCATAATTTTATTTTTGGCCCAGTAAAAATTACTATTTTGTTAATTCTTGTGTTTCATTGTTTTCCTTTAATAGCTGTGACCCGGATGTGGACTTCGAAAATAACATCCCAAAGCACCACCACAAACCCACAAACCACCAAAAATAATATCAATGTGGTTTCTAGACTCAATACTTTGTTAAGTGGTCCGTCTTACCCCACCTTCCCCTATAGTAGATGAAGAATGAACAGTGTGTTGAAGAACTAAGAAGGTAGAGAAAATCAAGACATTGTCCTTACAAAACAGTCCATTTCGGTATCGTGGAAATACTATAGAAAATCAAGCAAAAACAGCAAACTTTAAGGTATACTGGAGAGTTAATTTCAGCGGAAGCGAGCAAGTCCCGAGTTTAGTGTATCTATCGTTTAGTGGTGGCGGGCACACTCGGCGGCATACAGGTTGTTGATCTGGTCGGCGTCACTTTGTTCCTTCTCGTACTTATACCAAGACTCGACTAGCACCACGTTAGGGTTCGTGGGCACGATGGTCTTCACGCCCCACTGTTCGGAGGAGGTGTGCGTTCCGTAGTCCATGATACTGGCGTAGTTCATACCACTTGCCCACGTAATTATACATAGTAGCTGTCCTTGTCGAACTGGAACTCCTTACCTGGTTGGGAACAGAATATGCAAGAGGGAGTAAATTCCAGTGTCTCATGCAGACTATAAACAAATCTTAACAATCAAAGAGGTAGTTTTCACTTCACCTGCCATGACGTTTTCGTAGTGAATGGTGACTTAGTATTCGCAATCGTTGCGAGTGTGCTCATGGTAGAAGCCAACGGCGTGCATCAGCTCGTGGATTGCCGTGCCCATGTAGATGTAGCTGTTGACGTCGAGAGATGCGCTGTTTGCCTCCGATACTGCCTACGTAGGACCAGCACCTGTGGGATGGACAACTATAATGGGAGAAAGGAGCACGGAAGCATCGGGAACTGAGCGGCGCCGCTGACTCACAAAGAACATTTCAAAGATTAATTGGTTCCTGCGTCTCACGCAACTCACCCTTCGTAGTTGGAGACAATCTCGATGTAGTCGTGACGCTGTGTAGTTCTCTCGACGAACCTGACGCAGGCTTTGGCATGGAAGTCATTCATACCCTAAAGAATGAGTCCCTCTAATGGAAAGCTGCAACAAAAAAACAGAATGACAACATAACAGCTTGATGCTAATGTTTGATGGTTGTTATTGACAGGATGACTGAGGTATTTAAGCAGGTGTAGTAGGAGGAGAGGGTGCCAAGAATGTGGGATAAATGCACTGTGACTCTGTTGCATAAGGAAGGATACAAGAGTAAGAATGAGTTAAAAAATTATAGGCCGATTTGCGTTAGTAAATACAGTAGGTAAAGTGTTCAGTGCAGTATTGAATGAAAGATTGTGTAAATGAATTGGGCGAGCTGGAGTGTTAGGTGAAGAGCAGAATGGTTTCCGCTTGGACAGGAGGACTGAGGATAACTTGTTTGTGGTGAATGAAAAGAAAAGAGGGAGATAAACTGTATTTAAGTTTTTTCGATATAGAAAAAAACAACAACATACAATAGGGTGGATAGAGAAATGTTAGGTAGAGTCTTAGGAAAGATTGGGTTGAGTGAAATAATCAACGTAGTGCATAGCATGTATGTTGACACCAGAGCTAAATACAGACTAGGAGACATAGTAACAGACTGGGTGAAGAGTGAGAAACGAGTTAGGGAAGGATGTATTTTGTCACCAGTCCCTTTCAGTTTATATACAGAGCAGTTAGCAGCCAGACTGAGAAGAATGAATACTGGAGTAAAAGTGGGGAATGATAATATATGAGTGCTTCTTATGTAGATGATGTGGTGGTCATGAGTGAGTCAGCAGTTGAGTTGCAGAGTATGTTGGATGTTGTGGATGGATATGAGAGACTGTGGAGTTAGGTTTAGTAGTGAAAAGACAAAGAATGAAAAGTTAGGCTTAGTGAACCAGTGGGTAGGACGATTGGGGAGTGCAGTTAGAATGAGAGCAAATGAATATGATGTGCTGAGAAAAGTATGGAAGTGTGTGGCTGTGCCCAGTATCATGTATAGTACGGTTGTGATTGCATGGAATGAAAGTGAAATTGACAAGCTAGAAGTGGGACAGAATAGATTAGGTGGAATGGCACTGAATGCACCAAGGTACACAACAGTAGAAGCTCTGAGAGGTGATATGGGATGGAGCACTTTTAGGAAAAGACTAGTTAAAGCCACACTTAGGTACAAGGTTAGGTTGGAGAAATGGATGGTGAAAGGATAGCGAGAAAGGTATATCTGTGGAATGAAAGTGGGAGTCAATGGAGGAAGAGGTGCATGAGAATAACAGAGAGGAGTGGATTTCAAGTTGTAAGGGGGATGAGAATGGCTGAAAGGAATCAAAATGAGCGTGAATGGATCGTGACAAGAGGAGGCAGAGTACGAACTGAATGGGATGCGAGAAAATGGAAGAGTGAGATAGACAGAGAGGTGAAGTGGGTGGAACTGAATATATGGAAGAATGAGATGGAACGAAAGAGTGCTCTGGAATGGTACAAGGAAGAGGAAGCCCCGATGTATGAAAGATGGTATGATGGCAGCCTGGGTGGTGATCTCTTCCGAGCGAGGGCACACTGTATGGATGTAAATGCAAGGAACTACAGGTGGTCTGAGTCTCACAGCAAAGTGTGCCAGATGTGTGACATGGGGGAGGACGAGACGGTGGAACATGTCATGCTGGAGTGTGAAAAGTATGAGAGAGACAGGCATGAGATGATGTAAGTGATTTTTTAATGGATAGTGTTGCTGCTGGGACTGTGTAAAGGGACGAGTGAAGAGATACTACTTGAGGCTTTGAAGGAGTATCTGGAGAGAATTTGGCGAAAAGAATACTATTCTTTTTCTCTTTTTTTTCTGCTTGTCTTATTTGTTTATCTAATCTTTTTTTTCTTTACAGGATTTGCCGATCTGATCAAGCTGAGCCGTGTCATGTGTAGGGTGTCAAATCTGAACTTGCTGGAACCGAGAATTCACACTCCAATACACAACTACAAATTCACAAATATAGTCCTTGGCCACAAGCCTACACAAGCAAGGGAGCCTGTAGCATTTAATGCGTAGAACATAAGAAAGACGCGAACCCACGCTTGCACACAAAATGGTCGCCAGTCTCATCCTTCTCCACGAATTTAATATCTAGCCAGATTTTTTTTTTACTGTGCAAGGGAGTTCCAACATATCACCTCTCTAGGTCAAATTGACCTTTAACTAACTATGGAATGACACTCATATGTTTTATAGCGAAGGCTTACTGTCGTCAAAGCAATATATGTATTTTACATTACTTCGCCCTCAGACCCAGGGCTCCCAAATGTAGATTATTAATTCCCTAGACTTGGATTGAAATATCCTCAGATTAGGCAAAATGTTCCCAGATTTTTTAAAACGCTGATTTCAAATTCTCATTTAATAGAAAACCATATATGCATATATATTTTTTTTAACTTAAAAGGTTTATTTCCCATCTTCATACAGTAATATATTTTGGCATTTTTAGCTTTGGCATAAATAAAAGAATATAAAGCACTACTGTCTGACTAGAGTGAATTCTTTAGGAACTGTGAAAGTAGAAATGAAGCCCTTTATGTTGATTAGAATTAATCTTCAGTGGAAAGTTGCCAAAACTTGAACTGATAGAATTATTTATTATAATACTCACTTTAACATTTTTCTTCCAACAAAGGGCAATCAATATATGAGTAATTATACAACATGGCTAGAATTCCTCAGAAAATCCAAAGAAAACTCAATTTCCAAGATTTAGCGCCATATGCACCAAAAGTCCCAATTTTGGAACAAAATCCTCAGAAGTTAAGCACTGCTTTGACCGGATACATGCACACCCACTCACAATGGAGACACAGAAGGGCTCCCCTCCTCCCACCAAAAGAAAAAAAAAAAAAAAATAAATAAATAAATAAGCACAAAAAAATAGAGACATGAGCTTTGATTTCAAAACTGCCCTCCTACGGCTTCTATCCTTCTCTCTGCAACTTTATCTCATGTTTTCTTTCCGACCGGTCTATTGCTGTTGTGGTAGACGGCCACTGTTCTCTTAAATCTATTAATAGTGGTGTTCCACAGGGTTCTGTCCTGTCACCCGCTCTCTTTCTATTATTCATTAATGACCTTAACCAAACTTCTTGCCCTATCCACTCCTACGCTGATGATACCACCATACATCTTTCCACGTCTTTTCAGAGACGACCAACCCTTCAGGAAGTTAACAGATCGCGCAGAGATGCCACAGAACGCCTGACTTTCGATCTTTCTAAAATTTCCGATTGGGGCAGAGAAAATCTAGTAGTTTTCAATGCCTCAAAAACTCAATTCCTCCATTTATCAACTCGACACGATCTTCCAGACAACTATTCCCTCTTCTTCAATGACACTCAACTGTCTCCCTCTTCCACAATGAATATCGTTGGTCTGTCCTTTGCTCATAATTTTAACTGGAAATTTCACTTCTCATCTCTTGCTAAAACAGCTTCTATGAAGTTAGGTGTTCTGAGGCGTCTCCGCCAGTATTTCTCGCCCGTCCAACTGCTTACTCTGTATCCGTCCCTGTATGGAGTACTCTTCGCATGTTTGGGGGGTTCCAGTCACACAAAAGTTCTTCGTCTCATCAACTCCCCTCCTCTGACTACCTGTCTTCAGCCTCTTTGTCACCGCTGGAATGTTGCATCTCTTTCTATCTTTTATCACTATTTTCATGCTAACTGTTCTACTGATCTTGCTAACTACGTGCTTTCCCTCCTCCTGCGGCCTCGCTGCACAAGGTTTTCTTCTTCCTCTCATCCCTATTCTGTCCAACTCTTTAACGCAAGAGTTAACCAGTACTTTCTATCATTCATCCCTTTCACTGGTAAACTCTGGAACTCCCTCCCTGCATCTGTATTTCCGACTTCCTACGACTTGTCTTCTTTTAAGAGGGAGGTATGGAGGCATTTGCTCCCCCAACTTTGGCTGACGCTTTTACACTTTTTAGAGAGCCAGCACTCAAGTGGGCCTTTTTTTTTTTATCTTTCCTTTTTTTTTTCCCTTGGCTGGTCTTCTTCCCTACAAAAAAAAAAATAAAATAAAATAAAATAAATAAATACAAATATTACATTACATAATGTTCGTGCCCCCACAGCTTTCTTCCGTTCCTCCCGGGCATGTCGATGTTACCGGCGCACCCCACTGTAGTCTCCTCGACGTCACTGCTCTGGCGGCTCTCAGCGTCACTGTTATCATCTTGGCCACGTCCAAGTCCTGGTTGTGGCAGAGCCATCTTAGCTGTCTACTCGCAGGCTCCCCAGGAGAAGGTACCGGCTCCCACGTATCTTCACAGGCGATTTGTTTGAACCACCGTGGATTGTCTGCTGGCACCAAATCCTCCGATACATGACATCCTAGAGGACTTCCAGGACGTCATACGGCCCTTCCCAAGATCTCTGCACCTTAGGGGATAAACCGCGCACCTTGCTGGGTTTACACATCCAGAATCTATCGCCTGGTGCATTAGTGGCTTCCCGCACGCACTGCCGATTCTGCCGATTGCCTGACCCACCAGCTTGAGGTGCCCGCTAACCCGTTGCCTCGTGTTGTCCAACCGCTGCTGCAAAGCCGTAGCATACTGGGTCTGTACTGTGAACAACTTCTTATCGGGTGGCCTTCCTGTTGTCAGATCCACAGGAAGGCGAATCTCGCGGCCAAACATGAGACGGGCTTATGTATATCTCATCGCTTTCTTGCTTAGCAGAGCGATAGGTCGTGAGGATGTATGTTAGTCACTCATCCCAGTCTTGCTGATCAACTGTGCAGTACCGTGCCAGCTGACTCACCAGCGTAGCGTTGTACCGTTCCACCGTCCCGTCGCTCTGAGGATGCAGGGCCGTGGTGCGAGTCTTCTTCACTCCCAGAAGACAGCAACACCAGCTTCTGCATCTCCAAGGACCCGTAGCCGCTGGCACGTGACGTCAGGTTCTCTCCGGGAGCAGTGAGCACAGCTGGATTCATACGGGCGATGACTAAGGCTGTTGACATTACCGTGCACACTCCCAGCGCGGTGCTACGGTAATTATACTGCTCCAGCTTGCCCAGCCATCGTGCAAGCTACTCCTCTGGTTCCTTCAGGGTCTTGAACCAGCAGAGAACAGCGTGATCTGTCCGGATAGTAAATTCTGCCCCATAGAGGTAGTGGTGAAAGTGGCGCAAGCTCTTTACCACTGCGGCCAACTCCTTCCTCGTCACGCAGTAGTTTCTCTCCAGATTCGAGAACTTGGTACTTAGATAAGCCACCACGTGCTCTTTCTTGCCCATCCTTGAGCTGAGACAACACAGCTCCCACCCCGTCTGCACTAGCCTCAGTGTCCAGCAGGTACGGTAGAGACGGGTCTGGGTAAGGCAGTACAGGCACGTCCACCAAGGCCTGCTTCAGCGACTCAAACGCCTTTTGACACACCCCACTGGGAACGTGCCCCCTTCCTTGTAAGATAGTAGAGTAGAGCTGCGATGGAGGTAAACCCTGGCACGAACCGTCGATAGTAAGACCATAACCATAATTAGAATTTTACCTTATAATTAGCATTTGGACTTATTCCTCTTGGACTTCAGAACACTCTGGATTCTCCTGGGCATACCAGCAGCAAGGCTGGAGAAGTAGGAGGCATCGAAGTAGATTCATATCTTTTTCGGTTCCTTAGTCAGGTTCCTGATGCTGCTGGGGAGCGAATTCTCCAGTTTAGTCTTCATTACTTGCCAGGCGTTTCCGATGGGTTTGAGGTCTGCGGAGTTGCCTGACCAGTCGAGAACGCATGTATTCTTTTTAACTATGAACGCCTTGACAGCCTTGGACTTGTGTGCTGGTGCTAGATCGTGCATAAAATATTTTGCATCGTGAATGCTCTAAAATATCAGCATGTGCTCCTTCAAGACCTCAATATAATTTGTTGCCTTCATCGTCACGTTCTTAGGAAGAAAATAAAGTCCAACAGGGCCCTTTTGACCAGTTAATGACCCTCACATCGTAACGCTGTCTGGCTGTTTGACTATTTTGACAGTGTTGTGAGGGTCATAATGGGACATGTTACTGGGCATCCTCACGATCTTGGAGTCGCCCCTGACCAGCCAGAACGTGCTTTCATTGCTGAAAATTATTTTATGCCAGTCTGTCAATGTCCACTCTTTGTATTTCCAGCAGAAATCCAGGTGTCGCTTCTTCATAGCCTCCGTCGGAAGCAGCTTCTTGTCGGCGCGGTGTGCTGTCAATTTTAAGTCCTGAAGGTGGTATTGAATACTTTGCACCGAGACGTTCTGCAGGAGGTTGCGGTGTTTCTCTTTTAAGCTGACGGCTGTAATCGAAGGGTCTTCTTTCACATCTCTTGCCAGGACCTCGCCTGTGCGCGGAAACATCTTCCTTGGTGCCCCAGAACCTGGTTTTTTGGCTGGTACCTCACCAAAATGGAGTTTCTCTGCTACGGTTTCTGGCTTGTAAATGGTCTTCCTTGTCACCTTTAATTCTGCTGCTACGGGTATGACAGACCAACCTTCGACTAGGAGGGCAAAGGCCCGGCTTTTATCTTGAAGAGACTGCTGTGCAAAACCCAAAATAATGAATGTGGTGTGTCTGGTAGCACGTCGAAGTTGGCACGCAAGTAGCAAGTAGAGGCGCTCAGGAGCAGCGCAACAAAAACCCCGTCTGTAGAAGCGCTGAAGGCGCACTGAGGCCTAGTACGGTAAGGAACAATGAAGAGAGGTGGGCTCCAGCCAAGGAATATACAAGGCTCTAGCCGACCAATATCATCACTAGCTCCATCCACTCTGTTGGTGGTGGGAACGCAAATAAACACTACACGGATATTCGCGTGTGTACTTTTTATTGCGCTGAAAATGTATACTTTTTTTTGCGGTCATTGTGTGTGTGTGTGTGTGTGTGTGTGTGTGTGTATATATATATATATATATATATATATATATATATATATATATATATATATATATATATATATATATATATATATATATATATATATATATATATATATATATATATATATATATATATATATATATATATATATATATATATATATATATATATATATATATATATATATATATATATATATATATATATATATATATATATATATATATATATATATATATATATATATATATATATATATATATATATATATATATATATAGAGAGAGAGAGAGAGAGAGAGAGAGAGAGAGAGAGAGAGAGAGAGAGAGAGAGAGAGAGAGAGAGAGAGAGAGAGAGAGAGACTGATTGATTGTTTATTTTGGCTATACAAGTACATACATAGTCAATAAAAGTACATAAATCCTGATTGCGCAGCCAAGTCGAATAAGCCGAGCCTTTAGTAGGGCCTGTAGAGTAAATAAGATAAAGGCATAGCGAGTGGCGCATCAATGCAACTTAAATGTTAATACATAAATGTACTATATAATCGTATAAAATGGAAACATTTATATATATAGGTGTTGTTAGAAGTGACAAAGGAAAATGGGCAAAGTGTAACAAAAAGCATCATCGTTAAATTAGCATAGCTAGATATATAATGTGAATACTGTACACAATGGCCGAAAAGACAATGTATTCTCGTATTATGAAAGCATCAAACAAAGTTCAATATACATAATAATGCAACCTACAGGTAAACATAGGGGAAGGTGGGATAAGACGGACCCATGGGGTAAGACGGAGCCCCCTTCTAAATCCAAGCATAAAAGGCGAATTTCAGAATTTTTCTGTTAGATGTCCTTCACGTTGCCCAACAATGACATCATCATTACCAGTAGACACGCTAAGTTTCCCTTGCGCTTCACAGGGAAATATTTGTCATTTTATGCAATGCTGATGTTATACGCAGATGGTAAGACACTGCTTGTTTTATATTGAAATAATTATTATAATGATTTAGTACTTATGTTATGCATGCCCATGAGTGTATATATGTGACGTCAAATCAGCTGGGTGGAGGAGCTGCGAAGGGGGAGCCGGGAATGGAGGCGAGCGCACGGGACGGCTTCTCGGGGACATTGCCTATATATATATATATATATATATATATATATATATATATATATATATATATATATATATATATATATATATATATATATATATATATATATATATATATATATATATATATATATATATATATATATATATATATATATATATATATATATATATATATATATATATATATATATATATATATATATATATATATATATATATATATATATATATATATATATATATATATATATATATATATATATATATATATATATATATATATATATATATATATATATATATATATATATATATATATATATATATATATATATATATATATATATATATATATATATATATATATATATATATATATATATATATATATATATATATATATATATATATATATATATATATATATATATATATATATATATATATATATATATATATATATATATATATATATATATATATATATATATATATATATATATATATATATATATATATATATATATATATATATATATATATATATATATATATATATATATATATATATATATATATATATATATATATATATATATATATATATATATATATATATATATATATATATATATATATATATATATATATATATATATATATATATCACAAGGAGACACCGGGATCAGCTTCCAAAGAGGTCGAGTGATAGAAAAGCTAATTGTGTCTTCCTCAGTCTCTTAACTTGTTTCATGGTTAATTCAAGTACATTAATTTAATTGTGTTGATATATTAGCAATTGGTTATGTAATCAGATAAGACCTTTTAGGTGTCATATGAAAATCCGAACCTTGTGAGAAATATTTCTGAAAATGAATCTTACTTATTCCCAGCTAGGCTGTCACCAACCAACCGTGGCTTTCCTTACTGAGTCTGTCTCTTTAAGAGATTTTAATGGAACTTTTGCTGTTAGCTTCGACGTATCAAAAACTTTTGATAGAGTCTTGCATAAATGCTTTGTTCTCCAAACGATCCTCCTACGGATTCTATCCTTCTCTCTGGAACTTCATCTCAAGTTTCCTCCCTGACTGTTCTAATGGTGCTGTGGTAGATGTTTACTATTTTTCCTCTCGCCCTAAATCTATCAAGGGTTATTTATTATCATCCATTATCTTCCTATTATTCATTAATGATATTCTAAAGAAATTTTCCTGTTCTGTTTATACGCTGATCATACCACCCTGTACTTTTGCACGTCTCTACATAGACAACAAAACCTTCAGAAACAAACTCCTGGAAGCCAGAGGACGGCTAATTTTTGGTTTCTCTAAAATTTCTGATTAGGTTAAAACAAACTTAGGATTGTTCATTGCTTCAAAAACCTAAATTTCTCCATATATCAATTCGACACTATCTTCCTGACAATTATCTTCTCTTCCTCATTGACACTCAACTATCCCCATGTCCCATGTTCTATACCGAACATTTTCGGTCTGTCCTTTACGTATAATCTTAACAGGAAACTTCACATCTCTTCTCTAGCTAAAACATCTATGAAGTTAGTCTTAGACGTTTCCGCCAACTTTTCTCAACCTCCTTCCCAGGTTCCAACAACTAATTTTATACAGGGACCTTATCCATCCATGTATGGAGTATGCTTCAGATGTATAGGGGGTTCTACTCGTACTTTTTTCAGATAAGATGGAATCAAAAGCTTTTACGTCCTATCAACTCCTCTTCTCTGACTGACTGTCTGCAGCCTTTTTCTCACTACCATAATGTTGCACATCTTGCTGTCTTCTAACATTATTTTCATGTCAACTGCTCTTCTGATCTTGCTAATTGCATGCCCCTTTCCTCCCGCGGCTTGGCTGCACAAGAATTTCTTGCTCTCGCTTCTGTTCTGTTGATCAGTATTCCCAACCATTCATCCCTTTATTCTGGTAAACTCTGGAATTTATGAAGGAATTGAAAAGGAGAAGTATGTTTTTGATGTTAATATTTTGCTTTTCCTTAGTGTCGCTGCGCACATTCGGCGGCATACAGGTTGTTGATCTGGTTGGCGTCACTGTGCTCCATCTCGTACTTGTCGTAAGCTTCGACCAGCACCACATTTGGGTCCGTGGGCACGATAGTCTCCAGCACGCCCCAGTTCACTGAGAAGGCGTACGTACCGTAGTGCATGATGCTAGCATAGTTGTAATCCTCGCCCACGTACTGCCAATTGGTGTCTTTGTCGAAGGCGTAGGCGTATCCTGCGGGAAACATGGTTTAACTGTTATTATAAGTACCAGGGTGGATCTCTTGCCTGTATGTCGGTGTCAGGTACGCTATCCTTGGGTGAGAGCTGCGGGACATCAGCAGGGATATTTGTGTGTTTCAAATATCACTATCCTGATTCTAATTTGTTAGGGCCGTAAGGAAGCAAAGGCTATCATAGAAATATCAAATATGTAACATTATATCACTAATATCCAGAAGGTGACTATTAATTTCAGGACAAAATAACGTTGCTTTTCAAAATCGTCTAAACATTGACACGATCAGCAGTAGAATCATAGAACTGAACTAATAGAATTTAACCTAACCTTATGAAAACTAACCGCCACATGAAAAATGCAAATATGTATTCACTAGAATTCATTATGACAAGTATCATCTGTATTAATGAATATCTATCACCGGCCTTGAACTACGATTGCTGCAAGCTCCAAGTTGACTCTAAGATAGGGTACTGCTGTGGAAAATATGACTATCTTTTATGGTCCGACCTGTATTGCGAAGCTGCAGCATATCATTTGGCAACGGCTAGGAGTGTTCTCACAAAATATTTTCCTCAATAAGAATACATTTCTGTTCCTTATGATTAATTTGAGTCTAAACGTATTAACAGAAACATAAAGCCATGAGTTTGAGGAAATCGTGCTCTTCCTGTGAAATTTGGCAACCACTTTGGTACATGATCGAGGATCGGACAAAGGAGTCATCAGCCACTGTGGTGTTAAGTGTTCGCTGTACCTGGGATAATATTTTCGTAGTGAATGGTGACGTAGTTGTCGCGGTCGTTCCGGCAGTGTTCGTGGTAGAAGCCGACGGCGTGCATCAGCTCGTGGATGGCCGTGCCCACGTAGATGCAGCCGTTGACGTCAAGAGAGAGGCGCTGCTTGCCTCCGATACTGCCCACGTAGGACCAGCACCTGTGGGGTGGAGAGCCGTGAAAGTGAAGCGAGAACAGTAGCTTCGGGAACTGAGCTGCACCGCAGACTCGCAAGGAATATTTCAAAGATTGGCTTCCGCCTCTCACACAACTCACCCGCTGTCGTTGGAGACAATCTCGATGTAGTCACTCTGTGTTGTTCTCTCGACAAACCTGATGCAGGTCTTGGCATGGAAGTCATTCATACCCTGAAGAATGATGTCCCTCTGATGGGAAGCTGCAACGAAGGAACAGAATAATAACGCAACAGCTTGATTATAATGTTTGATTACTCTACTGTCAAACTCGACGTACAAACCATTTCTAGCGTTATTTAACCATAAACGGACTGTGTTTCTTTCCACAAAGGAAAGGACTTACTGATGGAGCTGCCGAAGACGTAGGGCACCACACCGCCGGACCACAGGTACTGCGGCTCCAAGATGGCCGCCCTCTCGTGCTGCACATGCGACAGACAGTGTTATTTAATAGAATGTCGTTAATGTTATATTGTTTGTCACAGAAACATGTTATAGGGAAGTCTCCGCCGAGGGGACAAGGAGTCTTCCCATCGTGTTCCTGTGCCAGGTCTGAGGGAACATCCCCATGGCGGCCTTACCCTCAAGGAGTAGTGCCTTACCCCAGGCTCCTGCCCAGCGATACCCTTGATGTCACCCTGGAAGAGGTCCGGATTATACATCGCTTTCGCCGCCATAGGGATGGTGGGCGAGGCCGCCACCGCCGCTACCGCCGCCGCCAGAAGTACCAGACGAAGCCTGAGGATATAGAGATTGCCCTTGTTGGAATGGAGAAAACAAGTGTCTGAGATGCTAAGAGGATCCCGCTTGTCCACAAATCACACTTAAGAATGAGGCGCTCTGTTTACATTACAGGGAATCTGTTTCATCAGGAATTTCACGAAATCCTTAGTGATTTCATGATAACAACATCAGTAATATATTTTATATAATATCTATTTCAACCAGTAAAATCTGGGCAAGTTTTGGTCTGATGGAATTACTGTAAAGTCATCATGTTCAGTTAATAATGTATCTTTGAAAATAAGAAATTCATAAATATGCTAATTAATCTTGATGTTTTATTAAAGCCACAAGTTAAAGTATAAGTTGACTGTATACCTAACATGGTTGACTGGTTAAATTGACATTGCAGTAACATAACTAAAACAAAAATTCACTAGAAATATGTGTGAAATCCCTGATAATGCACATTGCCTGTAACATATACACCAGCACACTGGTATGTGTGTGTCTATTGATATGGTGTTTTGCCATCTGTCGTTGTTTTTCTGCTTTAGTATTCCAGTTTAGCTAAGAAAGAGAGTACATTTGATGTCATGATACAGTGATCTTCAGTCCTACTTTTGTTCACGCCCTTTTGGAGGCCTCGCTTTGCGATGCCCTCAGCGATGACATGACACCTGCTCAGAACCTTTACATGCCATGAGCTGCATGGATGGCTGGCGAGGACAAAAGGGAACATGGCCTGTACTCACATAATGTTGTGATGGAGAAGCACGGCGTGAACGTCGCTCCTTGGAATCATGGGGAAGGTGTGCAGGCTTAATTATACTCCGAAGCAAACATACAATGCCCTTGAGGCGTGCGAAAGTTCTCACATAGTGCATGTGATAGTCGTGCATTAGGTGGGACAGCGTGGGACTGTTTACTGCTAACACACACACACACACACACACACACACACACACACACACACACACACACACACAAACACACGCGCGCGCGCGCGCGCGCGAAAATATAATTCGATGGATAAAGGTGTACAGTTGCAAAAGGTACCAGAGGCATTCGTCTTATAACATGAAAAGGGATGCACAATCAGTGTTAGAATCAGGAAAGTCTGAGGCGAGAGCGACGGCTGGGTGTGAGGACGCATGGTCATGTTAGAGCTGAATGGGAAATAATTATTACGTAACGAGTGCATGCTTCTAAGAGAGACTCGTGGCCTCCAAGATCAATGTAGCATTAATGAATTAATTATCTGTTTTATTTATATCCTAGGAAATGCTTAAGATGCGTAGATGCGAGGGCCTTAAATTTTTGTGTTCTCTTGAATAATCAATTAGTTCTAGCAATGGTAGACTACTGTAGATCAACAGATTGTTGTTGTTGTTGTTGTTGTTGTTATGGTTTTTTTTTTTTTAGGTATAGTACAGTGCTCCTCTAGACTTCCGCTTTCCACCGGCATTACCACTGTGGTATACTCTGCAGATACATTATTATTACTATTGCTATTATTGTTATCATTTATTGTTGTTATTGTTAGTATTTTCATTACTCTTAATGTTATTGTTACTATTTTATTGTTATTATTGTTATTGTAATTATTTTAATTATCATTTATTATTGTTATTGTTATTATTATTATTGCTATTATTGTTATTGTTATTATTGTTATTATTATTATTATTATTATTATTATTATCATTATTATTATTATTATTATTATTATTATTATTATTATTATTATCATTACTATTATTATTATTATTATTATTATTATTATTATTATTATTATTATTATTATTATTATTGTTATTATTATTATTATTATTATTATTATTATTATTATTATTATTATTATTATTATTATTATTATTATTATTATTATTATTATTATTATTATTATTATTATTATTATTATTATTATTATTATTATTATTATTATTATTATTATTATTATTATTATTATTATTATTATTATTATTATTATTATTATTATAATTATTATTATTATTATTATTATTATTATCATTTTCGTTATCATTATTATTAATAATATAATCATTATTATTACCATTATTATTATTGTTATTATCATTATTATTATCATCATTATTATCATACTACTACTACTACTACTACTACCACTACTACTACTACTACTACTACTACTACTACTACTACTACTACTACTACTACTACTACTACTACTACTACTACTACTACTACTACTACTACTACTACTACTACTTATTTTTATGTAGGAGGGAACCAGACATTATTATTAATAAAAAAGAGTTCACTTTAAGTGCTGGTCCCCTTAACGAATAGTAAATAATTAGCCAAGTTAGGAACAAATGTCTTGAAGCCTCCCTCTTAAAAGAAGTTAAGTCGTAGGAAGACAAAAAAAAAAAAAACAGAAGCAGGGAGGGAGTTTCACAGATTACCAGAGAAAGGTATGAATGATTGAGAGTGTTGGTTAACTCTTGCGTTAGGAGCTGGACAGAATAGGGATGAGAGGAAGAAGAAAGCCTTGTACAGCGAGGCCGCAGGAGGAGAGGTGGCATACAGATAGCAGAATCAGTAAAGCAGTTAGCATAAAAAATAGCGATAAAAGACAGAGAGATGCAACATTTCGGCAGTGAGAAAGAGGCTGAAGACAGCTTTTGATTCCACACTATCTAATAAAACTGTATGAGTGGAACCCCTCCAAATAGGCGAAGAGTACTCCATACAGGGGCAGATAAGGCCTGTGTACAGAGTTATCAGCTGGAGGGACGAGAAAAACTGACGGAGACCCCATAGAACGCCTAACTTCATAGAGGCTGTTTTAGCAAGAGATGAGATGTGAAATTTCCAGTTAAGATTATGAGAAAAGGATAGACAGAGGGTATTCAGTGTAGAAGATGGGGACAGTTGAGTGTCACTGAAGAAGAGGGGATAGTTGTCTGGAAGGTTGTGTCGAGTTGAAAGATGGAGTAATTGAGTTTTTGCGGCATTGAAAACTATTAGATTTTCTCTACCTCAATCGGATATCTTAAAATGATCAAAAGTCCTTTCGTGATCTGTTGACTTCCTAGAGGATTGATCGTCTCTGAAAAGACGTGGAAAGATGTATGGTGGTATCATCAGCGTAGGAGTGGATAGGGCAAGAAATTTTGTTAAGAAGGTAGCTAATAAATAAAAGAAAGAGAGTGAAGAACACCACTATTAACAGATTTAGGAGAAGAACAGTGGCCATCTACCATAGCATCAATAGAACGGTCGGAAAGAAAACTTGAGATAAAGTTGCAGATAGAAAGATAGAATCCGTGGTAGGGCAGTTTTAAAATCAAAAGTTTTTGAGACATTAAACACTACTAAGTTTTCTCTGCCCCGATCGGAAATCTGAGAAAGGTTAGAAGTCATTCGTTTTATGGCGTCTTTGCGTGATCTGTTGACTTCCTGAAGGATTGGACGTCTCTGAAACAACGTGGAAAAGGGTAGGATGGTATCATCAGCGTAGGAGTGTACAGGGCTAAAAGTTTGGTAAAGAAGATCGTTAATGAATAATAGAAAGAGAGTGGGTGACAGTACAGAACTCTGAGGAACACCATTGTAAATAAATTTAGAAGAAGTGCTCGTCTACAACAGCAACAATAAAATGGTTGGAAAGGAAACTTGAGATAAAGTTTTAGAGAGAGAGAGAGATAAAGAAAACGTAGGAGCACAGCTTTGAAAAGAGAGGTTTGTGCCAGATTCTATCAAAAGCTTTTGATATGTCTAACGTGACAGCAAAAGTTTCACCGAAATCTCTAAAACAGGATGACCAAGGCTCAATAAGGAAAGATTTTGACATTTTTTTTATATATGAAAGAGTGTTTGGCAAGTTGAAGAACAGACTTTGCATGATTCCGCCGATAAATATAAAGTGCATGAGATTCAAGAGATGGAAGGCTGAAGTACCTTTTATGAGCAACCTCTCTATCATGTATAGCACGAGAACAGGCTGAGTTAAACCAAGGTTTAGAAGGTTTGGGTTGAGAAAAAGAATGAGGAATGTACGCCTCCATGCCAGACACTATCACCTCTGTTATGCGTTCAGAACACAGAGATGGGTCTCTGACACGAAAGCAGTAATCATTCCAAGGAAAATCAGCATAATACCTCTTCAGGACACCTCAACTGGCAGAGGCAAGACGCCAGAGGCATCTCCGCTTTCGGGAATCCTGAGGAAGAATTGGTGAAATAGGACAAGATTGTGATCGGAGCCTAACGGAGAAGATAGGGTAACAGCATAAGCAGAAGGATTAGAGGTAAGGAAGAGATCAAGGATGTTGGGCGTATCTCAAAGACGGTCAGGATTACGAGTAGGGTGTTGCACCAGTTGCTCTAGGTAAATGGAGGATAGCAAAGTTGAAGGCTTGTTCACCAGGATGGTCAGTGAAGGGAGAGGAAAGCCAAAGCTGGTGCTGAACATTGTAATCTCCAAGAATGGAGATCTCTGCGAAAGGGTAGAGGGACAGAATGTGCTCCACTTTGGAAATTAAATAATCGAAAAATCTACGATAGTCAGAGAATTACGAGAGAGAGATAGAGAACACAGATAAATTTGGTTAGAGAGTGATTTTTGAGTCGAAGCCAGATTGGTGGAAAACTCGTAAGATTCGAGAGCATGGGCACGAGAGCAAGTTAAGTCGTTGCACACATAGACGCAACATTCAGCTTTAGAACTAAAATGAGGATAGAGAATGTAGGAGGGAATAGAAAAGAAGCTACTGTCAATTGCCTCAAACAGCTGTGTTTCGGTGAGGAAAAGATGAGGTTTAGCAGAAGGAAAGTGGTATTCTAGAGATTGAAAATTTAAATTAGATCTAAGACAGCGAATATTGCAGAAGTTAATGTAAAAAAATGTTAAGGGAAGTGTCAAGACATTTTGGGTCGTCACCGAGAGAGTAGTCCGACCTGCGGACTTCTACGTACTACTACTACTACTGCTACTACTACTACTACTACTACTACTACTACTACTACTACTACTACTACTACCACTACCACTACTGCTACTACTACTACTGCTAACACTACTAATACAACAACAACAACAACTACTACTACTACTACTACTACTACTACTACTACTACTACTACTACTACTACCACTACTACTACTGCCACTACTACTGCTACTGCTGCTGCTGCTGCTGCTGCTGCTGCTGCTACTGCTACTGCTACTGCTACTGCTACTGCTGCTACTGCTGCTACTGCTACTACTACTACTACTACTACTACTACTACTACTACTGGTACTGCTACTACTATCACTACTACTAATACAGTTATTAATGTAAAAGGTTTCATCTGAAACTATCGATAAAACACGCAAAAAAAGGCCAGTGTTATTTTCATGAACTTCACATGAAGAATACAGTGCACAAGGAGGCAACGAAAGTGCGGTGGACTTATTGCCTCACCTGCTGCTGAGTTCCTTCTCCTCTCGCTTCCAGCGTGTCCAACTATAATGAGACTCCGCACCTGTTCTAGAGTTGTGCCAAAATATGTTCTCTCGATTCCCCCTCGGTGTATGAAATTATTAATTGTTCCAGCTGCAACATTTATGGTGTGCAAAGTAAATAATTTTCTTGTCTAACTAGTGTTCCCAGTCCCTTCATTTTACTTATCTATCATTATTCATTTACTTTGTATAGCATATTAGGCAACGTTCCTTTAACGAACAAACGTGGCAGTGAGCGTGAGGAAGTGCCACTGGACAGCACCATACGTATATGGAACGCCCGTCATAAGACCACGACAATCGGTGAATCAAAGAACAAAATATTAACAATGATTTATTTCTTCTATTGCAGCTGAATTAAGCTAACATCTTCACAGTTCTTTTGTAACTCGTCACAATCATGCATAAAAAATATGCAAGGAATGAATATCTTTTTTTATACATGTGAAAAAATTACACATACCTACTTAAAAAGTTAGTAGTTACATCAAATGTCCTAGGAGAAAAATTAAAATATAATAGATGAATGAAAATTGTGTTGAGGAACTAAGAAGGTAAAGAAAATCTGAACAATGCGTTTGTAAATTATCCAAATTCGTCATCGTGGGAAACTATAGAAAATTAAACAAAAACAGCAAACTTTAGATATGATGGAAAGTTAATTTCAGCGGAAGCGAGCATTTCCCGAGTTTATTGCTTCTAACTCTTAGTGGCGGCGGGCACACTCGGTGGCATACAGGTTGTTGATCTGGTTGGCGTCACTCTGTTTCATCTCGTACTTCTCCCAGGGTTCATACAGCACCACGTTGGGGTCCTTGGGCTCGACTGTCTTCTTCACACCCCACTCTTTGGAGAAGGTGTACATGCCATAGTGCATGATGCTGGCGTAGTTGTAACCCTCGCCCACGTACTGATAGTAGCTGTCCTTATTGAACTGGGACTCCATACCTGATTGGGAAGAGAATATGCAAGAGGAAGTAAATTCCAGACTCTCATGCAGATCATAAACAGAGCTTTAAAAAAAATTAAGTGATAGTTTTCACATCACCTGGAATGATGTTTTCGTAGTGAATGGTGACGTAATTGTCGCGATCATTGCGTGTGTGCTCGTGGTAGAAGCCAACAGCGTGCATCAGCTCGTGGATGGCTATTCCCACCGCGATGCAGCCGTTGGCTTCAAGAGAGAGGTACTGATTACCTCCGACCTTGCCCACGTAGGACCAGCACCTGTGGGATGGACAGACATGAGGAAGAAGGGAGCACATCGGGAACTGAGCCGCACCGCAGACTCACAAGGAACATTTCAAAGATTGGTTCCCGCGTCTCACACAACTCACCCTTGGTAATCTGAGACAATCTCGATGTAGTCACGCTGTGCGGTTCTCTCGACAAATCTGATGCAGGTCTTGGCATGGAAGTCAATCATACCCTGAACAATTATGTTTCTCTGATGTTGAGCTGCAACGAAGGAACAGAATAGTAACGTAACAGCTTGATGCTAATGTTTGATCAATCTACTGTCAAACTGTATAAACCATTTTAAGCTTAATTTAACCATAAACTGGCTGTATTTCTTTTCATGAAGGAAAAGCTATTTACTGATGGAGCTGCCGAAGACGTAGGGCACCACGCCGCCGGACCACAGGTACTGAGGTCCCAGGATGGCCGCCCTCTCGTTCTACACACACGACAAACAGTGTTATTTGACGGAATGACGAAAATGTTGTGTTGATTGTCACAGAAATAGGCAAGTCTCTATCGAGAGGACAAAGAGTGTTTCTCATATGTTCCTGTGCCAGGCCTGAGGGAGCATCCCCAGTGCCTTACCCCAGGCTCCTGTCCAGCGATGCCCATTATGTCACCTTGGAAGAGGTACGGGTTGTACATCGCCTTGGCTGCCAGTGGGATGGCGGGCGAGGCCATCACCGTCGCCACCGCCGCTGCCATAAGTACAAGACGAAGCCTGAGGAAAGAGATTATCCCTGTTGGAATCGAGAAAACAAGCGTCTAAGGTGCTTAGTTCACGAGGCTCTCGCTTGCCTCGTCCAAGCATCAAAGGTCAGAATGAGTCTCGCCTTGAGTCACGTGGATGGTCCTGAGCCAGTCTCCGCGATAAAATATGTAGTACAAAATTAACTGGGTATCATTATTGAACATATTACAATATGATGGGTTAGATAGACCACATTCTTTGTTTGATATGAGGAACAGGAAGAAAAGAGAAAATTGTATGCCTCGCCGTGTCACATCCTCCGTTACGAGACTCATTCAGGACCTGCACTGAGAGGCAAGGCAGAGGTGGTTGTCGAGCATAAGGAAACTTGCTAAGCAACACTCACATCATGCTGGGTGAAGAGACGAGGAAAGGCACGTAGTCGGCGATGCTCACTGGAGTCATGACAAATTCTATCTCTTTATTTATTATATACTTGCAGTGCCCTTGATGCTTGCGAAACTCACCAAGAGGTGTATCTGTCGCCTGTGATGTTGAAATGGTGTTGAATTATTTTGAGAGAAAGGCACGCGATTGGGTAACTGTCATTTATGAAGGAGTCTCTCAGCCTTTTTCGGCAGTGTCTCCCTTCAAGGCAATATGAGTTCTCGTGTTCCCTGAGTAACTGCTTCTTGGAATGTTCATATAGTAATTGTTATTTGTATTTGAAATTCGTATGTAAATTAATGGAATTTATGATTTCAGTTAACTTTTTATAAAAAAGATGAAACTAAAATAAACAGAAGACAATAAAATATCCAGGTAAAAGCAAACTTAGCAAGATTAGAACGTTTGCTTACTGTGAGATGTTGTGTGATCCCTGCGTATCCCTGTGGCATAAAGTTTTCTTAATTTTGTCCAATGAGGCCTGAAAATTTCTTGCCATTATGTCCCAGTGTGAGAAACCCTGATCTCTGATACCTTTGCTCACATTCTGATCAAGTAGTAGTAATAGTGAATCTGGACGACGGAGGATTGGATGACCGATTGTAATAGAGAAGCTGGAGAATAAAGGCTGGATGGCTGAAGCAGAAGGAAGCCGTGGGACGTGAGGAAGGGAGAAGTGGTGGGGAAATATTTCCTGCAAACCCCGTGGTTGCTTCTACAAGCCTTAATTTAACAACCATTCTTTTTCAGTTTCCAGTCTCACACCGACTGGGTAAGGCAGGGTGGGAGGGTGATACGTGTACCTTGAGCTTTGTACTACTACTACTACTACTACTACTACTACTACTACTACTACTAGTACTACTACTACTACTACTACTACTACTACTAGTAGTAGTAGTAGTAATAATAGTAGTAGTAGTAGTAGTAGTAGTAGTAGTAGTAGTAGTAGTAGCAGCAGCAGTAGTATCAGTTTTTAGTGTTAGTATTAGTATTCATAGCATTCGTAGTATTCGTAGTATTCGTAGTAGCAGTAGTAATAGTAGGAAAAGTAGCGGTGGTGGTGGTGGAGTAGTAGTAGTAGTAGTAGTAGTAGTAGTAGTAGTAGTAGTAGTAGTAGTAGTAGTAGTAGTGGCAAAGACTTATAAGTTAGGATTCCTACTGAAATCTGCACACAACTACGTTTTGATTTGGCAATTTGTCTGTTGTTAAAGATGCAGAAAAACAGACTGACAGCTATTCTTTCTTTATTGAGGGTGCAAAATACAAATAGAAATACGTATGAGGAAAATTATAAAAAGAAATATGAAAATATATACTGAGTGTTGGCGTTCGCCTCGTTTCTTGAAAATATCTGTTAAATATCTGTGAAGTCATGCCTCTTTCTGGCAAGAGGTTTAGGTGTGGCAGCTGCGAGACGGACAGGCATGTGAGACTTAAACTTGCCTCCACTACCATACTTTCTCATATAAGATGACGTAAGAAACTGAGTTGTTCTTCAGTTTAGGTCTTGACTCGTGGAAGTTAAGTGGCTTTTGAGGCAAAGCGCGAGTTTTATCCACGTGTGAAGCACAGTTCGAATATTTCAGTAGTCAAAGTTTGGCCTGTATTAAAAAACGCTTCGCTCTTTCAACTTAACATGTTTTCAAAAGTCATAGATATGGTAAGCTGGATTCTCAAGACTTTTTATCCCTTAGAAAATTTAAGGATTTTGGTAATCTATCGCTTAAACCATGAAAAAACACCTTGTGCTCCATATTCAGCGTGCCACGAGTAGTTAGCGAGGGATGAATAGTCTCGTGTTTTGAATGTCTCGACCACTCAATGAATGCTGGCTCATCCCACCACAGAGAGACTATTCTACATCCCCGTGCTTCACGTGAGTATGTGCTTGGCCTATGCTCTCCTATTCCAGTATGTGTACTTACTGTAACTTAAAGGACTTTCTCAAAGGTCAGTTTTAAGTCTTGTGATGGCCTTCTTGTTAATCTGTTTTTTATTCATTGCGTTTTATGATGCTTACTATTACCTATTCTATTTGTTTATTAATTTCTTATTCTTTACTACAAGTGGTTTGTCATATGGACATGTGAAGTAAGAATACCTGAGAATACTATTAGGTATTATGAAAACGTATTTTTACTTGTTGTAAACTTCCTGTCTTGCAATGATGATCAAGTGTCTCTCTTTCTAAATGAATCTATGTTATCACCATTTGTTGTGTTCCTTAAAGACATTTTTTTGTGGTCTAGTACACACACACACACACACACACACACACACACACACACACACACACACACACACACACACACACACACACACACACACACACACACACACACACACACACACACCAGAAATGTCCCCAGGTCGGACTGCTCTCTCTTTGGCGACCTAAAATGCCTTGACACCTCCCTCAACTTTTTTTACATTAACTTCTGCAACATTCGCGGTCTTCGATCTAATTTTCAATCTGTGGAACACCACCTCTCCTCTACTAAACCTCATCTTCTTTTCCTCACCAAAACACAGCTGTCGGAGGCAACTGACAGCAGCCCCTTCTTTGTTCACTACTACTTTCTCTATTCTCATTTTCGTTCCAAAGCTGGATGTTGCGTCTATGTGCGCAACGACTTTACTTGCTCTCGTGCCCAAGCTCTTGAGACTTCCGAGTTTTCCTACATCTGGCTTAGACTCAACAATCACTCTCTAACTAAATTTATCTGTGCTGTCTATATGTTCCCTAACTTCTCTGAGTATAGTAAATTCTTTAACTATTTAACTTCCAAAGTGGAACACATTCTGTCCCTCTACCCTTTCGCGGAGATCTTTATCCTTGGAGATTTTAATGTTCACCACCAGCTTTGGCTTTCCTCTCCCTTCACTGACCATCCTGGTGAACTAGCCTTCAACTTTGCTATCCTCCATGACCTAGAGCAACTGGTGCAACACCCTACTCATATTCCTGACCGTATTGGAGGTATGCCCAACATTCTTGATTCCTTCCTTACCTTTAATAAGCCTTCTGATTATGCTGTTACCCTGTCTTCCCCGTTCGGCTCCTCCGATCACAATCTCATTTCTGTATCTTGTCCTATTTCTCCAATCCCTCCCCAGAATTCCCCTAAGAGGAGGTGCCTCTGATGTTTTGCCTCTGACAGTTGGGGGGACCAGAGGAGGTATTATGGAATGATTACTGTTTTCTTGACAGAGACCCATCTCTTTGTGCTGAACGCATAACAGAGGTGATAGTGTCTGGCGTGGAAGCGTATATTTCTCATTCTTTCTCTCAACCTAAACCTTCTAAGCCTTGGTTTAACACAGCCTGTTCTCGTGCTATACATGATAAAGAGGTTGCCCACAAAAGATACTTGAGCCTTCCAGTTTCCGAATTTCATGCACTTTATATTTCTTCCCGGAATCATGCCGGCTGTTCTTCAACTTGCCAAACACTTCTTCATAAATTGAAAATGTCAAAATCTTTCAAACTCAAACTTCCCTTGAGACTTCTGGCATCTAGCCAAAAACAACTTCAATAACGTTACTTCTTCATTTTTCCCTCCTTTATTTTATCCTGATGGTACTACTGCCATCTCTTCTGTCTTTAAAGCTGAACTCTTCTCTCAAACCTTTGCTAACAACTCCACATTGGATGATTCTGTGTTTGTCCCTCCCTCTCCTCCCTCTGACTATTTCATGTCTTCAAACAAAATTCTTCGTAATGATGTTTTCCATGAGCTCGCTGGCCTAAACCCTCGGAAAGTTTATGGACCTGATGGGTCCCTCCTATTGTTATAAAAAATTGTGCTTCCGTGCTTTGCACCTTGCCTGACCAAACTCTTTCAACAATGCGTGTCGACTTCTACCTTTCCTTCTTGCTGGAAGTTTGCCTACGTTCAGCCTGTTCATAAAAAGGGTGACCATTCTAATCTCTCAAACAACAGTCCTATAGCTTATATTTTTTGCTTGTCTAAAGTTTTTGAATCTATCCTCAATAGAGAAGATTCTTAAACATGTCACTTCACGATCTTCTATCTAATCGCCAGTATGGCTTCCGTCAAGGTCGCTTTACTGCTGATTTTCTGGCGTTCCTTACTGAGTCTCTTTTAAGGATTTCGGTGAAACTTTTACTGTCGTGTTAGACATATCAAAAGCTTTTGATAGTGTCTGGCACAAAGCTTTGATTTCCAAACTGCTCTCCTACGGTTTTTATCTTTCTCTCTGCAACTTTGTCTCAAGTCTCCTTTCCGACCGTTCTATTGCTGGTGTGGTAGACGGCCACTGTTCTTCTCCTAATTCCATTTACAATTGTGTTCCTCATTCATCTGCCCTATCACCCACTCTCTTTCTATTATTCATTTATGACCTTCTTAACCAAACTTCTTGCCTTTTCCACTCCTACGCTGATGATACCACCCTACATCTTTCCACGTTCTTTCAGAGATGTCCAACCCTTCAGGAAGTCAACAGATCACGCAGGGACGCCACAGAACGCCAGACTTCTGATCTTTCTAAGATTTCTGATTGGGGCAGAGAAAACTTAGTAGTTCTCAATGCATCAAAAACTCAATTCCACCATCTATCAACTCGACACAATAGAAAGATTGTGGAATATCTATTTTCAAGAAGGTGCTAGAAAAACAAAAGGGAGAAAGATATAAAGCAAATAATAGAAAGACAACCAAGTATATAAAGTTGGCAGGTGGTTCGGTGAGTCATTGAGACATGCGAATGTTGATACAAGGAGTGTTATGCCTTCACATGCTTATACAATGTCGTGTTGCAAGTTTCTGTGTTATCTTCCCTGTTGCAAGAAGTTAAAACATTAGATTAAAAAAGTTGCTCCAATGAAAACAGATGAAGTAAAAAAAAGTTGCTCCAATGAAAACAGATGAAGTAAAAAAAAGTTGCTCCAATGAAAACAGCTGAAGCATAACATTTTCTTTGGTAATATCTCAGTCTATGAGATGCACAAGCACTTGAACAAACGTGTATGTGAATAGCTATATTGTCTTGTACAGCGAACCATCCTCACTGTTCAGGCCAAGATTATTAGATAAAAGCACACATATAATTTTGTCCTACCCACCTCATCTCATTCACAAAGATGTACTAGCACATAAAATTAAACACACATGAAAAGAAAAATTGTAAAATGAAACACACATGAAAAGAAAAATTTACAATAACTTTTATACGTGAAGGAATGGATAGTTTTCAGAACTAAACCACCAGATGGCACCATTGCTACATGTTCTCTAGTGATATGTGATAAAATATTGTTATATTAAATCCCAGGTCCATACAGATTGATGCATGGCACATTGATTATTATGATATTGTTAACATTCTGTATCCATTTTTAATCATACACTAAAGAAAGCATACAGTGCCCCTAAGTTGTGTGAAAGTTCTCACGTAATGTATGTGACGGCCGTGCATTAGGTGGGACAACTTGGGACCGCTTACTGCTCACACACACACACACACACACACACACACACACACACACACACACACACACACACACACACACACACACACACACACACACACACACACACACACACACACACACACACACACACACACACAAACCGCGCAGTGTAATGGTTTGCACACTCAGCTCAAACACACACACACACACACACACACACACACACACACACACACACACACACACACACACACACACACACACACACACACACTTCTGCAACATTCGTTGTCTTAGATCTAATTTTCGATCTGTGGAACACCACCTCTCCTCTACTAAACCTCATCTTCTTTTCCTCACCGAAACACAGCTGCCTGAGGCAACTGACAGTAGCCCCTTCTCTGTTCCCTCCTACTTTCTATATTCTCATTTTTAATCCAAAGCTGGATGTTGCGTCTATGTACGCAACGACTTAACTTACTCTCGTGCCCACGCTCTTGAGTCTTCCGAATTTTCCACCATCTGGCTACGACATCTGTGCTGTTTTATCTCTCCCCTAATTCTTCTGACTATAGTAAATTCTTCAACTAATTAACTTCCAAAGTGGAGCACATTCTGTCCCTCTACCCTTTCGCTGAGATTTCCATTCTTGGAGATTTCAGTGTTCACCACCAGCTTTGGCTTTCCTCTTCTTTCACTGACCATCCTGGTGAACTAGCCCTCAACTTTGTTATCCTCCATGACCTAGTGCAACTGGTGCAACACCGTACTCGTATTCCTGACCGTCTTGGAGACACGCCCAACATTCTTGATCTCTTCCTCACCTCTAATCCTTCTGCTTATGCTGTCACCCTTTCATCTCCGTTGGGCTCCTCCGATCACAATCTCATTTCTGTATCTTGTCCTATTTCTCCAATCCCTCCACAGGATCCCCCAAAGCGAAGGTGCCTCTGGCGTTTTGCCTCTGCCAGTTGGGGGACCTGAGGAGGTATTATGCTGATTTTCCTGGAATGATTATTGCTTCCGTGTCAGAGAGCCATCTCTTTGTGCTGAACGCATAACAGAGGTGTTAGTGTCTGGCATGGAGGCGTACATTCCTCATTTTTTTTCTCAACCTAAACCTTCTAAACCTTGGTTTAACTCAGCCTGTTCTCGTGCTATACATGATAGAGAGGTTGCCCACAAAAGGTACTTGAGCCTTCCATCTCCTGAATCTCATGCACTTTATATCTCTGCCAGAATCATGCCAAGTCTGTTCTTCAACTTGCCAAACACTCTTTCATAAATAGGAAATGTCAAAATCTTTCAAACTCAAACTCTCCTCGTGACTTCTGGCATCTAGCCAAAAACATCTCAAATAACTTCACTTCTTCATCTTTCCTCCTTTATTTCATCCTGATGGCACCACTGCCATCTCTTCTGTCTCTAAAGCTGAACTCTTTTCTCAAACCTTTGCTCACAACTCCACCTTGGACGATTCTGGGCTTGTCCCTCCTCTCCTCCTCCCTCTGACTATTTCATGTCTACAATCAAAATTCTTCGTAATGATGTTTTCCATGCCCTTGCTGGCCTAAACCCTCGGAAGGCTTATGGACCTGATGGGGTCCCTCCTATTGTTCTCAAAACTGTGCTTCTGTGCTTGCACCTTGCCTGGCCAAACTCTTCCAACTTTGTCTATCGACTTCTACCTTTCCTTCCTGCTGGAAGTTCGCCTACATTCAGCCTGTTCCTAAAAAGGGTGACCGTTCTAACCCCTCAAACTACCGTCCTATAGCTTTAATCTCTTGCTTGTCTAAAGTTTTTGAATCTATCCTGAATAGGAAGATTCTCAAACATCTGTCACTTCACAATCTTCTGTCTGATCGCCAGTATGGCTTCCGTCAAGGTCGCTCTACTGGTGATCTTCTGGCTTTCCTTACTGAGTCTTGGTCATCCTCTTTTAGAGATTTCGGTGAAACTTTTGCTGTAGCGTTAGACATATCAAAAGCTTTTGATAGAGTCTGGCATAAAGCTTTGATTTCAAAACTGCCCTCCTACGGCTTCTATCCTTCTCTCTGCAACTTTATCTCAAGTTTCCTTTCCGACCGTTCTATTGCTGCTGTGGTAGACGGCCACTGTTCTTCTCCTAAACCTATTAATAGTGGTGTTCCTCAGGGTTCTGTCCTGTCACCCACTCTCTTTCTATTATTCATTAATGACCTTCTTAACCAAACTTCTTGCCCTATCCACTCCTACGCTGATGATACCACCTACATCTTTCCACGTTCTTTCAGAGACGACCAACCCTTCAGGAAGTCAACAGATCACGCAGGGACGCCACGGAACGCCTGACTTCCGATCTTTCTAAGATTTCCGATTGGGGCAGAGAAAATCTAGTAGTTTTCAATGCCTCAAAACTCAATTCCTCCATCTATCAACTCGACACAATCTTCCAGACA
>NC_059292.1:21224985-21252485 GCF_017591435.1 Portunus trituberculatus | reverse complement strand
TCTTCTGAAAATATCGATGAAACACGAAAAAAAAAAAAAAAATGCTATTTTCATGAACTTCACATGAAGAATACAGTGCACATGGAAGCAACAGAAATGCAGTGACCAAAACATGGACTTATTCCCTCACCTGCTGCTGTGTTCCTTCTCTACTTGCCTCTAGCGTGCCCAACTGTCAAGAAACTCTTCACCCGCTCTATATATGTGCTAAAACATCTTCTCTGGATTCCTCTATGATCTATGAAAACATTAATTGTTCCCGCCGCAATATTCATGGTGTGCAAAGTAAATCATTCTCTCCTCTACCCAGTGTTCCCAATCCCTTTATTTTACTTATTTATTATAATTAATGTATTTTTTACCATATATTGGGCAACGTTCCGCTAATGACCAAACGTGTTAGGGAGTGTGAGGAGGCTCCTCTGGACAGCACCACACGGGTGGAGCGTCCGTCATAAGACCATGGCACTCTGTGCACTCAGAGAACAAAATACTAACACTGTTTTTATTTCTTCTATTGCAGCTAATATCTTGACACTTCTCTTCACAATTCGTCACACTCATGCATAAAAAAAAACAAAAACATGCATGCAAGAAATTAATATATTTTTTTTATACATGTGAAAAAAATACATATACCTACTTGCGAAGTTTAAAGTATAGCGATTACATCAATTCTAGTTGGAGAAATAAAATCAAACATAATAGATGAGGAAAGAACATTGTGTTCAGGAACAGAGAATGTAAAGAAAATCTTGATAATACGCTTGTAAAATATTCAAATCAATTTGGTATCGTGAAAAATTTGTAGAAAAATCAACCAGAAAAAGCAAACTTTAGATATCTTTATAGGAATAAAGTTAATTTCAGCGGAAGCAACCGAATGGCATTAACTCGCAAGTGCCGAGTTTATTGCACCTATCACTTAGTGGCGGCGGGCACACTCATCGGCGTACAGGTTGTTGATCTGGTTTGCGTCACTCTGCTCCATCTCGTACTTGTCATAAGCATTGACTAACACCACGTTAGGGTCCTTAGGGACGATGGTCTTCTTTACACCCCACTGAATGGAAAAGGCGTAGGTGCCGTAATGCATGATGCTGGCGTAGTTGTACCCCTCGCCCACGTACTGATAAAGGATGTCCTTCCTGAACTGGGACTCCTTACCTGGTTGAAAATAGAATATGTAAGAGGGAGTAAATTCCAGACTCTCGCGCAGATCATAAACAGAGCTTTTCCAATTAAAGTGGTGGTTTTCACATCACCTGGAATGACGTTTTCGTAATGAATGGTGATGTAGTTGTCGCGATCGTTGCGAGTGTGCTCGTGGTAGAAGCCAAGGGCGTGCATCAGCTCGTGGATGGCCGTACCCACGTACATGCAGCCGTTGACGTCAAGAGAGAGGCTCTGATTGCCTCCGATCTTGCCCACGTAGGACCAGCACCTTTGGGATGGACAGGCATGAGGGAGAAGGGAACACAGAAGCATCTGGAACTGAGCGGCACCGCAGACGCGCGAGGAACATTTCAAAGATTGGCTCCCGTGTCTCACACAACTCACCCTTGGTAGTTGGAGACAATCTCGATGTAGTCACGCTGTGTGGTTCTTTCGATGAACCTGACGCAGGTCTTGGTATGGAAGTCATTCATACCCTGAATAATGATGTTCCTCTGATGTTGAGCTGCAACAAAGCAATAGAATAATAACGTAAAACCTTGATGCTAATGCTTGCTCATTCTACTGTCAAACTGTACAAACCAGAGTTATTTAACCATGGACTGGCTGTGTTTCTTTCCACGAACCACGAAGAAAAGGCTACTTACTTATTGAGCTGCCGAAGACGTAGGGCACTTCGCCGCCGGACCACAGGTAATACGGCCATAGTCTGGCCGCTCTCTCGTGCTGTACAGACGACAGAAAGCGTTATTTGACAGAAAGACGACAATGTTGTATTGTTTGTCACAGAAACATGATAGGCGCGTCTCCACCGAGGGGACAAGGAGCTTTCCCCTCCTGAGCATGTGCCAGACCTGAGGGAACATCCCCAGGGCGGTCTTACCTTCAAGGAGCAGTGCCTTACCCCAGGTTCTTGTCCAGCGATGCCCTTGATGTCACCCTGGAAGAGGTCCGGATTGTACATCGCCTTGGCCGCCAGTGGGATGGCGGGTGAGGCCACCACTGCCGCCACCGCCGCCGCCAGAAGTACCAGACGAAGCCTGAGGAAATACACATTGCCCTTGTTGGAACCGAGAAAACAAGTGTCTGAGATGCTTAGTCCATGTGGCTTCCACTTACCTCTTCCAGGAATCAAAGGTCAGAAGGAGGTGCTCTGGATACCTCGTAGGGAATATGTGTAATCAAGAATGTTACGATATCCTTAGTAAATTTATGAAAACATCAGTAGGCTAATCATATTTCCTATATTTTTTGTAGTCTTTTTTTTATGCAAGATGGGAAATTGGCCAAGAGCAACAAAAATGAAATATAGATTGGATTGCCAGTTCCATAGAGAAATAAGAGTTATTCAATAAATCTTGGACAAATATCTTGAAATTACTCTCTTAAAAGAAGTCAAGTCCTATGAAGAGTACTGGTTAACTCTTGCATTAGAAAGTTGGATAGAATAGGGGTGAGAGGAAGAAAAAAGCCTTGTGCAGCGAGGACACAGGAGGAGGGGAGGCATGCAGTTAGCAAGATTAGTGTAGCAGTTAGCATGAAAATAGCGATTAAAGATAGAAAGAGATGCAACATTCCGGCGTTGAGAATGAGACTGAAGACTATCAGTCAGAGAAGGAGAGTTGATTTCACCCTATCAAACAAAACTGTGTGAGCAGAGAAACTACAAAAATGCGAAGAGTACTCCATACATGGGCGGATGAGGCACTTGTACAGAGTTAGCAGTTAGAGGATAAAGAAAAACTGGCGAAGACGCCTCAAAACGCCTAACTTCACAGAAGCTGTTTTATCAAAAGATGAGATGTGAAGTTTCCAGTTCAGATAATGAGACAAACGGAAAATATTCAGTGTAGAAGAAGGGGACAGCTGAGTGTCATTGAAGAAGAGGGATAGTTGTCTGGAAGGTTGTGTTGAGTTAATAAATGGAGGAATTCAATTTTGAGGCATTGAACACTACTAAGTTTTCTCTGCCCCAATTAGAAATCTTAAAAAAGATTAGAAGTCAGGCGTAATGTAGCGTCCCTGCGTGATCTATTGACTTTTTGAAGGGCTGGTCGTCTCATAAGAACATAAGAAAAGTGTAGGAATGGCATCATCAGCGTAGGAGTGGTTAAGACGATCATTGATGAATAATAGATAAAGAGTGGGTGACTTGACAGAACCCTGTGGAACACCACTGTTAATAGATTTAGGAGAAGAAGTGACCGTTTACAACGACTGAAAAAAGACGGTCAGAAAGGAAACTTGAGATAAAGTTGCAGGGAAAATGACAGAAATAGTAGAAGGGCATTTCTAAAATCAAAGCTTTGTGCCAGACTCTATCAAAACCTTTTGATATGTCTAACGTAACAGGAAAAAAATTCACCGAATTCAATAAAGAGGGAAATCAGAAGATCACCAGTAGAATGGCCCTGACGGAAGCGATACTGGCGATCTGAGAGAAGATTGAGAAATGGTAGATGTTTGAGAATCTTTCTATTGAGGATAGATTCTAAAACTTTAGACAGGGAAGATATTAAAGCTATAGGACAGTAATTTGAGGGATTAGAACGGTCACCCTTTCTAGTTGAAAGAGTTTGGCCACGCAAGGTGTAAACACAAAAGCACAGTTTTTGAGAACAACTTGAGGGACATCATCAGGACCATAAGCCTTCCGAGGGTTTAGGCCAGCGAGGGCATGGAAAACATTATTACGAAGAATTTTGATTGGAAACATGAAATAGTCAGAGAGAGAGGAGGAGAGGGAGGGACAAGCCCAGAATCATCCAAGCTGGAGTTATTAGCAAATGCTTGAGAAAAAGTTCAGCTTTAGAGAAAGAGGTGATAGCAGTGATGCCATCATAATGAAATAAAGGAGGGAAAGATGAAGAAGTAAAGTTATTGGAGATGTTTTTTTGGCCAGATGCCAGAAGTCACGACGGGAGTTAGAGTATGAAAGATTTTGACATTTTTTTTATTATGAAGGAGTGTTTGGCAAGTTGAAGAACAGACGGCATGAATCCGGGGAGAAATATAAAGTGCGTGAGATTCAGGAGATGGAAGACTCAAGTACCTTTTGTGGGCAACCTCTCTATCATAAATAGCACGAAAACAGGCTGAGTTAAACCAAAGTTTAGAAGGTTTAGGTTGAGAGAAAGAATGAGGAATGTACGCCTCCATGCCAGATACTAACACCTCCGTTATGCGTTCAGCACAAAAAGATGGGTCTCTGTCAAGGAAAACGTAATCATTCCAGGGAAAATCAGCATAATACCTTCTCAGGACACCCCAACTAGCAGAGGCAAAACGTCAGTGGCACCTCCGCTTAGGGGGATCCTGGGAGGATTGGAGAAATAGGACAAGATACAGAAATGAGATTGTGATCGGAGGAGCCCAACGGAGATGATAGGGTGATAGCATAAGCAGAAGGGTTAGAGGCAAGGAAGAGATCAAGAATGTTGGGCATATCTCCAAGACGAATACGAGTAGGGTGTTACACCAGTTGCTCTAATTTAGGTCATCGAGGATAGCAAAATTGAAGGCTAGTTCACCAGGATTGTCAGTGAAGGGAGAGGAAAGCCAAAGCTGGTGGTGAACATTGAAATCTCCAAGAATGGAAATCTCTGCGAAAGGGTAGAGGGACAGAATGTGCTCCACTTTGGAAGTTAAATAGTCAAAGAATTTACTATAGTCAGAAGAGTTAGGGAGAGATAGACAGCACAGATAAATTTAGTTAGAAATTGACTGTTGAGTCGAAGCCAGATGGTGGAAAACTCGGAAGATTCAAGAGCGTGGGCACGAGAGCAAGTTAAGTCGTTGTGCACATAGACGCAACATCCAGCTTTGGAACGAAAATGAGAATAGAGAAAGTAGTAGGGAACAGAGAAGGGGCTACTGTCAGTTGCCTCAGACAGCTGTGTTTCGGTGAGGAAAAGAAGATGAGGTTTAGTAGAGGAGAGGTGGTGTTCCACAGATTGGAAATCAGATCTAAGACCGCGAATGTTGCAAAAGTAAATGTAGAGAAAGTTGAGGGAGGTGTCAAGACATTTGGGATCGTTATCAAGAGAGCAGTCCGACCTGGGGACATTTCTGGTCCCCTTGCCGGAAGGGGACTCCGAGGCTGGGTTTGGAGTCACCATTTTGAATTTTGAATTTCAAGTGAAGGGTGTGTGTGTGGTAGATGCATGTAGTTTTGTGTGAAGTAGGAGTGTTGTCTTTAGAGGGCAAGCTGTGACTGCCCCCTTGAGTTGTGAGACACAAAGGGAAACGTTCAGCGAGATCACAACTAGCTTTAATGGAAGGTTCACAGCACAACATAAACTAATGCTATTAGACCTCGCTGGGAATAAATAATCGTTTCGGTAGGTGCCTACTACCTCCTCCCTCTTCTACTACCTTCTCCTGGCGAGGCCAATGGGGAACATGGCCTGTACTCACATGTTATTGTGAAGGAGAAGCACGGTATCGTCGACGCTCCTTGGAATGAAGTCAAGAGGATCTGCAGGCTTAATTATACCCCGAAGTAAACGGAGAATGAATGCCCTTGAGGCGTGCGAAATTTCTCACGTAATGTGACGGTCGTGCTTTAGGTGGGATTGCATGGGACTGTTTAGCGTGCGGGCGCAAATACAAACACAAACACAAACACAAACACACACAAACACAAACACAAACACACACACACACACACACACACACACACACACACACACACACACACACACACACACACACACACCTACCTCTTAATGTGTAGCCCTGTTCACCAAGCAGCAAGTAGGTACCGGATGGAATTCGAGGTGTTTTGGCCTCGATGTCCCGATGTATGATACCAGTCCTACTGAAGACTCTGAGCTCTGAGATTGCTCCGTAATGGGGAAGGCTAAACGCACATACAAGTGCGAGCGCGCGCGCGCACACACTCAAACACACACACACACACACACACACACACACACACACACACACACACACCGCGTAGTGAAGTGGTTAGCACGCTCGACTCACAATCGAGAGGGTCCGGGTTCAAGTCCCGGAAAGCGGCGCGGCAAATGGGCAAGCCTCTTAATGTGGCCCCTGTTCACCTAGCAGTAAATATGTACGGGATGTAACTCGAGGGGTTGTGGCCTCGCTTTCCCGTTGTGTGGAGTGTGTTGTGGTCTCAGTCCTACCCGAAGATCGGTCTATGAGCTCTGAGCTCGCTCCGTAATGGGAAAGACTGGCTGGGTGACCAGCAGGCGACTGTGGTGAATTACACACACAGATAGATAGATAGATAGATATCAACAGAAAGTCAGTTTATTGACTACAATATACTGACTTATACTTAAAATTTACTCAATTAACGATGAGAAAATATATGTAGGTAGTATAAATTACGTCTATTACCTAATTGTAGTTGTTAACTTAATGATAGTCCGAAATAAATCCTTTCTACCTGGCCACGAAACTAGTCATACAACCACAAAACACCATGGATAATCTTACTTATCTCTTCATTATTTATATTTCCACTAAGTATATTTTCTAAAGAGTTGACTGAGTAATGGTCTCTTATTTGCTGAGTCACAGAACAATTATTCACAATATGACTTTGTCTGAATTGAACCACATGTACACAGGTTCCTGCGCTGGGAGGCGAGTAGTGCAGATTCTTTGGAGATCATTTACCATATATCTATACACGTCATGCACTGCCGTTGTGGGATTAATATCTGTGTACGCCTTGCAAGCCTTAATTAACAACCATTTTTTTCCAGTTTCTGGTCTCACACCGACTGGGCAAGGCAGTGGGAGGTGATACGTGTATCCAGAGTAAATATCAGATCAAGATTAGTTATCCATCACAACACTCTTCATATCGGGGCGGACAGCAACTAACCCTGGCTGACCGTTTGTCGGTACCTCATCAACCTACTGCCACCTCACCTCACCTCCCAACTGCCACGCCACAAAGACATACAGCTTGCGCACCGGTCACAGAACTTAATCCTCGTCTACATATATGCACTCATACACAAACTAATTAAAAAATAAACAAAAAAATAAAATAATTGATATTCCATTTATCATCACACTGATGATCCAGCGATGTCTGCCGATACCACTATTGTATCAGTGAGAGAAGCTTGGTTCGCTGCAACACCACCTTGTACTAGTAGATTGTTGGACACCGCAGGAGTTGGTATTGCTGGCTGTGGCTTGGAGTGAAAGGTTGGAGGCTTGTGGATTTTTATTGTGTTACGAGTCGTGAGCCAATAGAGTTCGGCCGCACGGATACAAATGAAATCCAGGGCAACATCATTAATAAATTGAATTCATGTCGTAAATCTTTCTCACTAATTTGGGTGCCTGGACACTCCAGTATACGCGGGAATGAACAGACTGACTTGCTAGCTCGGTCTGCTGCAGAACACGAGGGAGGTGGAATCCCTGTCGGGATCTGCAGTTAGGTCTCTCAATTGTTAAATCATCAGCAAAACTCTTGCGGCAAAGTCACTGGGACAACCTCCACCTCCACATAATCAAACCCACCCTGGGCGAGTGGGCTTTCTCCAATCGCCCAACAAGGCGAGGAAGTGGTCTTCGCACCCCTCAGAATGGGCTGCACCCTCCCTACCCATCTCCTCCCCTACATAGCCAACACCTTATTACCACAGTGTTCCACCTGCAATTTCACCCTCTCTGTCGAGCACATCCTTCTTCACTGTGTGCGTTATCGTGAGGAGAGGCTGCCCTTGGTGGTGTATTGCCGTGGTCACGGCCTTCCGCTAACTCTGACCGCCCTACTGGCTGACGGACACTCACATGTGGTCGATAGACTGATGATTTACCTGACTGAGACCAATCTACTCAGAGAGTTGTGATTTATGTGTATATATTATGCTAAATATTATGCACTATGTATATATTTCACCAAAATTACGTTAATAAAAGTATGAACATATGTATGAATTAAGTCCTGCGTGATCTTCTGTGAATATGTTCCCATCTCCGTATATACACAATACGTACTAATGCTACATAGCCATCCTGTGTGCCTGTGTGCCTGTGAGTTAGCCCTCCTTACCCCTGCCTTGACAAAGGCAAGTGTAAAGGTCTAAAAAAAACCCAATGCGAATGAAGCGTGTGTGAAGGTATGAATGTCTGTGTGTGTGTGTATATATATATATATATATATATATATATATATATATATATATATATATATATATATATATATATATATATATATATATATATATATATATATATATATATATATATATATATATATATATATATATATATATATATATATATATATATATATATATATATATATATATATATATATATATATATATATATATATATATATATATAGATAGATAGATAGATAGATAGATAGATATATATATATATATATATATATATATATATATATATATATATATATATATATATATATATATATATATATATATATATATATATATATATATATATATATATATATATATATATATATATATATATATATATATATATATATATATATATATATATATATATATATATATATATATATATATATATATATATATATATATATATATATATATATATATATATATATATATATATATATATATATATATATATATATATATATATATATATATATATATATATATATATATATATATATATATATATATATATATATATATATATATATATATATATATATATATATATATATATATATATTAAAACACATGATAAGATTCATAAATCCACTGTGAAGAGAGAATTGGAACACCGTCAGGCTCAGGCACTTTTTCTTCCTTCATTTTCTGGATGTGATGCTCCACCTCCTGCACAGTAATCAGATCGTCAAGTATAGGGATTGTCACATCAGCGTCAATATCAATATTCTTAGTAGCACGTTGTTTTGGGTTGTTTTGGGTTTTAGAATCCTCATTAGTAGGTTGGATCTCAAAATCATTATTCAACATGGTTATGTTTCCCTTCCAGTCAATCAATCACCTTCCACACTGCTGAGTTATTTTTATCCTGCAGCAATCTTTCCCATTTACCAAGACTAGTGTCACTATCCTTGTTGTCACACACACAGTCTTCACTTTGCCTTGTGCATTCATATAGCACTTCTGTCATGCCTTCTGCTTTAACATTTACATTGTCAATTCTAGGCAAAGCTCAAAGCCGCAGAACATCTTCAAACTTACTTTTAACAGTGATATCACACATCTCTGAGCTTTGTTTTATTAAAAAAGCGATGAAGTATCGAATGATCTCCCAAAAACTCTGCCCTATCAAAGTGTCGTCTAGATCATGAACCATACTTGAAACAATATATGACGCAATCGGGGCATGATTGGAAGGGAGGTCATTGTGCGGTAGGACACAGAAATCTTTAACAAGATAACAGGTTCATGGATACAATACAAATATGATATCAAGTTCCGATGTGTATCTAGTTCTTCCTATATTTTTTTTTTTACTCATGAAATGCTTGCCAAGAGTCTTAAGATTATTATAAACCACTAAGTTATTCTTGATGAATATAGTAAATAATACTTCAGTGTTGTTAGTGACAATACCGTCATCAAAAAGAACTGGATGACTCTTGTTTTCCTTGTTCTTGTTGAAGATCGTCTCATTTCTTGATTGAGAAGAGAATATGCAAGGTAATAATTTTAGAGTCATGCAAATCATAAACATAGGTTAATAAACTAAAGTTAGAGACATCTTGAGACATCTTGAGGCGGGTACGGGGTATAGTCTGCTCCGCAAATGCGTGGGTCTGCATAGAGCCAGAACTTTTTTTTTTTTTTTTTAACTTTCTGATGATTTACACGGAATTTCATCCCAAGCCACGTTCTTCCTTATCGGGGTTTGGTCCGGAACGTGGTAGGAAGAAGTACTGTAGCATTAAACTTTGCAGGTTTCGTAAGCCGATAAAAATAATTGAAGCGGCAAGAGTCGCGACAAAGAGAATATTTACCATGTGCATGTATCAAAATAATAAACCTAAACATACTACCGTTATTTCTCCTCCATTCTAATCATGAATGAACTTGTTTCAAGACTGCATTACAATTTGTAAGCTCCACTTTACGTTATTCCGTCTATCTCTCCCGCGTTTACTCTTAGGCTGGGACTCTCAGAAACTCGGGTCTCTCTCTGGTGCTCTGCTTTTGACTTCACCAACAATTATACGATCTAATATAGTAAATACACTCTAGTTTATGTTACACTTTTCTCTTAAAAACGATTTTCTTATAATAAGATCAAAATTTCCATTTATTTTCGCACAAAATATTACTGTAATACAGTTCACGTACATATGACATGCCACGCCCGCAGGTGTCTCGATATGTATAACTTTACCCAATCAGGACATCAGGGCGGAGTTTATGTAGAATAGAGGGCCAGCCAAGGGCAGAACAAATATTGAAAAAAAGGCCCATTTGAGTGCTGGTTCGCTACAAGAAAGAAAAGCGTCAGCCAAAATTAGGGAGCTAATGCCCCGATACCTCCATCTTAAAAGAAGACAAGTCGTAGGAAATCGGAAATGCAGAAGCAGGAAGGGAGTTCCAGAGTTTACCAGTGAAAGGTATGACTGATTGAGAGTACTGGTTAACTCATGTGTTAGAGCACGGGTTCTCAACCTGGCATACGCGTAATCCCAGGGGTACGTGAGAGGAATTTTGGGAGTACGTAGCAGGTTTCTCAAAATACTTCAGTTTTGAATAACTGCAAACCTGTTTGTAATATTCGATGTAGCCTACATGTGCTTGGCTAGATGTGTCCTTCACTAGAACCATAACACATTAACGTTAACAAAGAAACTCTTGGAGTCCGACCTGGGGACATTTCTGGTCCCCTTGCCGGAAGGGGACTCCGAGGCTGGGTTTGGAGTCGGTATTTTGTTATTTTAAATTTAAAGTGAAGGAGGTGTGTGGCAAGTGCATGTAGTTTTGAGTGAAGAAGGAGAGTTGTCGCTTTTCCTTCGTTCGCACATAGTATCCCACTAGTTGCTGCATTTAGCACTACAGCTGCTGAATCTTTATCTTTGCCAGTTCTCCCGTCACCCGCGGTCACAGTCTCCTTAATGATTGCAACTTTTTTTCTGCATGAGGCATGTCTGCTTGGCCCTTTCTTATCCTGTTTCTCAACACATTCTTGCTTTCGGTCTGGTTTTTTTTCTGTTTTCTCTTTTCCCTCTCTTTTTCTTCCTTGTTTTCTTTTTATTTCGTTATTATCTCTTCTTGTTTCATCTTCATTTCTTTTATAGGTATACCACAGACAGGTTGGTATACGTAACTGAGAGGGTAGCGGGTAAGCTTGGAGGGAACCCGCTACACGTGCCCGGTACGGCAACTGCTATCGTCTATCCTACCAGCAAATCACATGCAGTGTGTCCTCAGCACCTTAACACGAACTGGACTCTTTCTCACTAAATCCTAATGAATACAAGCGTGTCTTTATTTATAGAGCTCATTGAATAATTACAATCACGAATACTTAATACCTCTCAATAATTTAGTTCCTCAAGTCATCAACAGACAATCAGGTGAGAGAGGGCAGAGTGTAACTGGCAAGGTGGGAGTGACTTTCTGCAACTTTGCCTTTGTAATTTGATAGGAGTATAGTGTAACTGTAGAGCAATAGTTCCTAACAGGTGTGCCGCGACACCAAAGGGTGCCATGACATGTAATGAGGATGCCATAAAAAAATACCGACACTCTCTTTCTCTCTCTATTTGATAAACGAATGCCAGCCAACACACATTGCAAATAGTTAGTAATAAAAGGAGAGACAGAAACTCCCGTTGCGGCTGCCAGATTCACCAGATATCGTAATATTTCAGAGATAGGTTGGCCTACTGCTTATCGTGTACTTTTGGATATTCTACTATGACATACAGAGATTCCAAAATAGCTAGTGTCTCTAAACACGTATTTACGGCATAAAAGCTTTAATAGTAGAATTAAGGTTACATATTTGCGTTGAGCTTTCTTTTCTTTGTATACCATCTCTATTCCTGGGACAAAAGTTTCTTAGTTCTTCAACTGAAAGTTAGTACGATATTTTTTACTTATATGCAAGAAAGTATACATCGCGAACACTGAAAACTTAACAGTTTGCGTCCTCTCCTATTATTGATTATGTGCTGCACAGTATTTCCATATCATTCAGGGATATGGTTTCTTTACATTGATTTTGAATGAACAAACCTAAAACCAGAAAAGATTCGGAACCACGGTCATAGAGGCTTCCATCCGTGAGTGTGCTGAGTCCTTTACTGACTCTTCTTCAATGAGTGCTCTTTTTTTGTGTGTGTGTAAATTTACCTTCTTAATTTGAACAGACTACAGTATTATCTTAAGCAAAATACGTGCTTCTCATAGATGTTCAGTACTGCGCCACTGTCGGTCATTTTCACTGCGTTTTGCTGATAGTGAGTTTGTCACGACACAAGGAAACGAACTTTGAAACATCTTTGCCTCTTATCTTAGCCACTTCCAACATACTCCAGTGGAAATTATTGAAATATTAGAGGATGTTTCTATTAGTAATAATCTAACAAATATTCAACACCATTCATAAAGTTAAACTGCTATATGGAAACAATTTATCGTATACATGGCTCTTGGAAATGGTTCCTATGAAAGCCCAAAGCATATCAAAACAAGTATAGGTCTAAATTCAACAGTTTAAGCTGCTCCGTGTCTCGTTCAGCAGATGATGGGTTCACTCGGCGCGACTATTCTGCGTTGCCAATTGCGTGTACAAATGATTATTCTTTCCTTTGTATCAGGCAACTTTTATTACAGGACAATGAATTACGTCACTCCGTATCAAGTCTAATGAAAAATCTGATGACATCGATTATGCACAAAAATTTTTGCCATTTAAAAAAAGAAGAAACATAGTGTAGATGTAAGGTAATGGTTTATGAAGAGCTAAAGCGATGTGTACCAGATATTGTTTCAGTAGCTTCCTTAGTGGCGCCGCGCACACTCGGCGGCATAGAGGTTGTTGATCTGGTTGGCGTCACTGTGCTCCATCTCGTACTTCTCCCATGGTTCATGCAGCACAACTTTAGTGTCAAGAGGCACGATGGTCTCCAGCACGCCCCAGTTCACGGAGAAGGAATACGCGCCGTAATGCATGATGCTGGCGTAGTTATAACCCTCGCCCACGTATTGCCAGTTCGTGTCCTTGTCGAAGGCGCAGGCGTACCCTGGGAGAAATACGAGTATAGTCAATTATAGTTTTTTTTTTTTTGTTTGCTGCTACTAGCTGCCATCGTTATCCTCATTGGCAAGTATGGGACAAAGGAATCATCAACCACTGTGGTATCAAGTATTCGCTTTACCTCGCATGACGTTTTCGTAGTGAATGGTGACGTAGTTGTCGCGGTCGTTGCGGCAGTGCTCATGGTAGAACCCAACGGCGTGCATCAGCTCGTGGATGGCCGTGCCCACGTAGATGCAGCCGTTGACGTCAAGAGACACCCGCTGCTTGCCTCCCATCTTGCCCACGTACGACCAGCACCTGTGGGATGGACAGTCGTGGTCGGAAAGCGAGCAAAGTAATGGGAACTGAGCGGCGCCCCTGACTCGCGAGGAATATTTAGAGTTGGCTCCAGCATCTCACAGAACATACCCGCTGTCGTTGGAGACAATCTCGATGTAGTGGTGCTGAGTGGTTCTTTCGACGAACCTGATGCAGGTCTTGGTATGGAAGTCGTTCATACCCTGAAGAATGATGTCTCTCTGATTCGAGGCTGCAATGAAAGAGCAGATTGTTATTTTAATACAGAATTTTAACCGTTCAAAATCTAAAACATGTTACTATCAAATTGCATGGGAATTGCAGTGAATGTCAATTTAATTCAATAATCTGGCTATGCAGGTTTACAGGAAAGAAAGACCACTTACTGATGGAGCTGCCGAAGACGTAGGGGACCACGCCGCCGGACCACAGGTACTGCGGCCCCAGGATGGCCGCCCTCTCGTGCTGCACATGCAACAGACAGTGTTATTTGACGGAATGACGACAATATTGTGAAATTTGTCACAGAAACATGGTATAAGTAAGTCTCCGCTGAGGGGGCAAGAAGTCTTTCTCACATGTTCCTGTGCCAGGTCTGAGGGAGCATCCCTAGGGCGGCTTTACCCTAAAAAGAAGAAGAAAAAAAAAAGGAGCAGTGCCTTACCCCAGGCTCCTGTCCAGCGATGCCCTTTATGTCACCCTGGAAGAGGTCCGAGTTGTACATCGCCTTGGCTGCCAATGGAATGGCAGGTGAGGCCGCCACCACCGCTACCGACACCGCCGAAAGTACCAGACGAAGCCTGAGGAAATACACATTGCCCGTCCGTGTTGGAATCGAGAAAACAAGCGTCTGAGGTGCTTAGTTCACGAGGCTCTCGCTTGCCTCGTCCAAGCATCAAAGGTCTGAATGAGTCTCGCCTTGAGTCACGTGGATGGTCCTGAGCCAGTCTCCGCGATAAAATATGTAGTACAAAATTAACTGGGTATCATTATTGAACATATTACAATATGATGGGTTAGATAGACCACATTCTTTGTTTGATGTGAGGAACAGGAAGAAAAGAGAAAATTGTATGCCTCGCCGTGTCACATCCTCCGTTACGAGACTCATTCAGGACCTGCACTGAGAGGCAAGGCAGAGGTGGTTGTCGAGCATAAGGGAACTTGCTAAGCAACACTCACATCATGCTGGGTGAAGAGACGAGGAAAGGCACGTAGTGGGCGATGCTCATTGGAGTCATGACAAATTCTATCTCTTTATTTATTATATACTTGCAGTGCCCTTGATGCTTGCGAAACTCACCAAGAGGTGTATCTGTCGCCTGTGATGTTGAAATGGTGTTGAATTATTTTGAGAGAAAGGCACGCGATTGGGTAACTGTCATTTATGAAGGAGTCTCTCAGCCTTTTTCGGCAGTGTCTCCCTTCAAGGCAATATGAGTTCTCGTGTTCCCTGAGTAACTGCTTCTTGGAATGTTCATATAGTAATTGTTATTTGTATTTGAAATTCGTATGTAAATTAATGGAATTTATGATTTCAGTTAACTTTTTATAAAAAAGATGAAACTAAAATAAACAGAAGACAATAAAATATCCAGGTAAAAGCAAACTTAGCAAGATTAGAACGTTTGCTTACTGTGAGATGTTGTGTGATCCCTGCGTATCCCTGTGGCATAAAGTTTTCTTAATTTTGTCCAATGAGGCCTGAAAATTTCTTGCCATTATGTCCCAGTGTGAGAAACCCTGATCTCTGATACCTTTGCTCACATTCTGATCAAGTAGTAGTAATAGTGAATCTGGACGACGGAGGATTGGATGACCGATTGTAATAGAGAAGCTGGAGAATAAAGGCTGGATGGCTGAAGCAGAAGGAAGCCGTGGGACGTGAGGAAGGGAGAAGTGGTGGGGAAATATTTCCTGCAAACCCCGTGGTTGCTTCTACAAGCCTTAATTTAACAACCATTCTTTTTCAGTTTCCAGTCTCACACCGACTGGGTAAGGCAGGGTGGGGAGGGGTGATACGTGTACCTTGAGCTTCTGTACACTACTACTACTACTACTACTACTACTACTACTACTACTAGTAGTACTGCTACTACTACTACTACTACTACTACTACTAGTAGTAGTAGTAGTAATAATAAGTAGTAGTAGTAGTAGTAGTAGTAATAGTAGTAGTAGTAGTAGTAGCAGCAGCAGTAGTATCAGTTTTTAGTGTTAGTTTTTTTTTTTTTTTTTTTACATTACAAGGGCACTGGCCAAGGGAAAACAAAGTTGGAAAAAAAAAATCCCGCTGGTTGCCAGGCCCTGTTAAGAGGAATAGTATAAAGAGAAAAAACAAAAAAATCTAAAAGGAGGGTCCAGTTAACGTAAGAGGTGTCTTGACACTCCTCTTTTGAAAGAGTTTAAGTCATAGGCAGGTGGAAATACAGACACAGGTAGAGAGTTCCAGAGTTTACCAGTGTAGGGAATGAAGGAGTGAAGATACTGGTTAACTCTTGCATTAGGAAGATGGACAGAATAGGGATGAGAAGAAGTAGAGAGTCTTGTGCAGCGAGGCCGCAGGAGGGGAAGGCATGCAGTTAGCAAGTTCAGAAGAGCAGACAGCATGAAAACAGCGGTAGAAGACAGATAAAGATGCAACATTGCGGCGGTGACTTAAAGAATCAAGACAGTCAGTTAGAGGAGAAGAGTTGATAAGACGAAAAGCTTTAGATTCCACCTTGTTTAGTAAAGCTGTGTGTGGATCCCCAGACATGAGAGCCATACTCCATACACGGGCGGATAAGGCCCTTGTACAGAGCAAGCAGCTGGGAGGAGAGAAAAATGGACGAAGACGCCATAGGACACCTAACTTCTTGGAAGCTGATTTAGCAAGAGTAGAGATGTGAAATTTCCAGTTTAGATTTTTAGTGAAGGATAGACCGAGTGTGTTTAATGTAGAGGAGAGGGAAGTTGAGTGTTATTGAAGAAGAGAGGATAGTTGTCTGGAAGGTTATGTCGAGTAGATAGTTGTAGAAATTGAGTTTTTGAGGCATTGAACAAAACCAGGTTTTCTCTGCCCCAATCAGAAACAAGTGAAAGATCAGAAGTTAGGCGTCCTATAGCATCTCGCCTTGAGTCATTTAATTGTTGTTGGGTTGGGCGTCTGTTGAACGCTGTTGAATAATGCAGGGTGGTATCATCAGCATAGGAGTGGATAGGGCATTGAGTCAGATTTAGGAGATCATTGATGAATAATAGAAAGAGAGTGGGTGATAGGACAGAACCCTGTGGAACACCACTGTTGATAGTTTTAGGGGAAGAACAGTGACCGTCTACTACAGCAGCAATAGAACGATCGGAAAGGAAACTGGAGATGAAGGTACAGAGAGAAGGATAGAATCCGTAGGAGGGTATTCATAGCATTCGTAGTATTCGTAGTATTCGTAGTAGCAGTAGTAATAGTAGGAAAAGTAGCGGTGGTGGTGGAGGTGGTAGTAGTAGTAGTGGTAGTAGTAGTAGTAGTAGTAGTAGTAGTAGTAGTAGTAGTAGTGGCAAAGACTTATAAGTTAGGATTCCTACTGAAATCTGCACACAACTACGTTTTGATTTGGCAATTTGTCTGTTGTTAAAGATGCAGAAAAACAGACTGACAGCTATTCTTTCTTTATTGAGGGTGCAAAATACAAATAGAAATACGTATGAGGAAAATTATAAAAAGAAATATGAAAATATATACTGAGTGTTGGCGTTCGCCTCGTTTCTTGAAAATATCTGTTAAATATCTGTGAAGTCATGCCTCTTTCTGGCAAGAGGTTTAGGTGTGGCAGCTGCGAGACGGACAGGCATGTGAGACTTAAATTTGCCTCCACTACCATACTTTCTCATATAAGATGACGTAAGAAACTGAGTTGTTCTTCAGTTTAGGTCTTGACTCATGGAAGTTAAGTGGCTTTTGAGACAAAGCGCGAGTTTTATCCACGTGTGAAGCACAGTTCGAATATTTCAGTAGTCAAAGTTTGGCCTGTATTAAAAAACGCTTCGCTCTTTCAACATAACTTGTTTTCAAAAGTCATAGAGATGGTAAGCCGGATTCTCAAGACTGTTTATCCCTTAGAAAATTTAAGGATTTTGGTAATCTATCGCTTAAACTATGAAAAAACACCTTGTGCTCCATATTTAGCGTGCCACGAGTAGTTAGCGAGGGATGAATAGTCTCGTGTTTTGAATGTCTCGACCACTCAATGAATGCTGGCTCATCTCACCACAGAGAGACTATTCTACATCTCCGTGCTTCACGTGAGTATGGTTTTGGACTTTCTCTCCCATAGATATACGAGCACAAAAACACACACACACACACACACACACACACACACACACACACACACACGAAAGAAAATCTACAATAACTTTCATACGTGAAGGAATTAGATGATGAAATAAGTAACTAAAATAGTATGCCTCGCCGTGTCACATCTCCAGTACGAGACTCGCTCAGGAGTTACGTGTTACACATCTCCAAGCCACAACCTGCACTGAGAGGTGGTTGCCGAGCACAAGCGAACATGCTAAGCAACACTCAAACCATGCTGGGTGAAGAGACAAGGAAAGGCACGCCGTGGAGTATGCTCATTGGAGTCATGACAAATTCTACCTCTTTGTTTATTTATTTCCGAAGATATACTTGCAGTGCCCTTGATGCGTGAGAAAGTCATCATGAGCTGCATCTGTCGCCCATAACTTCATTAGAGATTACGTGTAGCTGTTTGATGCGTCTTTGAGGGGTCGGGATGCGCATGCTGTGTTGGAATGGATAACTATCGTCTGTGCTACTTTTACCTAGTTCTAAAATAATCATCCATTCCAGAGCTCATCATCCATTATATAGCTTATCACCCATTCCACAGACTATCTATCACCCATCCCACAGGTTATTTATTACCCATTATAGAGGCCATCACCCATTCTAAAGATAATCATTCCAAAGGTCATCATTCATTTTAGAAATTCTAAGGGTGTCATTCATACCAGAGGTCATCAGCCACTCCAGAGATCACGACCTATTCCCTCACAGTGGCTCCTAAGATGTCCAATACTGAAGAGGATAACACTTGTTCTTGACCTACGTCACCCATCCAGGTGCTAATAACACTCACCTTTGCTTAACCTCTGGTAGGATGAGAACCGGTGCAGTAACATGGCCATTGGTAAGACACCTGCGCTGGTGCTCCATAGGTCTCTCAATACAGATCCTTTTACATGGTACTGGCATTGCAACACATGAGCAATATGTGGGCTTTCCACTGCCATGAGAGCGATCAGGTGGCACTGCTGGTACTGCTGATTGTTTCGCCTCATCTTGCGGGTCCCGCTGTGTCAACAACTGCTGCAATGGGAAACTCCTATGGTGCTTAACTCAATTTTTGTTCAGTTTATTCCTACGAATGTTCAACAGCAGGCCAGAGGACTTGAAATTAAGACAAAACTCTACACACTGAGGAGTAGAGTGCTGGAGGTTGCTCACTATCTGACCACTACTGTACGTACAATGGCTGCGAAAAAAACAGAAATGCCTTGTATGATAGTTGAGTGTGGTAATTGAGACCGCCAATACATATGGATACAGTGACTCATTTTTTTACCCCATTGTGTTTGTGTGATCTGCAAAATGTCTGGATCAGAGTTGGAAGAGACATATCACACTTCAGGTGAGAAAAAACCGCTTTTAAGTGGACAGTTTATTTTTATATCCCAAGGTATACACAATAAAACTATTTACAACGATAATACTATTTTTCTTCTTTCCTTGTTTATTTGTCTGTCGACTTGTCTCTTTGTCTCATGTGTGTCTGTCTGTGTGACCTATTCAATTATTTCTCTCTCCAGTTACTTTTCCTTATCTCTCTTCCTTTTTCCATCCTTTCCTTCTTTCATTCGTTTCCTCCTCCCCTCCTTCTCTTTCTTTACACCTCAATTCGTTCTTCATTCCATTATACCTTCTCATAAATCCTTCCATCCTTTATTACTCTCCCGTTTCATTCTTGCATCCTACCATCATCCCGTTTTGCTTTTCCTCTCACGTCTCTTTTTTCCTCTTTCCCATTTTTCCTTCCTCCTCCCCTTCCTTTACTAGCCTTACATTTCTCTTCTACTGTTCATTCCTCCTTTTTCGATTTCACCTTCTTTCCCTTTTTTATCCTTCAAATGTCTTCCCCTTCTTCATCTCTCCCTATGCTACATCCTCTCCTCCATACCTATTCACTTCCTCCCGTCCCTCCCCCAGGATTCAACAGCTGAACCCGGGCCAGGGGGAGTGCCACAGCCAGTCAGGGTACCCGTCGAGAACGTCAAGGGCCTCTGCTAGATGGTGAGTGAAGTAGTTACAGTTCCAGTAGCCGACACTGTAATGGCTCATCATAAACCTCCAGCAGCTACTGTAGCCAGGATAGCAGAAACGAACCAGGTCTGACAGAAGGGGCGGGGGATGGTTGTGTTAGCGGTGGTGGTAGTGATGGTGGTTGGTGTGAGATGTTGAAGTGTTTTGAGTAATAGTGGTAGTGGTGGTGAGGTGGTGCTGATGGTTGTGGTGGCAGTGGTGGTAGTGGTAGGTGGTGGTGGTAGTAAGGATAGTAGTAGTAGTAATAGTAGTAGTAGTTGTAGTAGTAGTAGTAGTAGTAGTAGTAGTAGTAGTAGTAGTATAGTGGTAGTATATATGGGAAGGCCTTAATTTCAGAACACACACACACACACACACACACACACACACACACACACACACACACACACACACACACACACACACACACACACACACACACACACACACACACACACACACACTTAAATGATACAACGAAAGTTACGTTATATTGAAAGAAGACGAACATAGAGAAGAAATTATATAGATTATCTCTCTCTCTCTCTCTCTCTCGTTTCCACTCACCGCTAACGATGGTGTGCACTTCTTCCTTGGTTCTATTAGTCCTGCCCAGCTTGTACCAGTAGGCGAGTGGACCATTGCAGCGGTCCTGGGCGTAGTTGCGGTTCGTGTACTGTCCCGTAGCGGCGTAAGCCCAGTAAGCTCCTCGTGTGCCTATGCCGGAGTGGTACATACATGGTTGCAGCCTAAACACATACAGCCACACGGTACTTCCTGTCGGGGAGAAATGAGGCTGTAGTGATGAGCCGGTGGTGATGTGGTGGTGGTGGTGATGGTGAAGGTTGATTGGTGGGATTCTATGGTGTTTTAGTGATGGTGGTGTTGTGGTGAGGGTGGTGGTGAGGCCGTGAAGATTATGTGGTGAAAATTTAGGGTATTTTTTTTTTATCGTAGTAGTGATGTGGTGACGGTGGTGGTGAGGGTGTGAGTGTTGTGTGGTGAGATTTTTGAGTATTTCATATGGTAGTAGTGGACTGGTGATGAGATACAATGGAGTGAAGGTGTGTGGTGTGGTGTGTGATGTGGAGTGGTGTGGTGGGAAGAGATGGAACGATGGTGTGACGCCTGCTTGGTGAGTGTGGTATAGCAATGTGGTGGAATCAGGGTATACAGTCCATGTAGAGTGTACGGAAATGGGCCGGCCTTCTTGGAGTGTCGCGCACGTACTCTTCTTTTGGTGATCGTGCCTTTTCTGTTGGTGGCGCTAAGCTTTTAATTTTAATACTCTACCTACTTCTTTTAGAAATAAAGACAGCTTGTCTTCTTTTAAAAAGGACTTAAAGACTTATCTCTTTAGACAGGCTTATGCCATGAATTCTTGATTTTTCTTTAGACTTCATTATTTTTATTGATTTCAATTGCTTATTGCTTTTTGTTTTTATTTCACTTTTTAGTAATTTATTAATTTATATTTTAAGTGTGCGCTTTAAGAGTTATTTCGGTAATTGGAAAGCGCATATAAATATCCATATACATACATACATACATACACATACCAGTTATAACAGCCACGTCTTATCTACGATTAGAGAGAGAGAGAGAGAGAGAGAGAGAGAGAGAGAGAGAGAGAGAGAGAGAGAGAGAGAGTTTTACCTGTGGCCAAAGGAGCGTCAGCCCTGTAGGTTGACTCCATACACCTCCCGCCCTTGCCCGCCAGCACCCCAGCAGCCCCCGCCGTCACCATCACCGCCACCATCGCCACCATGCGAACCGCCATGCCTAGAAACAGGGCCGGTTCTAGAAAATGATGACAGTGGGTGCATCTCAGAAGAGAGGGGTGCACATGCCTGGCACGTTACTCAACACTAAATTATGAATTTTCCTGTCATTTAAAGCGGAATGATACGAACCAAACAAGAATATTTAAAAAAAGTCTTTCATGTGCTTTATTGCAACAATATTGTAACACAACAAAGAAAATGCTACATTTAGTCTGGGCTACTTCACCTATCAGACAATCTAGCAATAGATGTTTCTAACCTGAAAATAAAATAGAAATTCAAACTAATTTTATCTATAAGGTTCAAAATATCATTAGGCATGTCATTTCAAGTGGAATGATGCCAGTCAAACAAGGATATTTAAAGTGTCTTTCGAATGCATATTTTTGCAGTAATATTTTATCTAATTACCATGATAGAAAACAACACAAGCTAATAGAATTCGTGCTTCACTATCAGTGTGTTATATATTGTTATGTTAAAAAAGATTTTTTTTTTTCTCTCTTTTCAACTGAGCATGCAAACACATAAAATGAGTGTGCAGTGCATACTTCTGCACCCTCGTAGAACCGGAGCTGCCTAGAGAGAGAGAGAGAGAGAGAGAGAGAGAGAGAGAGAGAGAGAGAGAGAGAGAGAGAGAGAGAGAGAGAGAGAAGAGAGAAACGTATACACACAAACACACACACACACACACACACACACACACACACACACACACACACACACACACACACACACACACACACACACACACACACACACACACACACACACACACACACACACACACACACACACACACACACACACACACACACACACACACACACACACACACACACACACACACACACACACACACACACACACACACACACACACACACACACACACACACACACACACACACACACACACACACACACACACACACACACACACACACACACACACACACACGGAATATCTCATAGATAGCCACATATGTATGCAAAAACAGACACAAGGACACACACACACACTCACACACACACACACACACACACACACACACACACACACACACACACACACACACACACACACGGAATATCTCATAGATAGCCACATGTGTATGAAAAACAGACACACACACACACACACACACACACACACACACACACACACACACACACACACACACACACACACACACACACACACACACACACACACACACACACACACACACACACACACACACACAATTAAAGAAGGGAAGACATACCAAACAGAGAAGGAAATGTGTGAAATAATGAATGAGAGCTTCAAAACGGTGTTCACTGCAGAAGATGATTTCACAGAACCTAATAGGACATTGCATTGCCAAGGATTACAGGAGATCGCAGTGCACAAAGAGGATATTGGAAGATTATTGGCTAAGTTTGATGTCAGAAAAGCAATGGGGCCAGATGATGTATCAGGCTGGGTGTTAAAAGAATGTAAAGAGCAACTACTGGATCCAATTTGGGAAATAATTACAAGTTCAATAAATGAAGGGAAAGTTCCACTAGAATGGAAGAGAGCCAACGTAATTCAGATATTTAAAGGAGGAAAGGCAACTGAACTATCAAACTACAGACCAGTGTCACTTACATGAATTTTGGGGAAGTTGTGCGAAATAATTATCAAAGAAAAACAGGTTAAACATCTACAGTAGAAGAGGAACAAGTCATATCGAACAGACAATTTGGGTTCAGGACAGGACGGTCATGTGTATCAAACTTATTGAGCTTCTACTCGAGAGTTATTACAGGACTTGAAAACAGAGACGGATGGGTGGACACAGTATACCTGGATAATAAGAAGGGTTTTGATAAAGTCCCTCATGGAAGACTACTTTGGAAATTAGAGAACATAGGAGGACTGGGAGGAACTTTGCTATATAGAATGGACAAGAGATTATTTGAAGGATAGGGAGATGAGAATGCATCCTCATCTTGGGGTAAAGTAACAAGCGGAGTGCCACAAGGGTCAGTGTTAGCCCCCAATATGTTTCAGATTTATGTAAACGACATTCACATTGGGGTAAACAGTTATATTAATCTATTTGCTGATGATACAAAGCTGCTAAGAGTTATCAAAACCAGGGAGGACTGTCTGCTGTTACAGGAAGATATAAACAAAATCTATGAGTGGAGTAAGAAGTGGAAATTGGAGTTTAATGCCAAGAAATGTCACATAATGGAACTAGGAAAGAGCAAAAGAAGACCGGTATGGAACTATTTGATGGGAGAGGAACAAATAATGAAGACTAAAGAGGAAAAAGATCTGGGAGTGATTATACAGGAAAATCTGAGCCCCAAAAACACATAAGCAAGATATTTGGATTATCATATAAAATGTTGACTAATATAAGAGTGGCATTTCAATACATGGACAAAGATATGATGAAAAAAATCATCACAAGCATGATACGTCCAAGGCTGGAATATGCAGCAGTGGTGTGGTCTCCGAGCTCTAAAAAGGATATAAGAAGATTAGAAAGGATACAGAAGATTGCTACAAAGATGGTGCCGGAACTAAAGGACCTAACATATGAAGAACGACTGAAGGAAATGGGACTACCAACCTTACAAGATAGAAGAGAACGAGGGGACCTAATAACAATGTACAAGATAGTCAATGGCATTGAAAAGATAGACAAGGAAGACCTGGTGCTGGTGACAGAAGAAGATGGAAGGACAAGAGGACATGTAAAGAAGATCAGGATGAGGCAGTGTGTGAAGGATATTGGAAAATACAGTTTTCCACACAGAACAGTGGAGAAGTGGAATGCATTGAATAATGAAGTTGTTACAGCACATAATGTGCATAACTTTAAGGAAAAATTAGACAAATGAAGACATGGAGACAGGACACTGAGTCCCGCTCGAATCCTGTACAATACAACTAGGTAAAAACAACTAGGTAAATACACACACACACACACACACACACACACACACACACACACACACACACGGCCCGGTAGCTCAGTGGTTAGACCGCTGGCTTCACAAACCAGATGACCTGGGTTCGATTCCCCGGCCGGGTGGAGATATTTGGGTGTGTCTCACTTCACGTGTAGCCCCTGTTCACCTAGCAGTGAGTAGGTACGGGATGTAAATCGAGGAGTTGTGACCTCGTTGTCCCGATGTGTGGTGTGTGCCTTGTCTCAGGCCTATCCGAAGATCGGAAACAATGAGCTCTGAGCTCGTTCCGTAGGGTAACGTCTGGCTGTCTCGTCAGAGACTGCAGCAGATCAAACAGTGAATTACACACACACACACACACACACACTGCAAAACTTACGCACACGAAACACAGAAGCGCACACGAAGACACGCACACCAAAACACACACATACTGTATTTACGGATAGCTCCCTACTTGATGAAGCTGTGTGTGTAGACGAAGTAATAAAGTAGCACTGAGCTTTCCTGTTTTTCTTTTTATCTTTTTTTTATAATCATATTTCTAACAAGAGCTTTATCCTTCATATTTTCTTCATGGCAGCTGTTATTGGTTAGTGTTGTCTCTGACGTGTTTTTTAGTCCTGCCTTCCTCCTCTCTTCCTTCCACGTTTCTAATTTTAACAAAGATGTAATAGATTTCAGTTTTATTTATTCTTTTTTCATTTGCAGTTCGGGGAGACTTAGATGGGTGAGATGGGGAGGGGATATGAGAAATGTAGAAACAAGGACGGAGGAGGACATGAAGTGAGGTTCAGTAAGGAAATGTGGGTTTCATTTACACGTCACTTCTTCCCTACGATATTATATCAAGATCCCTTGAATTGAGATGTCGGTGTAGGATAGAAAGGAAAAAGGGTGCTTGCACGGGTGGGGGATGTGTACGGTAGGAAGGCTGCTTCATCAAGTATAGGGATACACACACACTCACGCACACGGAAACACAAAACATGCGGCGGAAGAAAGCACACAAACATGCACACTCAAACACAAACAAACACACACGCACGCAACGCACAGTCAGCTACCCTTACCTCACCTCACACCGGCTCACTGTTGACTCTTGCCTTACCCACCGCCACCACCACCGCCACCACCACAGCCGCGACCGCCGCTGCTCTCATTGCTCCCCTCGGCGCCACTATTGCCTCGGTTGTGAAGTACTTAAGGCCGCACACAGGAGGCGACCGCGAACCTCCGTCCCTCACATCCCCTCCCATGTCAACAAGCAAAAGAGAGAGAGAGAGAGAGAGAGAGAGAGAGAGAGAGAGATAGGAGCGAGGGAGGGAAGGTGGAAGAAAGAGAGAGAGAGGGAGGGAGAGAGGGAGGACGTCATTTTAAGTGGTAGAGTCATCACCACCATTCAATCTCGCGTCACAAGGACCGCTTAGCTGCTCATCTGTGCCGCGACACCTCCCCTGCCAACTCCTCCTCTTATCCCCACCCCACTTGCCCACACCTCCCCTTGCCCACACCTCCCCTTGCCCACAACTCCATCCCTACCCTTCACATTGAGTGGCAGTAGTGTAGCATAGAGACAGCTGATTCATGTGTAGTGAGATCAGTGGTGTGTGTGTGTGTGTGTGTGTGTGTGTGTGTGTGTGTGTGTGTGTGTGTGTGTGTGTGTGTGTGTGTGTGTGTGTGTGCGTTATATGAGGTCAACATATTATCTAAAAATTATAGTTAGATAAATAGAAAAGTTAGAAAAAATAAACAGTTGTTTGTAGAGAAGACAATCTTAAAGCAGATAAAAAAAAAATAAATAAATAAAATATAATATATATATATATATATATATATATATATATATATATATATATATATATATATATATATATATATATATATATATATATATATATATATATATATATATATATATATATATATATATATATATATATATATATATATATATATATATATATATATATATATATATATATATACTTAAGGAGGTGTCTGTGTATGGAGGAAAGCAAAGGTTCATCTCCCAGCCTTTTACTTCCCGCTGGTCAGTCCTTCCATCTAAGCGTCGCCAAACCTCCAGCGGACATTTTCTAACATCTTGCCCTCGAAAATTGTCGTTGTTCCGCCACATCAACTACGCTTGTCATGGTGTTTGTCTCGCGCGGCGCTTCCTGCTCTTGTGGATCATTCTTCTTTGTCACGAGTTCAGAGTGTAGTGAGCCACGAGTTTGGTCCTCTGCACACCACTTGTCTGCCCCTAAGCTTCTCTCGCTATTCTCTTACAGGAATTAAAGTTTTCTTCTTTCTGCAGTCACTTCAAACGTGCCGCGGCTCCTCCGATCTTGCTTCACTCTTTGACTTCCTGCCAGCTTTGTCTCACTTTTCTCCTTCCTGCGTGAGTGAGTGACTCGTCAGAATTGAAGATGCTAGTTCTCAGAGTGGAGGATGACTGGAATAGACTAATTACGTAAAAGACAGATTGAATTTGTGTAAAGTGATGATACGAGGATGTAAAGGAACCTACATTTTATGCACTGGCTGTAACGCAAATGAATAATGGCTTTTTTTTTTTTTATACCATGTGGGCTTTTCACGGGAATTTATGGGCTAAAGGGGATACTTTTTGTGGTACCTCCTATCTTAAAGCCCACCTGCTAGATAACCGTT
>NC_059292.1:21207485-21222485 GCF_017591435.1 Portunus trituberculatus | reverse complement strand
TCTTGAGTCCTTCGCTCTCCTGTTTCTTCTTATTCCCCTTTTAACTCCCTGTGTGCAATCCTCTCTTTCTTTACTCATTACTCTTGTTTGTTTGTGTCCTCAGATCTTATCTTATCTCCATTTTTCAATTTCTTCATATTTCATCCCTCATTTTGTTATTCCCGTCCTATTCTTCTCTTTTATTTATCAAAACCTCCTCCTACTCCTCTTCCCTTGCATTCACAGCTAGCCCCTCTTTTTCTTTCTCCTCCTTCACACATACACACACACACACACACACACACACACACACACACACACACACACACACACACACACACACACACACACACACACACAATATTCAATTCAATTCAATCTTATTGACCACGGCAACAATTTTTAATACAGCTGAAGGAATGGTCCAGAAAAATAGACAAAGTGTTAACGATCTCGTTACACATAAACAAAATCACCATACATTAGCTTTTCAAGCATGACAAGACAATATTATTATCACAGTAACTCACAAAATAAAACAAACAAACAAGCAAACTAAAGAAAATAAGAAAGTTCTCTTAAAGCTACCACCCAAAGAATACACAAAGCTTAATCTTAGGAAATATATTCAAAAGACAAACAAAAAACAAAAAACCGTTAAACTAACCACATAAAACTAAAACCTTGTAAACAATAAAATTAATAAAACCCAGTAAACTTACATTAATTCCTAAAACATTAAACTAACCACATAAAACTAAAGCCTTGTAAACCCAATAAAAGTAATAAAACCGAAGTAAACTTACATGAGTTCCTAAAAATCTTATAACATTCAAGTAACTGGAATTAATCTAATTTAACTTTAAAAGTGTATTGAAAACAGTGAACAATTGACTATGGCTTATAAATATCCAATATTTTATACAATATACAACATCTTTCAGCATCGCTATATCTGTCAGAGAAAAAATCAGAGATATTAGAGAAATTATAACTTTGTCTCAAGTGTCTCACACACACACACACACACACACACACACACACACACACACACACACACACACACACACACACACACACACACACACACACACACACACACACACACACACACACACACACACACACACACACACACACACACCACATTATAGTTAAATAAAGAAATCGAGAGGGCCGGGTTCGAGTCCCGGCGCGGCGAGGCAAATGGGCAAGCCTCAATGTGTGGCCCCTGTTCACCTAGCAGTAAATAGGTACGGGATGTAACTCGAGGGGTTGTGGCCTCGCTTTCCCGGTGTGTGGAGTGTGTTGTGGTCTCAGTCCTACCCGAAGATCGGTCTATGAGCTCTGAGCTCGCTCCGTAATGGGGAAGACTGGCTGGGTGACCAGCAGGTGACCAAGGTGAATTACACACACACACACACACACACACACACACACACACACACACACACACACACACACACACCTCGTAGTGTAGTAGCCAGCACGCTCGGCTCACAACCGAGAGGCTCCGGGTTCGAATCCCTGTTCACCCAGCAGTAAATAGGTACGGGATTTAGCTCGAGGGGCTCTGGCTTCGCTTTCCCGGTGAGTGGAGTGTCTATGAGCTCTGAGCTCACTCCGTAATGGGGAAGGCTGGCTGGGTGACCAGCAGACGGCCGTGGTGAATTACACACACACACACACACACACACACACACACACACACACACACACACACACACACACACACTCACGTCATAGCCAGCCTATAATTAGTTCCTCGTGAATATTCTCATTGTGTGAAGATGTAGGAAGGAAAAAGAAGTGAAAGGAGGAGGAAGAGAGAAGGGGAAGGAAAATAAAAAGCTAAGCAGAAAATTCGACGAACATTTCTTCCGTGAAAAAAAAAAAAATGTAATAAAATGAAATACGAAAATAGACAAAGGGAGAAAGAAACATTGAGGTAGAAGTGCAGTGGTTAGCACGCTCGACTCACAATCAAGAAGGCCCGGGTTCGAGTCCCGGGAAGCGGCGAGGCAAATGGGCAAGCCTCTTAATTTGTGGACCCTGTTCACATAGCAGCAAATAAGTACGGAATGTAATTCGAGGAGTTGTGGCCTCGCTTTCTCGGTGTGTGAAGTGTGTTGTGGTCTCACTCCTACCCGAAGATCGGTCTATGAGCTCTGAGCTCGCTCCTTAATGGGGAAGACTGGCTGGGTGACCAGCAAGCGACGGTGATAGTGAATTACACCCACCCACCCACCCAGCTACCCACAACACACACACACACACACACACACACACATACACACACTCATAGTCACGTATTCACACACACACACACACACACACACACACACACACACACACACACACACACAGTGTCTGTGGTTAGAGCGCTGGCTTCACAAGCCAGAGGACCGGGGTTCGATTCCCCGGCCGGATGGAGATATTTGGGTGTGTCTCCTTTCACGTGTAGCCCCTGTTCACCTAGCAGTGAGTAGGTACGAAATGTAAATCGAGGAGTTGTGACCTTGTTGTCCCGGTGTGTGGTGTGTGCCTGGTCTCAGGCCTATCCGAAGATCGGAAATAATGAGCTCTGAGCTCGTTCCGTAGGGTAACGTCTGGCTGTCTCATCAGAGACTGCAGCAGATCAAACAGTGAAACACACACACACACACACACACACACACACACACACACACACACACACACACACACACACACACACACACACACACACACAAATTGCATTACTTGCATATGAAACAGTGAGTATTCTTATAGGAATCATACATATATTTTGATATTTAGAGCGGAAGTGGCAGTGTATATGGTGGCAGTTTCTGTGGTGGCAGTGTCTGTGATAGCAGTGTCTGTTATCGCAGTGTCTGCAATGGCAGTGTCTGTGGTGGCAGTGTCTGTGGAAGCAGTGGCTGTGATGGCATTATTTATTGTGGAAGTGTCTCTGGTGACAGTGTCTGTGGTGGCAGTGTCTGTGGTGGCAGAGTCTGTGGTGGCATAGTCTGTGGTGACAGTGTCTGTGGTGGCAGAGTCTGTGGTGACAGTGTCTGTGGTGACAGTGTCTGTGGTGGCAGAGTCTGTGGTGACAGTGTCTGTGGTACAGTGTCTGTGGTGGCAGAGCCTGTGATGGCAGTGTCTGTGGTGACAGTGTCTGTGATGGCAGTGTCTGTGGTGGCAGAGTCTGTGGTGACAGTGTCTGTGGTGACAGTGTCTGTGGTGGCAGAGTCTGTGGTGACAGTGTCTGTGGTGGCAGTGTCTGTGGTGACAGTGTCTGTGGTGGCAGAGTCTGTGGTGGCAGTGTCTGTGGTGGCAGTGTCTGTGGTGGCAGAGTCTGTGGTGACAGTGTATGTGGTGGCAGTGTCTGTGGTGACAGTGTTTGTGGTGACAGTGTCTGTGGTGGCAGTGTCTGTAGTAGAAGCACTGTGATGGCAGTGTCTGTGTTGGAAGTGTCTGTGATAGCAGTGTCTGTAGTGACAGTGTTTGTGGTAGAAGTGTCTGTGATGACAGTGTTTGTAGTGGCAGTATCTGTTGTAGCGTTGTCTGTGATATCAGTGTCTGTGGTGTCAGTGGAAGCAGTATCTGTGACGGCAATGTATGTGGTGGCAATGTCTGTGGTGGTAATGTCTGTGGGGGCAGTGTCTATGGTGACAGTGTCTGTGATTGCAGAATCTGTGGTGGCAGTGTCTGTAGTCGCAGAGTCTGTGGTGATAGTGTTGGTGATGGATGTAACAGGGATGGCAGTGTCTGTGGTGGCAGTGTCTGTGGTAGCAATATTTGTGATGGTAGGGTCTGTGATCACAGTGTCTGTGGTGGCAGTGTCTGTAATGACAATGTCTTTAACAGCAGTGCCTTTGGTGGCAGTATCTGTAATGGCAGTGTCTGTGGTAGCAGTCTTTCATGGCAAATTCTGTTATGGCAGTGTCTGTGGTCGCAGACTCTGTGGTAGTAGTGTCAGTGATGAATATAACGGGAATGGCAATGTCTGTGATGGCATTGTCTGTGGTGGCAGTAAGGAGAATGGCAGTGCCTATAGTGGCAGTGTCTGTAGTGGCAATGTCTGTGATTGCAGTGTCTGTGGTGGCAGTAAAGGGAATGGCAGTGGTTGTGGTGGCAGTGTCTGTAGTGGTAGTGCCTGTGGTGACAGTGTCTCTGGTGGCAGTGTCTCTGGTGGCAGTGTCTGTGATGGCAATGCTGTAGTCGCAGTGTCTGTGGTGGCAGTGTCTGTGATGGCAGTGCTGTAGTGGCAGTGTCTGTGATAGCAATGTCTGTGGTGGCAGTGTCTGTGATGACAGTGTGTGTGGTGGCAGTGCCTGGTGTGTCAGTGTCTGTGATGGCAATATCTGTGCTGGCAGTGTCAGCGATGGTAATATCTGTGGGGACACTGTCTGTATTGGCAGTATCTTTAATGGCAATGTCTGTGGTGGCAGTGTCTGTGGTGGCAGTGTCTGTAGTTGCAGTGTTTGTGATGGAAATGACTGTGGTGGCAATGTTTGTGGTGGCAATGTTTGTTGTGGCAGTGTCTGCGATGGCAGTGTCTGCAATGGCGGTGTCTGTTGTGACAGTTTCTGTAATGCCAATGTCTTTGGTGGCATTGCCTAACATGGCAATGTCGGTGGTGGCAGTGTCTGTGATGGTAATGCGTTTGGTGGCAGTGTCTGTGTTGGCAGTGTCAGTGATGGCAATGTCTGTGAAGGCTGTGCCTCTGGTGGCTGTGTCTGTAATGGCAGTGTCTGTGGTGGTAGTGTCTCTGATACCAATGTCTGCGGTGGCAGTGTCTGTGATGACAGTGTCTGTGGTACCTGTATCTGTGGTGGAAGTGCCTGCGATGGTAAAATGTGAAGTGACAGTGTCTGTGGTGGATGGGTCGTTGATGGCAATATCTGTGATGGCAGTGTCAGTGATGGCAGAGTCTGTGATGGCAGTAACAGGGATGGCAGTGTCTGTGGTGGCAGTGTCTATGGTAGCACTGTTTGTAGTAACAGTGTCTAAGTGGCAGTCTCTATGATGGCAATATTTGCGATGGCAGTGCCTGTGGTGGCAGTGTCTGTTATGGCAATGTCTGTAGTGGCAGTATCTGTGATGACAATTACTGGATAGCAGTGCCTGTGGTGGCAGTGTCTGTGGTAGCAGTGTTTGAGGTTGCAGTGTCTGTGATAGCAGGGTCTGTGATCGCAGTGTCTGAGGTGGCATTGTTTGTGGTAACAGTGTCTGTGATCGCAGTAACTGTGGTGGCAGTGTCTGTGATAGCTGTGTCTGTGATGGCAATACCTTTGGTGGCCGTGTCTGTAGTAGCAGTGTCTGTTGTGGCAGTGTCTGGGATTGCATTGCCTTTGGTGGCAGTAACAGGAATGGCAGTGTCTGTGGTGGCAATGTCTGTAGTTGCAGTGTCTGTGATGGCAGTGTCTGTGGTGGCAGCATCTGTGATGGCAGTGTCTCTGGTAGCAGTATATGTGGTGGTGATGTCCGTGATGGCAATGTTTGTGGTGGCAGTGTATGTGGTGACAGTGTCTGTGATGGCAATATCTTTGGTGGCAGTGTTTGTGATGGCAGTGCTTATAGAGGCAGTGTCTGTGATGGCAATGTCTTTGATGATAGTGTCTGTTGTGGCAGTGTCTGTAGTGGCAGTGTCTGTGGTAGCAAAATATGTGGTGGCAGTGTCTGTGATGGCAATGTCTTTGATGGTAGTGTCTGTGGTAACAGTGTCTGTTGTGGCAGTGTCTGTGATGGTAGTTTTTGTTGTGGCAGTGTCTGTGGTGGCAGTGTCTTTGATGACAAAGTCTGTGGTTTCAGTGTCTGTGATGGCAATGTCTGTGTTGGCAGTGTCTGTGGCGGCATTGTTTGTGATGGCAATGTCTGTTGTGGCAGTGTCTTTGGTGGAAGTGTCTGTGATTGTAATATCTATGGAGGCAGTGTCTGTGATGGCAAAATCTGTGGTGGTAGTGTTTTTGTGGCAAAATCTGTTGTGGCCGTATCTGTAGTGGCAGTGTCTGTAGAAGCAGTGACTTTGTGGCAGTGCCTGTGATGGCAATGTCTGTGGTGGTTTTGTGTGTGGTGGCAGTGTGATGGCTGTAACGGGATGGTAATGACTGTTGTGACACTGTTTGTGGTAGCAGTGTCTGTGATGGCAGGGTCTTCAATCTCATTGTCTGAGGTGGCAGTGTTTGTAGTAACAGTGTCTGTGATTTCAGTAACTGTTATGGCAGTGTCTGTGATGGCGATATCTGTGATGGTAGTGTCTGTTGCGGAAATGTGTATGTTGTCAATGTCTTTGCTGGCAGTGTCTGAAATTGCAATGTCTGTGATAGCAGTGTCTGTGGTGGCAGTAACGGGAATGGCAGTTCCTGTGGTGGCAGTGTTTGTAGTGTTAATGTCTGTGATGGCAGAGTCTGTGATAGCAATATCTCTGGTGGCAGTGTCTATGTTGGCAGTGTCTGTGATTGCAATGTATTTGGTTACAGTGTCTGTGGTGGCAGTGTCTCTGATGGCAATGTCTATGGTGGTCGTGTCTGTGGTGGCAGTGTCTCTGATGGCAATATCTATGGTGGTCGTGTCTGTGGTGGCAGTGTCTCTGATGGCAATGTCTATGGTGGTCGTGTCTGTGGTGGCAGTGTCTCTGATGGCAATATCTATGGTGGTCGTGTCTGTGGTGGCAGTGTCTCTGATGGCAATGTCTATGGTGGTCGTGTCTGTGGTGGCAGTGTCTCTGTTGGCAGTGTCTGTGATTGCAATGTATTTGGTTACAGTGTCTGTGGTGGCAGTGTCTCTGATGGCAATGTCTATGGTGGCCGTGTCTGTGGTGGCAGTGTCTCTGATGGCAATGTCTATGGTGGTCGTGTTTGTGGTGGCAGTGTCTGTGATGTAAGGTCTGTGATGGCAGTGTCTGTGATGATTGTGTCTGTGGAGGCAGTGTCTTTGATTGCAGCGTCTGTGGTAGCAATACATGTTGTTACAGTGTCTGTTTTAGTAATTTCTGTGGTGGCAGTGTGTGAGATGGCAATATCTGTGATGGCAGTTTCTGTGATGGCAATGTCTGTGGTGATAGTGTCTGATAATAGTTTCTGTTATGGCATTGTTTGAGATGGCAGTATCTGTGGTAGCTGTGTCTGTGGTTGTAGTGGTTGTTATGGCAATGTCTGTGGTAGCAGTCTCAGTGGTAGCAATGTCTATAGTGTCCCTGGTGGCAATATCTATGATGGTAAGGTCCATGGTGGCAGTTTCTGTGGTGGTAGGTTTTGCAATGACGCTGTCTGTGTTGGCAATGTCTTTGGTTGCATTGTTTGTGATGGCGCTGTCTGTGTTGGCAATGTCTTTGGTGGCAGTTTCTGTGATGACTCTGTCTGTGGTGGCAGTGTTTGTGGTGGCAGTATGTATGAGGGCATTGTCTGTGATGGCAATGTCTGTAGTGAGAGTATTTCTGATGGCGCTCTTTGTGTTGGCAGTGTCTTTGGTGAGAGTGGCTGGCTATGATGGCGCAGTCTGTTGTGGCAGTATCTTTTGTGGCACTGTCTGTGGTGACAGTGTCTGTCGTGGCTGTTTCTGTTATGGCGGTGTCCGTGGTGGTAGTGTCTGTGGTGGCAGTGAATGTGGTGGCAGTGTCTGTGATGGCGATGTCTGTGGTGGCAGTGTTTGTGGTGCCTGTGTATTTCGTGGCATTGTCCTTGAATGTGGTGTCCTTGATGACAGTGTCTGTAGTGGCAGTGACCCTGGTGGCTGTGGGTGTTGGAGAATTGATGAGAGTAGTGCATGGAGGTTAGAACTTTGGTTCATAAGTGCTGCACACGATACCAATTCTTAACAGGGACTGAAGAATAGTATGTGTTGTTGCCTGCCTTCATTTCTGTCTGTGAGATTAAGCAGTCATGTGTTTTCTTAAACCTGTCTTATGAGAATGCACTAACATAATTATAGTTCTATAATCATTATATTATTCTAATGGTCGATATAATTTTATCTATGTTCAGTCACAATAGTTTTACATCTAATCATTTCTTACTTTCCTTGTAAAATAATGAGTTATTAGAATGATGAAGCGAGGGAAACGTTGAAATACATCTCTACCATATAAATGATCCTGATACTTACTCACTATTTTTTTTACCTGCTCGAAATGTTGCTTGTTTGCAGTGGTGTCATCAAGGATTTTTTTTATTCATTATTATTATGAATTTTCTTATGCATAAGGGAGGGTCACCACCACTTATAACATCAACTTCCCAAAGAGAGAAAAGAATTGCAAAATTTCCTCCATATTATTTACCAGCAACATTTAGATATATATTCGTCATTCTCACGCTTCTTTGTTTCCGAAAAAAGAAATAAAATAAATAATAATGATAATATACTAAGTTATTTCCTACAAATTTGAATCAAGTTGTTAATGTTACCCCTATAAGAATTTTAGTTTTCTTCTTTTACAAGAATTTAGAAATAATTTTATGTATAACTATAATAAAACGTGATGACCGTGCTTGCAGTATTTTCTCATAGTCTTTGTATTGTTAATTTTATGCTTTTGCTGATAATACATTGACAGAGAATAAGATTGAGGTTGGTAATGGTTCTCTAATCACGTAGACCAGCCAGTCAGTAAGAGCATCGATCAGCAAAATTTGTGTGACTTTATGAAACACTCCTTACTTCTACAGACACTCTATCCTCCCATCTCTTCTATGTACTTGTGACAGAGTGCAGTAAAGTTAATGGCGTGAGAGGATGGTAGTTTAGCAAGCGTTCACCAAAGTGAGTCTGACTAATCATCTCTGTGGCGTTTGAATGACAGTCTCTAGTAGTAAAAAGATAATAAACATTGTAATGAATTCTTTTATTAGAGTTTTGTTATATTCTAGTGACCGAGTTAAGTTAAGAGTGTAGTATTAGTAGTAGTAGTAGTAGTAGTAGTGGCAGCAGAAGTGGCAGCAGAAGTAGTAGTAGTAGTAGTAGTAGTAGTAGTAGTAGTAGTAGGTGTAGTAGTAGTAGTAATAGTAGATGTTGGCGTTGTTATTTGTTGTTGGTTGTTGTTGTTGTTATAGAAAATTAAACGTTTAGGTAATACTGCATGATTAAAATACTGAGGGTAATGATGGCGATGGTGATAACGATAGCGATTATGATGATGATGATGATGATGATGATGACGATGATAGCACTGCACCAGATGATCATAAGAGAGTATAGCGATGATACAAACGTCCCACAAACCTTGATATAGATAACATAACATAACAAAGCTAAGGAAATAATAAACGCTTATTCACTCACACACGCACAAACTCTCTCTCTCTCTCTCTCTCTCTCTGTTAAAAAAAAAACCCGTAAAAATAGATGAAGAGACCCTCCAATTGTCTCCCAGGAAAGGAAAAGCAAGGCAAAGCAAATTATGACAAAGACTCAGGATTTATGAGGAAGGAGCAGAGTCATGATTTACGAGAGAGTGAGCCAGCCAGCCAGCCAGCCAGCCAGCCCCAGCAATGCTACAGGAATATAAAGGGCAATGAAGGGAAATTATACGGCGCACGTTAAGATGAACAGCGCATGCGTGTGGAACGTGCGAGGACATGGTAACACTGTCCACTAACACACACACACACACACACACACACACAGTCGTTCTTCTATGTATTACTATCAGTATGACGGTCATTGTTGCTTACCAGAGAGAGAGAGAGAGAGAGAGAGAGAGAGAGTCGTGTTCAAGGTCTTGGTAATAGAAGTTGCAGTAGTCGTTGTTATTATTATTATTATCATCATCATGTCTCTCTCTCTCTCTCTCTCTCTCTCTCTCTCTCTCTCTAGCCAATAGTATTAGTAATCTAAGAGAAAACTGTAATTTTTTTTTTTTTAATTAAATATTCAACTAATGCGTATAATGTTCAAAGCTGGTTGTTGAATGGAAATAAGTGTTTGATTAGTTTGTGGGTGATGGAACAGCATGAAATAAGCAGAGAAATGTGAAGAAAGTGGTGAGGTCTTACACTTCACACAACAATGTTCTTCCTTTAGTCATTGGCTGGCTGTACGTATAACACCCCCTGAAAACCCTTATTCTGAAACGCTTTGTTCAATCTCTCTCTCTCTCTCTCTCTCTCTCTCTCTCTCTCTCTGACGATTAAACTGGTTTTCAAGCGTGTTTATTCTGTTGATAATGTAAAATAGTTATTAATTTGTCACCAGAACCATAAAGAAACACCCTTGGTTGCCTGTGTCACTTTGATTAGAGCTCCTCAAAAGACACTCAAGTGTGCGCAGTAGTGTTTCAGGAAATGTCGCCTCCTCTTTAGTCAAAGGACTGTTATCACTTGAGGTTATACTGGTTTTTATGTGTTTATTATTGTTAACATGATTTATAAATCAGTAATAGTACAGACACTCTCCAAAACTTGACTACTGATATCTGTTGCCTTCAAAATTGTTGTGTTTCAGGATGTGGCACCTCCTCTACATTTAAAGAACTGTGTTTGAAGTTTATAGATGTTTTCACAGTTATAGTGACTCATTAACAGCAGCACAAACACTCTCAGGAAGCCGACTAATAATCTCAGTGTGCTTTGAAAACAGTTGTGTTTCAGAAAATGGCACCTCTACATTTAAAGGACTCTACTTGAAGTGGTTTCGTTGGTGTGTAGGTGCTTTTATTGTTACAGTGACAGATTAACAAGATGTTTCTACATTATTAAAAGCAGAAACCACCTCCTCTACATTCAAACAAACTTAATCGGATTTTTACAAGTGTTTTCATGGTTACAGTGACAGGTTAACAAGATTTCTACATGGTCAACAACACAAATACTTTCAGGAACCCGACTTATAATCTCAGTGGCCTTTGAAAACTGCTGTGTTGAGAAAGCAAAGTGTTTGAAAATAAGGCAAGTTCGTTAAAGGAAGCCACATGTGTGCGTCGGTGTGAGGGTGTTTGATGGAGAACAATACCGCCCGCCGCCCGCCGCCCCTTTGAAGCCTCCCGTAGCTACACTGACCTGATGACCTCCTCCCTCCCAGTCTCCCCTCCGTACCACTGCGAGAGGGAGTCATGAACGGCCTGTTAGATGTCGCTGCCTCCTCATAACCTACTCTGCTCTAACTTACCTTTGACCTTATCTTATCTAACGCGCATTATCTAAACTTCTAATCTAACCTAACTGTAGCTACCTAATCTAACCTAACCGTGCTTACACATAACCTCAACTTCTAACGTAACCTAACTGGACCTAATCTAACCCTAACTCAGCTTTTCAAACCTTTCGTAACCTATTCTGACCTACTTTAACCTACCCTCCTAACTTTATCCTAACGCCTATTATAACACAATCTTCCTTAACATACACCAATCTTCCCTTCTTAACCTTCAATTCATAACCTACCTAAGCTTTCCCCGCCCTATCTTACTCTATCGTAGTTTGCCCGGCCTGCTTCTCTAACAGCCTACCCAGAGTGGCGCGGGTCAGGCGGCCTGCGTGATAATCCTGCAGGCTGTGTGGCTTCGTGGGACTCCCGCCAAGATTACTGGTATTGATCTGACGTAGAGAGAGAGAGAGAGAGAGAGAGAGAGAGAATTTGGCGTGTCCTTCAGGTCGTCCCGCTGAATGGTAAGGCGATGAGACTACACGTGTCTCATTCATGTCTGTAACACGTGCCTGCAGGGGAGCTCGTGCAGGACAGAGCATCAGACGGCAGCATCACATGTAGTAGCCTAACCTAACCTAACCTAACGTAACGCTATTGGTGGATATAGTAGGAATATTTAATACTACTGTCAAGTCCCAGTATTAAATATACCTACATATCTCCACCATTCACCATTCACCATTAATAATTTGCCATTCACCATTTACCATTAACGAATATCACGGTAAAGTGACACACACACACACACACACACACACACACACACACACACACACACACACACACACACACACACACACAACATCCATTAAAATTTGTACTATCCCAAGTCTATCGCATACTGAGTCTTCTAGTGAAAAAAACAAAAGAAAAAATAGAGAAGTTTGTTAGATTGTCACTGAAAACACATTCAATTACCTCATTATGTTTCCCCTCTCTTTAGTGTTTCCATCCTCGTGTGACCTGAACTCATTTGATAAGAGGGAGGTTTCAACACATTCCATCCTCTTTTCTCCTCATCCACACAACCACTTTTATTTTTTTTTCTTTTCCCCTTCTCTTGCATATCACAATTCCACACTTCCACCCTTCATTCTGTCCCGTTCTTTGGGCCAACTCTCTCGGATCTGCTCGGGGACTGGCATGTGAGTGGGCCTTTTTTGTCTAATCGTTTTCGTTGCTCTTATCCAGATTTCCCCTTTTACACACACACACACACACACACACACACACTCACAAAAGAAATAATAAGTAAATAAAATAAAATAGATAAATAAATAGATAGAAATAAAGAAAGGTAAGTCAGGTTCATTCTCGTTGGTTATTCACTTTTTTTTTCTTTCTTTCTCTCTCTCTCTCTCTCTCTCTCTCTCTCTCTCTCTCTCTCTCTCTCTCTCTCATGCAATAATTAAAATCATGCAGCGAAACGCAATACATTCAAAACTAAACTGTATCGTCACGTCCTTGATGAGAGAGAGAGAGAGAGAGAGAGAGAGAGAGAATGAGGAATCGAAGGAATTGTTAGAAATGACTGTAAGGAATGTTGAATCTCTCTCTCTCTCTCTCTCTCTCTCTCTCTCTCTCTCTCTCGCACGTGCTCCTCAAGTTAACAAACAGAGTCCCAGTTTTTATCCGTCCATTTTCAACAAGTTTTCCGCAACGCTGACCTTCACGGACGGCAAGAGTGAGAGAGAGAGAGAAAGAAAAGAGAGAGACAGATAGAGAGAAAAATAATAAGAAAATAACGTAAAAAACACAGGATCTAATAGCAAACATGGCAACTTTCCTCACTGAGCGACGGGGATAAAGTTACCAGCTCGCCTTTTTCTCCCAATTTTCACCACAACACAAGCACGGCCTCAGTTGCCCATGAGACAGTGGAAAGGGAGGCTGTGTATCCACCGCGCTCGTGTGCCTCGTGAGGACCCCTGTATACTATAACACTGTGTTACACCTGTGTGGTTACCTCAGCGCGTCACGGGCCGTCACGTGGCCGCTGACCTACACTAGTGACGGTGTTGGTACAGTGAAGTGAACAGCGGAAATACTGGAAACAGATTTATAGTGAAACTTTTAAACGTAATCCGAGCTTGGCGGGAACTGACTGACTGTGTGTGTGTGTGTGTGTGTGTGTGTGTGTGTGTGCGTGCGTGCGTGTGTCGTCATTACCTGGGTGTGTGTGTGTGCTCGTCCACGCCTCACTGTCTGTCTGTCCAGGTGAGTTTTACGTGCGTGTATGTGTGTAATAGTAGTAGTAGTAGTAATAGTAGTAACTGTTGTTGTTGTTGCATGATCAAGAGACTTATCTAAGAGTAGGTAAGGAAAGATTACTACTTAACTGGTATTGGATAAATGTCAATTATCTATTTATCTATTTATCAGTCTGTCTATCTATTGGTCATTATATCTATCCATCCTTCACTGCCTGTCAAATTCGTATTAATAATTTGTTGTTGATGTTTACATTACAAACTACTACTACCACTACTACTACTACTACTACTACTACTACTACTACTACTACTACTACTGCCACTTCTACTATTACTTTTCCCCTCTACTTCCTCGCTTTCTACCTCCCTCACTCCCTACCATCCTTCCTTCCTTCCTTCCTTCCTTCCAGAGTGACCACCTGTCCCTTGAAATACAGAATCGTTCCATATTGAATTGCAATGTTGCGTTTTTTTTTTTTTAACTAATACGGAACGCCAGTTGTTCTGCATTGGACTCTATGAATGGTCAAGCAAATGAAGTAATGAACTGAAAATCGTCGTGACCTTAATTCTGAGTCAAAATGCATAACTAGTTTACAGAAGGACGCGTTTTTAGAGAATGTTTGTGTTTGTAGTCGTGGTTGGTATGGCTGTATTCAGAAACGTCTTTCCTTGTCACTGCGACAATTTTCCAAGGTCACAGAGGCAAGTAGCCAGGTTTTCAAGACTGTTTCTCCTTTTGATAAACTAGAAATCTTGTCATTCTCTGACTAGAACCAAAGAAATACTCTTGAAAACACGAGTATCTTCAACTGGAGCCCTTGGAAATTAGTGAAGGTGAGAGTACAGCATTTGAGGATAGCGAGGGGTCTGCACAGTGTCTCCCATCACCGCCACCAAAGACTGTTAGGTGTGAGACAGCGTAGGGACGGGGGTGGAGGGTTGGATAACTGCTGTGTTGCTGTTTTCAGAAAATGAAAACAGAAAAAAATAGATGAATTAAAAAAGGAAAGTACAAAATAGATAAGTTATAGGAATAAAACACAGCTGATCTGTGTCGGGTGTCAGTTCTTAAAAATAAACAAAATGAAAATAACATGATTAAATAAAAAAAGAATGCCTAAAAAATAAAATAAAATAATAAAATCAAATATGTAAAGAGAGAGAGAGAGAGAGAGAGAGAGAGAGAGAGAGAGAGAGAGAGCGCCATAAGTATCCAAGAACGGGAAACTTGATAAGACTATTCATTGCTTTGGTAGTTTATTACTGACACCCGAGAAAAGAGGTAGATAAATAGATAGAGAAATAAATAAGTAAAAGATAAATGATATATATATATATATATATATATATATATATATATATATATATATATATATATATATATATATATATATATAAACGAAGAAACAAGGTCTACCAGTGGACATGAACGGGAAACTGATTAATTCTCTCTCTCTCTCTCTCTCTCTCTCTCTCTCTCTCTCTCTCTCTCTCTCTCTCTCTCTCTCTTGCACTGTTTATTCTTCTCTCACTTCTTATCTTCCTTCTTTGTTCTCTTTCCTTTAGTGTAACAATTTTTGTCCACGCCTTTTGTAATGTATCAACTGATAGATAGGCCTGCGTTCTGAAATTATGTATCCTCGAGTTTATATAGTCCAGATCAATTTGAATGACT
>NC_059292.1:21187485-21194985 GCF_017591435.1 Portunus trituberculatus | reverse complement strand
CACACACACACACACACACACACACACACACACACACACACACACACACACACACACACACACACACACACACACACACACACACACACACACACACACACACACACACACACACACACACACAGAGAGAGAGAGAGAGAGAGAGAGAGAGATCGCTATCTAGTGATTGTAAAACTAAACCAGAGTAACTTGACTATAAAACGAAACCTCCTCCTCCTCCTCCTCCTCCTCCTCCTCCTCCTCCTCCTCCTCCTCCTCCTCCTCCTCCTCCTCTTCCTCCTCCTCCTCTACCGTTTCCTCCTGTAAATAGTTGCTAAAGTAAAAGTTATCAACCCTAAACCTCCTCCTCCTCCTCCTCCTCCTCCTCCTCCTCCTCCTCCTCCTCCTTTAGCGTGGTTTCATGCACGCCCATTTCTGTTGACAAAGCCGAGAGAGAGAGAGAGAGAGAGAGAGAGAGAGAGAGAGAGAGAGAGAGAGAGAGAGAGAGAGAGAGAGAGAGAGAGAGAGGTTTGTTGTGTATCTATTTTTATTTGATTTTTAAGAGGTTGTTTTCGTCAATTGTTTTTGTGTTGTTGTTGTTGTTGTTGTTGTTGTTGTTGTTGTAAAGATAATGGTGGTGGTGATGGTCGTAGTAGTATTTCCGCAATGTTTGAGAGAGAGAGAGAGAGAGAGAGAGAGAGAGAGAGAGAGAGAGAGAGAGATAATTACATGACGTGGACTTTTCTCATGTTTCTCCGTTTTTTTTTTCTTTTTTTTTTGTCTTCTTCTTGTTCTTCTTCTTCTTCTTGTTGTTGTTGTTGTTGTTGTTGTTGTTGTTCTTCTTCTTCCTTCTTCTTCCTCTTCTTCTTCTTCTTCTTCTTCTTCTTCTTCTTCTTTTCTTCCTCTTCTTATTTTTCTTCTTCTTCGTCTTCTTCTTCTCCTTTTCTTCTTCATCTTTTTCTTCTTATTCTTTTTTTGTTCATGTTCTTGTTCTTCTTCCTTCATGGTTGGGTAGTAAAATATATGGCAATAAGGAACCACAGAGGAGGAGGAGGAGGAAGAAGAAGAAGAAGAAGAAGAAGAAGAAGAAGAAGAAGAAACTTTATTATTTATACATTTGCAAACAAAACAATTATAAAGCAAAGCAATTTTTCTTCTCCAGTTTCTTTATGTTCCTCCTCTCTCTCTCTCTCTCTCTCTCTCTCTCTCTCTCTCTCTCTCTCTCTCTCTCTCTCTCTCTCTCTCTCTCTCTCTCCTCCAGCCTTTCTTCTCTCCCTCTTGTTTCTCTCCCTTCATCCACATTTTTTCTCTTCACTACTTCGCAATTCCTTTCTCTCTGTCTCTACGCTTTTATTCTCTATCCTTGTCCATTTCTCTTTTTCTCTCCCATTTTTTCTCCCTCTCACCTCCCCTACTCATCTCTCTCTCTCTCTCTCTCTCTCTCTCTCTCTCTCAATAAATGGTTCAAACAAGGACGAAGGAAATAAAAACTTAATTGTGAAGGTAAAATTATTATTATTATTATTATTATTATTATTATTATTATTATTGTTATTTTTTAGAGAAATTATATCTGAATTATTTAGAAAGGAGGAGGAGAAGCAGGAGAAGCAGGCGGAGGAGAAAGAGGAGGAGGAGGAGGAGGAGGAGGAGGAGGAGGAGGAGGAGGAGGAGAACGAAGAGGAAGACGATGATGACGACGAAGAAGGGAAAGGCGAAAATTTAGGAGAGAAAGGTGGAAGAAGAGGAAGGTGGTGAAGAATAAAAAAAGTAGGAAGAAAGGAAGAAGAAAAGGAGAAAGAGAGGAAGAAATAATGTCGATTGATACACAAAGAACAACAATGTGAAAGATAGAATAGGAGGAGAGTAAAGAGGAAGGGAAGAAGGACGAAGAAGAAGAGAAAAAAATTAGCAGCAGAAGGAGAAATAGAAGAAGAAGAGAGAGAGAGAGAGAGAGAGAGAGAGAGAGAGAGAGAGAGAGAGACGAGTGGAAAAAAATAAAGAATAGAACGGGGAAGGTCGAAGATCATGAGAAAAGAAGAAAACAAGAGGAGGAGAAGGAAGGAAGAGGACGAGAAGGAGGAGGAGGAGGAGGAGGAGGAGGAGGAGGAGGAGGAGGAGGAAACAACGTCTTATAGTTTGATTAGATTTTCCTCAATAGTGAGTTTGTTGTGTTGTGTTGTACGTGTCACCGCTACTCGCACACACACACACACACACACACACACACACACACACACACACACACACACACACACACACACAGATTGGTCACTTCTCAAGGTTACAAGTTCCAATAATGCAAAAGAAAAAGAAGTACATAACACACACACACACACACACACACACACACACACACACACACACACACACACACACACACACACACTCTCTCTCTCTCTCTCTCTCTCTCTCTCTCTCTCTCTCTCTCTCTCCTTTCAGTAGCCCGCACCTGCCGTAGCCTTTGTTAGGAGAGCATTGTGTGGAGGAGGAGGAGGAGGAGGAAGAGAAGGGAGAGAGGGTGGAAGAGGAGGAGGATATCAGGTGGCTGTGGATTGAGCTACTGTGCGAGAGAGAGAGAGAGAGAGAGAGAGAGAGAGAGAGAGGTATAATCAGGTTAGCCAGCAGTGCTATAAAGGAATTGGCTTCGTTTGGGAAAGTTTTCCAAGTTTTACGACTAATGTAACTTAGGAAGGAAGGAGGGACCGTCTCTCTCTCTCTCTCTCTCTCTCTCTCTCTCTCTCTCTCTCTCTCTCTCTCTCTCTACTCAGTCATTATATACTATATATACACAAAATTGAAAAAAGTGAAAATATATTGTACACTTATTATTCGAAACTTTTTTGTAGTGATATGAATGACAGGTTTATTTTTGTATTTAATAGTAATAGTAGTACTAGTAGTGATAGTAGTAGTAGTAGTAGTAGTAGTAGTAGTATAAGTAGTGTTAATGTTTCCAGTATCCATGAATAGTAGTCGGGTATGTTATTGTATATACTGTTCAGGGTTGTAGCAGTAGTAGATGTAGTAGTAGAGTAGTAGTAGTAGTAGTAGTAGTAGTAGTAGTAGCAGTAGTAGTAGTAGTAGTAGCAGCAGCAGTAACGTTAATAGTAGTAATAGTAGTTGGAACAGCAGTAGTAGCATGAGTCAAAGTAATAGTAGCATTAAAACAGTAGCGTCAGTTTGGTAACCCAGGAAGCACCAAGACGACCTGAAGCACCGAGGGACCTAATACTTTGAAAAGGCACCAGATAACAGAGGAACAAACTAAATAAATCTGGAAAATAAAAGAATAAAAGAACCCCCGAAGAAAGAAAACCCAGGGAAGGAGATTGAATAAGTTTAGCTCAAAAGAAAATTGGAGAAAGGTTCATTCAGTGCAAAGTTAATTGTGTAATGTAGACCGAGTTTGCTTTTCACTAGAGTGGGCGGCGAGAGGCGTGTGTGTGTGTGTGTGTGTGTGTGTGTGTGTGTGTGTGTGTGTGTGCTAGAGTGAGTGGTGGAGAGGTGACTTGTTAGGAAGAGGAGGAGGAGGAGGAGGAGGAGGAGGAGGAGGAGGAGGAGGAAGAGGAAGTAAGAGGAGGAAAGAGAAAGTAGTAGTGTTTTATTAATTAAATTTTTGTGTTTTATATAGATGAGAGAGAGAGAGAGAGAGAGAGAGAGAGAGAGAGAGAGGACAATAATAACTGCTACTTCTACTACTAAGACCTTGAATTCTACCACCACCACCACTACTACCTCCACCGCTACCACTTCTACACTTAACAATCTTTTCCAATCTTTAAGAGGACGGCAGGGGCAAAATTATAAGGTAAGAGAGAGAGAGAGAGAGAGAGAGAGAGAGAGAGAGAGAGAGAGAGAGAGGAGATAAAAAAAAGGTGGGCAGCACGTGTCCTTGAGGTGGGGGGGGAGGGAGAGAGGGAAGAGAAGGGGAGAGGGATGGGAGGGTACATGAAAAGGGAGAGAGGGAGGAAGGAAGGAAGTGCTAAGTGTGGGCATAGCTGGGCACTGGAATGGGGAATTGATGGGGGGTAGAGAGGGAGGGTATGACCTTGAAAGGGGTAGGGGTGGGGAGGAAGTTGAGGGGAGGTGTTGTCATAGCAGATTCCAGAGGGGAGGAAATAGCTATCTTTGTATTGGGGAGAAGGGAGGGGAGGGGAGGGGAGGGAGTGATCGAATGGAAAAGAGATGTTAGTATGTGTGTGTGTGTGTGTGTGTGTGTGCGCTCCTCCTCCTCCTCCTCCTCCTCCTCCTCCTCCTCCTCCTCCTTTTTTTTGCCTGAATCTGAAGATGAACTTACGAACTTCAGCGTCGTAATGCTATTTCAATGCCCGTAGTTTACGAAATAAATTTAATGAGCTCCAAGCTCTTATACATCAAGAAAACTATGACATCATCGGCATCACAGAAACTTGGATTAATACAACACACAGAGATTACCTCGCAGAATACTCACTTGATGGCTATAACATTTTTAGTAGCGAAAGATCTCACCGTACAGGGGGCGGTGTAATGTTTTACGTTAAAAGTAATCTTCGTGCTCGTGTGATGCCAACTTCAACCATTGCAAACATAGATGTCAATTTCATTCATATAGAAAATAAATCCCGAAGAATATCATTAGGTCTCGTCTATCGTCCTCCAGCCCAGTCACCCGCCACAGACGAACAATTGTATGAACAAATCGCGGACATTTGCTGCGTAAACAATTGCATAATTATGGGAGATTTTAACCTTCCAGTCACAAGGTGGGGCGAACCACTGACAGCTCACGCTGGCCAGCAGCTGTATAATAGCATGCTTGAAAGCTCCCTCCACCAACACATCAAGCATCCGACAAGAGGAAACAATATCCTTGATATCGTTCTAACAAATGATGAGAATACTATTGAAAATGTGGAAATTGGACCAGAATTCAGTTCCAGCGATCATCGCACCTTAAAATTCACCATAAATTTTGACAAAGGAAAAGTGAATGAAAGTAAAGAAAAAGTGCCAGACTATCGGCGTGCAAACTACACAAGACTCCGTATGCAGCTTGCATCCATTGACTGGAATATACTGCTGGAAACACCAGATGTAGATAAGACATGGGAGGTGTTTGCTGAAAAGATAAATGATACAGCTAAGATGTGTATACCACTAAGAAACAGAAGGAAAATACTAAACACCAAACCGAAATGGTGGAATAATGAAATTAAAAGCTGTCTTCTAGCAAAGAAAGAAGCATACAACAAATACAAATTAACACAGCATAATAATGATAAATTAGAGCATGACAGATTGCGTAGAAAAGCAAAAAGTTGATAAAAGCAGCAAAAATCTGTAGAAGCTCAGATCGCAAACTCCTGTAAAACCAACCCAAAGGAATTTCACAGTTATGTAAAATCCAAAAGAGTCTTAGCCTCAACAATTGGTCCACTCATAACAGAAAACGGAAACCAAATAGATAACGAAGCTGAAATGGCAAACGTCCTAAATAGATTCTTCTCAACAGTCTTCACGACTGAAGATGTCCAAAATAGTCTGCCCATGCCAGAGCCTCAGGCACAAGGCAAAACACTGCCTGACTTCATAGTTACAGAAAATGAAATCCTCACAGTCATGAACAGCATGAACGTAAACAAAACGCCTGGACCAGACAAGATATCACCCAGGCTTCTCAAAGAAGCGAAAAATGAGCTCGTGAAACCACTCACGATTATATTCAATAAAACTTTACAAGCAGGAAAGTCCCCAGGAGTGGAAGCTAGCAAATGTCACGCCCATTTTCAAGAAAGGAAATAAATCACTCCCAGCTAATTACAGACCAATCAGCCTTACTTCAGTAGTGTGCAAGCTGATGGAAACGATAATCAGAGATAAGATTGTCAAATTTTTAGAAGAAAATAAGATCATGAAGGATTCACAACATGGTTTCAGAAACAAGAGATCCTGCTTAACAAACCTACTAGACTTCTTTTATGAAGTTTTTAACTCGTATGACGAGACAAAAGCAGTGGATGTTATTTATCTTGATTTCCAGAAAGCTTTCGACACTGTCCCTCACAAGAGGCTAATCAGCAAAGTAAAAGCTCACGGCATAGCTGGAAATACCCTGAAATGGCTGGAAGACTGGCTCTCTGACAGAAAGCAACGAGTTGTTATAAATGGAAAAGAATCAGAGTGGCACAATGTGAAAAGTGGTGTTCCTCAAGGCTCTGTATTAGGACCAGTTCTTTTCATTGTTTATATTAATGATATTGATGAAGGAATCACTTGTAAAATAAGCAAATTCGCGGACGACACCAAAATAATGAGCAAAGTTACATCAACGTCACAATGGCAAGAACTACAGTGTGACTTAAATAAACTGACACGCTGGGCAGAAAAATGGCAAATGAAATTCAATATAGAAAAGTGTAAAGTCTTACACATTGGAAGTAACAATGTACAAGCAAAATACGTAATGAGTAATGTACCTCTGGAAAGTGCTGAGAATGAAAAAGATCTTGGTGTTGTGGTGTCTAAAGATCTCAAGCCGAGCAAACACTGCACAGAAGCAGTAAAGAATGCAAATAAATTAGTTGGGTTCATTGGAAGAACCTTTGAATTTAAATCAGAAAAAGTTATCCTTACTTTATATAACTCATTGGTGCGTCCTCAGCTTGAATACTGTGTGCAGTTCTGGTCACCATATTACAGAAAAGACATTGAAAAACTGGAAAGGATCCAGCGTAGAGTGACCAAGATGATTCCGAGATTGAGAAACAAGCCGTATGAGGAACGACTGGAAGCATTAAATTTATTCAGCTTAACAAAGCGCAGGATAAGAGGAGACCTAATCGAAGTTTTCAAAATTTTCAGGGATACAACAACCTTGATGTCAATAAATATTTTACTATTGATCATTCCACCATAACAAGGAATAATGGATTTAAAATTACACCAAAACGCTTTAAAACCCACGAGGCAAAGCACTTTTCTTTAATAGAATAGTTAACATTTGGAATAAGCTTCCTTCAGAAATAGTAAACAGTACTTCCATTGCATCATTCAAAAACAAAATTGATAAATATTTAAAGAATAACCCCAACAAGCTCTCTTCTTGTCTGAATAATTAAACATGATACTATATTAACTTTCTTATAGATAGATATGTAGAGTTCACCGTAGGGTGAATAATAGAATCTCCTTTCATCCTTTCCTGTGAAAATTCCATGTCAGTTTTTCCATACTGCATGGTACTTTTCAAGCTATTTTCCATGCCAGCGAAAGCTGGAGGGAGTGGTGGGTGGGGAGGAGCCTTCTCCTGTACTGTCCTGTCTCTCTTATCTGTAGCCAGTTAGAAGTAGTTACCAAACAGCCTCGAAAGGACCAACAGGTCTGTTGCTGTTTGGCTTTCCTATTCCTTTGTATTCCTTTCCTATTCCTCCTCCTCCTCCTCCTCTCTCCTCCTCTATCTTATCTATTAATTCTTTGCGAGATTGCACCACCACCACCACCCACCACCACCACCACCAAACTACTACTACTACTACA
>NC_059292.1:21167485-21174985 GCF_017591435.1 Portunus trituberculatus | reverse complement strand
AGTTCTTCCTCCTCTCTTTCTGTCACTTTTCCTTCTTCCTCTCTTTTCACTCTAAACTTTGTCCCTTCTCTTCTCTCTGTCTTGTTCCTTTTATGCACCTTTTCTCTCCCGCTTTCCTGGTCCTCTCTTTCCTCTCCATCCCTCCCTCCATCTCTGCTCCTTTCTGTATTCCACTCACCTCTCTCTTTCCCTCCTATCCTTTCCTGCATTCTTCTTTCTCGTCACTCCTTCCTCTCTTTTTCTCATTCTCTCCACGCTTTCTCCATATTTCTGTCTTTTCCTTTTCTTCCGCCCATTCACTCTCCATTTTTAAGTCTCCTTCCACTCTCACTAAAACCCTCCCTCCATTTTCTCTTCCTTTCTTCTATCTCTCTTGCACTCTCTCTCCTTATAAGTCCTCAGAGATTAGATACATATGGATGGGAACGATTGTTGGGAATAGGTAGACATGTTTCATAAGGGGATTGTCATGTGGTGGTGTGATGGCTTCCTGCAGCTTGCCTTATTATGTTTTTCGTGGAATTGATGGTGTTGTCATTGTTAGACTAGTGCTTGAATTATGAATGGCCTCCTATTGTTGTCATGTTATTAAGTTGTATGATCAAATTGGCTTCTCTTTTTTCCCTTCCTTTGACTCCCACTTGGTACATTTTTGGCCTAATTGTCATTCACTCTGAGACATCTTTACATCTTTACTTGTTCTACAGCCACATCCAATCTTTCAACTGGGAGGAAATTGTGACATGTTTTGTTTTTTATCGCCAATTTTCTTGTAGATGCTTAGAAAGACTTCACAGCATTGCTTTTGGTGCCGCTTATTGTTTCGTGTCTCAGTGAAAGAGTCAAAGTTCTATAGATTATATATTTATCCCTATTAAGTAAGACCGTTGCATGTTAAACTATATATAATTCACATAAACTGTAACGCATACGATTAAATAAACATATAAACACATTCATACACAGATATTTCCAAGAGAGCCACAGCATACATCTTTATCATACCTTTTTGATACACAGCTTCTTTAAGAGGACAGAGCCGGAAGTAGCCACCAGCTAGCAAACCATTCGAGAGAAAACTACGCAATTCAGTCCCATACAAGATGAAGAGGAAAACATGCCACTGCCAAAACAAATACACATATTCATTATGATATTTTTATTGTTGGTGTTGTTGTTGTTCTTGTTTTCTTCTATACACTTTTTCTTCTTTTTTCTTCTTTTCTTTATAATTATTGTCATTAGTATTACAGTTTGACTTTTCCTCTATTCTTAAAAACAATATGCTTTCGGCGATCGCTACGGAGAGGAAATTGGCAAAAAAAAAAAAAAAGAATAAAACTGCAGAAATAACAATGGAAAACTTAGAAGATATTGATAAAGGCAGACTGAAATAGAGGTACCACAAATAACAATTGAGCACGAAACCTACAACCACATTATTTACCACGAAGTTAATTTGGAAAGATGCTTTTGCTCTATTGAAATACGACCAAAAACCTCATTGAGAGAACAAAATTCCCTTTCTTTCTCTCTTTCTCTCTCTCTCTCTTCCTCCTTCGTCAGCCTTTGTTACTTTCTTTCCTTTCTTTCCTCTGTCTTCTATTCACGTGCAGCTTACATTTCACTCTGAAGGATTAAATTCTGGTCACATAAGAATAAACACTAATGATAATCAGTACAACAAAGCACAGTGAGAAACGGGCTGAGTGAGAAAAAGACCCCCTCCTGTAAACAAACACGCAAAACACCGCCATAGAACACACTCAAGATGAACAATAACAAACCAACAACAAAAAAAAAAAATCTCCCGTCCGTCTTCAACATGGCTAAAAATATCAGTTATAGTACAGCACAACGTTCATTCCTGGAAAACAGATTGTCAATTGTTAATACATACCTCGAATGCAAATCACATGTCACTCTCCTCAACAGCACAGATGAGGCAAGACATTAGGAAACCAATAAGAATTCAAGGCAACGCTTATAAAATGATACGACGCTTCAGCAATTCTAACATAAGCTACACCACTGCACTCGACTTTGATGCATGCATACAATAAGACGACTTTGATACATACATACAATAAGACGACTTTGATACATACAATAAGACGACTTTGATACATACATACAATAAGACGACTTTGATACATACATACAATAAGACGACTTTGATACATACAATAAGACGACTTTGATACATACTAAATCGACTTTGATACATACATATTAAAGACCTCAGTCTCAACAAACACGGCTCAATAAATGCAGATACTGTACCTCCTTCCTTCCTCGCAGAACATATTTTATTTCTAACAGGATTTCACAGGCTGGTCACACAGAACGCACCAACTTACGTAATTGGTGACCTGGACGCCGGATACATTAAAGGGACATAATTTAATTACTTTATTTAGCCATACACTACACTACACTACATTTTTATCTAATTTCCCACTGACGAACACACGAATAGCACAATCTTCTACACCTGACACTATTAATTAACAACAAAACTTACTATACCTGCAACGGGACTGGCAACTAAGTGGGCCTTTTTTTTTTTTTTTTTTTACTTTTTGTTTCCCTTTGCCAGCTTTCCCCTCTTGAATGAAAATGGCATAGAAATGATAAAGGTCAGTACACGGGCCATGCCAACACCCGCACCAACATCACTAAAAATTCTAAACCTGCTAAATGGGGGAAATTCAGGAATGAAACACAAAGAAATAACGCCAACGTACAAACACACCCATCTATGACTAAACGAAACCCGGACATATGCAACAACAAAAACAGTGGGAAGACACACAGACCTCCAACAAGAACCAGACCAGAGCAAGAAGCAGTAACCAGTAACACAGTAAAACGAAAACTTCAATATTGGCCCAAAAACTTCACAGGAAACGGCAAAAATACGCTTCACTCGGAAGAATGAAATTCTTATCACACAAGAAATAAACTAAAAGGATACGCAAATAGCAATAACAATTACATTATACACGTTATACATTATACACGTAATACATTATACACATTATACGTAATACACGTTATACATTATGCACGTAATACATTATACATGTAATACATTATACATATTATACATTATACACGTTATACATTATACACAGTAACATTTACAGGAGGAAATCCAGGAGAGACAGCTGATGACAATCAACTTTTACAGAAAATCACAAGATAATATGAAACTAACAATAAAGAACCTAAGAAAACAACACGCCAAACAATTCAATACGCCAATTCAAACAGTAACTAACAGTCCAATGCAAACTCCAATACTGGATGAACACACCAAAGAAAATCAAACAACAGACTCAGAAAGCAAACTTTCTAGATAACAGAACAGCAAGCATTACAATAAAACACCATTCACATCCACCAGTTCCCTTTCACACTGCATTAACATGTCACACATGCATACATACATACATACATACATACATACATACATACATACATACATAAATTGTTAATTATAACTATTCAAAATACGGGCCAATTGTGATGCGGTGGTACAAAACGCTAACACAGCTTCGTAAGCCGCCAAAAGATTCAAGAAGCTATTGACTATAACGGCGCGTCGCGGAGTGAACGAGTCTTCGTTGTGTTGTCTTGTCCTCTCTCTCTCTCGCTCTCAACGGTTACCTGCGGCAGTGTCCATGAGACGCTCACTTCGATTCTTATTAATACCGCTGCGCGTGGAAGGCGCCGTACGCTGCCTTCTCCCACGTGGTGACGAAGGGACGCCCATCGCTTCCGAACACCCGGACGGAGGGTGACAGCCAAACAGACGTTCTGTTGGGTGCCGGCGGCTCCTCGGTACGCACCCCGGCGAGTCGGTCCTCGCTCTTAATCTTCGCGGCTAACGCCTTCCGCCGGGCCCTGCGCCGCCTCGTAGCGCTCGTCCCGCTGTGTGCCTCTGTCACGTTGTCGCTGCTTTCGGCGGTCGCTACTTCCTCATTTTCTGTTGAGGCGCGGGATTCTTCGAGGTTGGCGGCAGTTTCGCTTGCCGCCGAAGCTTTCATCGCAGCACCGAGGGCCCTGCGGCGGGCCTTGCGCCTCTGACAGGCGCTCATCCTGGTCGTTGTCGCTGCAGCTGCAGTAGCCTCATTATCTGGTGAGGCGCTTTTCTCGCAGGGAACGAACCCATCCAGGCCTTTCATCTCCTCCCCACATCCTCGGCAGCATCCGCAGCGCTGCAGGCCTTCGTTAGGCTGTTTTCTTCTGAAACGTTCCCTTCATTTATCTCAGTGACACGATTGTTTTGGAGATAAATGGAGGGAACGTTTCCGCTTTTATCGTCGATCTTTTCCATCATATTTGGATCGCTTTCTACGGGCGTCTCGGATGGTTCGGCATCCTTGTGCTTATGGCCGCTCTTGTGCTTCCTCCTGAAGAGTTTGAAGAACCACCCAAAGCATCCGCTGCTGCCTCGGGTGTCTTCCTCTTCCGCCATCATTCGGGAGGTTTTGGGAGACATGTCTCCTTGTTCCTTGCTTATCCTAAACAGAGTGTCTGAAGCTGGGCACCTTTGGTACAAAACTTGTAAATAACAAAAACTATGCAAGTATCTTTTGATTGGCTGAGCGCCGCCTCACATCAAGCAGCTCATTGGCTCAGCCGCCTCACTCAACTCCAAGCCGCCGTGATGGTTGCGTGTCACAAGTTGACTATGGATTTATTCAAGACCGTTGGGAACTCACTACAGCAGAGGTGAATCAGCCTTAGCTACATGCCTTGAAAACGGGTGGGGATGGTAAGGGGAGAAGTATAGAAAGGAGGCTACAGTGCAAGAATAAAAAGAAGTGAAGGAGGAGAAACTTGAAAACCAGTAGTAGTGATGGAAGGTGGTAATATGAAACAAGGTGGTAATATGACACCGGCAATATTTCGCCTCATTTGCCTGTAATCTGTTGCTAAGTCAACTTCATCTATTACTTCCACCTGATGTCACCACTGTACGCTGGTGTCACTACCGTAAAGTCTGGGACACTGAGAGGACAATGTTTACTTTTTGCCCTGTGAAACTTTATTTCAGGTAAGATTCACATTTGTATACAATATATAAATTAATACATGTATATGAGGTATGCAATATAGCGTGTTGATTAGATCTAAGATTAGTTATTAAAATGGCATAGCTAATTTTATTTAGAATTTCTGCTAGGTAAACATTATAATGGTGGCATTACGGAACAGTCTATATGGACATCTATGATATTGCAGAGAAGTTTGGCAAGGCATATCTTAAAGCATTGACAGGGACAGTAGCATTCAGAGGTTTCAATTGTACTGGAATCTTTCCAGTAGACAGATCGCAAGGTCTCAAAGCATGTGTTTTAACCTGGTCTCCATACAAGGAGGCACTAAAGACCTTGCTAGAAAAAACAGTGCTGTAGGACAGAGGACAGCAGCTACCCAAGGAACAACATCCAAAGGTAAAAGTAAGGAGATGCACGCGTCAGCAAACAGCGTGGAGCCAAATAGACCTACAAAAAGTAATACAAAGTAATACAAAGAAAAGAAAGGTGGTAGTGGAGAAAAATGTCCGAAAAGTAAACAAGAAACTTCATTTCCAAAGTTCAGAGCGCTGATGATTAAACTTGTAGTGAGGAAGAGAGTAGGTCTATTAGTCTGTCTGTCTTCTGGAGGTTCGTTAAAAGGAATTATGGGAGAGGCAAATCCCGAAAGAGAAAATGCAGAATGCATTTGTTGTTCAGAGAAATGATCAAAGTCTAAATCAAGAGAACAGTGGATTCAGTGTGTAATGTGCCAAGGAAGGGCTCATGTCTTGTATAGCAATTGTGAAACACAACTTTTTATTTGTGATTTTCATTTTAAACATATATTTTCATTGTCAAATATTTATGTTTGTATTCACAAAAAGGAATTTGATTTTAGTTTAAATCTCAGCTGTTTCATATATGTTATAAGAATAACATTTGCTAATATTCATGAGTTATCGAGGCAATTTTTGCTTTTAAAATTGATGGTTTTGCTTGAAATAAAAAATGTGGTCCATATTACCACCTTTTCCCATAGTGATGGAAGGTGGCGGGCGATCCGTGAGGCCTCCTCTCGTCTCTTGAGTCATGACACACAAGTACCGGTCTTGTCCCGCCGCGTATAGTTAGATCTTAACCTCGTGTGTGTGTGTGTGTGTGTGTGTGTGTGTGTGTGTGTATTACTTTTTGTCGATTAATAAGGCATAGCATTTATAACACATACATATACACAATTGGTTCAGCAGCATCCTAAGCACAGCAGGTGTCCACCGAGACTCAGCTCCCTCACGGCCAGATATCAGTAGAATGTCCAGTTTTGCACATACAGATATACTCGGATCGTCATTATCGTCGTTATGCGGATCGTTATCATTGTACCTAATATGATCGTTGTTATCGTCGCTATTCGAATCATCATCATCGCGGGTGCACATCGTGTATTGATAGTCGTAATATCGTAACTACTGTATCGTCTTTCCACGGTTCAGCGCACACCAACACAACACAACACACACGGCAGGAGTCTTTTTCGGGAGATGGAGCTCACCACACATAACACACAACACAACTCAACACACATCAATACAACACAACCCACACGGTAGGGGGCTTTTTTGAGGGAAAAAAAGACCTTCCTTCATGACACACACACACACACACACACACACACACACACACACACACACACACACACACACACACACACACACACACACACACACACACACGCCCGGTAGCTCAGTGGTTAGAGCGCTGGCTTCACAAGCCAGAGGACCAGGGTTCGATTCCCCGGCCGGGTGGAGATATTTGGGTGTGTCTCCTTTCACGTGAAGCCCCTGTTCACCTAGCAGTGAGTAGGCACGGATGTAAATCGAGGAGTTGTGACCTTGTTGTCTCGGTGTGTGGTGTGTGCCTGGTCTCAGGCCTATCCGAAGATCGGAAATAATGAGCTCTGAGCTCGTTACCGTAGGGTAACGTCTGGCTGTCTCGTCAGAGACTGCAGCAGATCAAACAGTGAAACACACACACACACACACATATGACACATACACACAAAACACACACACACATATGACACATACACACAAAACACACACACACATATGACACATACACACAAAACACACACACACACACACACACACACACACACACACACACACACACACACACACACACACACACACATACCGTAATAAAATAATCACATCATAATTATAAGAGTTCTATCAACAGCTATCATTCGTCCTAAGTTAGGTATTCACTTATATACTTACTCATTTATCTATTAACTTTTCATCTCGTCTTGTTTAACCTTTAGTAAGCGGATGTTACGTCGGTTGCCTCTAGTCACTAGTGTCTTTCAGCCAAGGCGCACTCACATTCACATTCACACGGGGAAAATCATCAGTGGGTGAAGCGGTCATAGACAGTTTTAGCTACGAAACGTGTCACAGCGATCCCAAAT
>NC_059292.1:21122485-21127485 GCF_017591435.1 Portunus trituberculatus | reverse complement strand
CCTCATCCACGTCACTGGAAGGCGAGTTGGGTTGAGGACATGAGTGCTCTAGTCACGTGAACACTGTACTCAGGTGAAGGTATTAGTGCTAAAGTGACTTTGCTCAACACTTAAAATAGTGAAAAAAAAAAAATTTACTTAGACTCATGATATGCAGAATAGAATGTTGATTTCGTCCTCTCTAAGTTACAAAAAAGCGCGTATTCAAGAAACTATCATGAAATTGGTTTGCAAAGTATTGAGCGTATTGTATAGGTTAATGGATGGGATTTCAACTTTTTTTTTTTTAATTTTCATCTGGCTAACGTTTTCAAATACATCTTTTGTTACGTGGTGTGTGACTGCATTGGAGCTGTTTTGAAGAAGTACGTAGTGTTATTGCCAGCTAGGTTATGTCGTAGTCTATTGTTAAGTTCATCGGTGCTACTTTGGCTTGTTATCTACGCGTCATGAATCTACTTTAGTAAGCGATCTACACTTTATATTGTGATGTACGTGTCATGATTCTCCTTTAGTGTGCAATGTTGATGTAGAAGTGTGTGTGTGTGTGTGTGTGTGTGTGTGTGTGTGTGTGTGTGTGTGTGTGTGTGTGCGTGTGTGTGTGTGTGTATATGTGCGCTTGCGAGTGAGCAGAAAACAAAGGAAAAGTCGCCAGAAGCCATCAGGCCTACACGTGGCGGTCAATCCCTGTATAAAACTTACGCACCTACACCCCACCTTGCTGCAACATTCCCGGCGCCAGTGTCAGAGTGCCGCCTCATAAGAAAACTCCACGAAAAATGATAGAAGTCTTAATAGTGAAGGAGTTTTAGAGTGCTCCGTCCCGTCACCGCCCCTGAGCCTCCCTGCTTCAGCCGCGGCCTCCTCCAGTGAGCGGCAGGGCGATGACTGACTAACTCGTGACTGAGCGCCGCCCTCAGGAAATTAGAACAAGGTGTTGTGTTTTTATTGCTCCTGCCGGCGACACGAGAGGGGGGCGAGCTGTCATGACCCGCCCCGCCCCGCCTAACCCAGCCCTACTCAGCCCCATCTTTGCCCCGTCTTCTGTGCCCCGCTTAGCTCTCTACCCCGACTCCTCTGTCTCGCCCACTCATCTCTGCCCCGCTTCGTCTTCGCCCCGCCGTGCCCCACCCTGCCCCACCCCGCCCTGCCCCGCCCCAGAGAAACAGGAAGAGGAACGAAATGTTATGTAAATTTTAGCGTCTTCTTCTTGCGACCTGAGAGGAAGGGGGAGGAGGAGGAGGAGGAAGAGGAAGAGGAGGAGGAACAAGAACAGCAAGAAAAAGTAAAATAAGAATAGCAGCAACAACAACAACAACAACAAAGAGAAAACGAAACAAAGGAGGCGGAGAGAGAGAGAGAGAGAGAGAGAGAGAGAGAGAGAGAGAGAGAGAGAGAGAGAGAGAGAGAGAAAGGAAGGAAGACGAAAAAACAAGAAAGAAGAAAGGAAGTAAAAGATGAGGAGGAGGAAGATGAGAAGAAGGAAGAAGAAGAAGAAGAAGAAGAGGAAGAGAAGAAGGAGCAGGAGGAGGAAGAGGAGGTGGTGAGGCGTTGAGAAACTGGACAACATCCTCTTCATTTAACCACGTGCTGTTCCTCCTCCTCCTCCTCCTTCTCCTCCTCCTCCTCCCATCCACATCCACGACCACACCCAAGCTGTCCCTCTTATTCCTCCCTGCCCTTACCTCTCTTCCTCCTCCTCCTCCTCCTCCTCCTTCTCCTCCTCCTCCCCCCGACCTATCCACTCGATCTCTCCCTGCTCTTCCCTACCCACCTTCCGTCTCCTCCTCCTCCTCCTCCTCCTCCTCCTCCTCTCGACCCCAACCTTGCCCGACCCTGCAACATTCACCCCGATGCTCCGCCCTCCTCTAAGACGCATCAGGGTGTAATTAGGGTGAGAGAGAGAGAGAGAGAGAGAGAGAGAGAGAGAGAGAGAGAGAGAGAGAGAGAGCAATTATGTACTCGAGTTCATGTAGTCTAATTAATGGTGTGTTTTCAAGGGTGTGTGTTTTTAAAGGGTGCGGATGAAAGGTGTAATCTTAAAAGGGTGTAGCTACTGTAGGATGAGTGGTGTTCCTGGTCTAAAGGGTGTTTGAGGGTGTAGGAAAGAGGATTAAGGATGTGAGGAAGAGTGTGTTAGGGTGTTAGGGTTGTTGGGATTTTAGAAAGGGTGAGAGAAGGAGTTGTGTAGTTAGGGTGTAGGAATAAGGTGTATTAGAAGAGGTTTGTAGTAATCAAGGGTGAAAAAGGGTGTGTTTTTGGGTGATTTTATGGTGTTTTATTGTGTATTTAATTTGTTTTGTGATACTTCAGTGTATTTAGGGTGATAACAACACTTAAGCTCCCAAACTGTAGAACAATTGTATTAGTGAAGTGAATATTAGTCAGAGTGCAGAAAGGGTGTACCAAACAGGATGCAGTTGTGAAGGGTGAAATGAAGGGTGTACTTACAAAAAAGGGTGAACAAGAAAGGGTCGGTAAGGGTGAAAGCAAGGGTGTAATAACTGACTATATGACAAGGGGTATTGTGTCAAAGTGTACTACAAAAGGGAGAAAGAAATAAGTGTACGCTAAGGGTGAAGGGTGAACTGAGAGTGAAAAAAAGGGTGAACTTAGAGAAATAATATCTATGTGAAGGGAATTTAGCGACAGTTTAATTGTGAAAGAAGAAATATACCAGCAGTCTAGGGTGAGGATAGGATAAGGGTGGCACTATGCATAAATTAACAAGGGAATAAAACATCAGAATTTAAGTCCTTCAATACTAGGACGCATTTATACCATGAATTTTGAGAACGATTAGACGATTTTATTGACATTAGGAAGGATCTATGGAGGCCAGAAGATTAATGGCCGCAGTCTTCATTACTCTAATCCCCCACATAAGTTTCTGAAGCTATATAAAATCACCAAGTAGTAACCAGAATGAATATGGAATCGCGTCATGGTACAGAAGACGTTAACAGGGTGAACAGAGAATGCAGGTAGAGTGAAAGACGGTAAGGGTGACAGGGTGAGAGAGAGGAAAGGGTGACACTGTAAACGTGAGAAAGGGTGAATTAGCAAAGGGTCTAACAAAGGGTGTATCAGTGAGGGGAGTAACTAAGGGTGCACTGGGAACAAAGGGTGCTGGCAGGGTGAGAGAAAGGGTGTCACTGTGCCTGGGTAAGTTTTTGCTCTTTCGGCACTACGGTTCATTTCGGTTCCAGGGCGAGGAGGAGGAGGAGGAGGAGGAGGAGGAGGAGGAGGAGGAGGAGGAGGAGGAGATAATGTTACGATTGCTGTTCTTCTACCTCCTTCTCCTCCTCCTTCTTCTCTCCCTCTTCTTCCACCACCACCACCTCCTCCTCCTCCTCCTCCTCCTCCTCCTCCTCCTCCTTCTCTTTCTTCTTCCTTCCACTTCCTACTTCTCGTCTTAATTTTCTCTTTCTTTCCTTCTTTCTTTCTTTTCTTAGTTTTTTTTTTTATCGTATTTACTTATGTTTATATCTTGGTATTTTCTCTCTCTCTCTCTCTCTCTCTCTCTCTCTCTCTCTCTCTCTCTCTCTCTCTCTCTCTCTCATTGTATTGTATCGACAACTATTTATTTATTCAGTCCATCATCTCCTCCTCCTCCTCCTCCTCCTCCTCCTCCTCCTCCCTGTGACCCTTGGCTAGCGTGCCATTGACCTTTTCCGTCTGTTAAGTGACCCACCCTCCTCCTCCTCCTCCTCCTCCACCGACTCTTCTTCCTCTTCTTCCTCCTGCTCCTCCTCGTCCTCCTCCACGCCCTGTCCGGTCCACTCTGCTTTTGTAGGTCATAACCCCACCTGACCTCCTCCTCCTCCTCCTCCTCCTCCTCCTCCTCCTCCTCCTTCCTCCTCCTCCTCCTCCTCCTCCCTGCGGCGTCTAGAGGTCAACTGCTTCTGATGTAACCTTCGTCATCTGGTCTCAAGTTTTGTTAGGCTTGGTTAGGTTAGGTTAGGTTAGGCTTATGTTGGTTAAGCTTATGTTAGTTAAGCTTATGTTAGACTAGATTCTTTTATATTTGGTTAGATTTACTGAGCATAATTCAGGTGAGGTTAGGTGAGGTTAGGTTTGGTTAAGTTAAGTTAGATTCATTCAGGTTAGGTTGGGTTAAGTTAAGCTAGTTTGTTGGGATTGCATTAGGTTGAATCATCTTATGTTTGGTTAAAATTTGCTGTGTTTAAAGTCAGGTTAGGTTAGGTTAGTTTAGATTAGGTAGAGTTACATTAGGTTAGGTTATGGTTAGGTTAGGTTAGGTAGAGTTACATTAGGTTAGGTCAGGTAAGGTTATCCTGACCACCAGTTCCCGTTACGTTCGCTGTTCCCGATTGATTTTTCCGATCGCTGGAGAAGAAATATGTTAAGTGGACGTGGGTGGAGAAGGAGGAGGAGGAGGAGGAGGAAGAAGAGGAGGAGGGGGAGGAAGAGGTCGAGGGGGACGGGGAGGAGGAAAAGGAGGTTGTTGTTGTTGTGGGGGTGGTGGAGGAGAAGGGAAGGAGAAGGAGGAGAAATGCAGAATGATGTAGGAAGGAAGGAAGGAAGGAAGGAAGGAAGGAAGGAAGAGGGTGGAAGTGAAATGAAAGAGTATAGATAAAGGAAGGAAAATAGAAGAAAGAGGAAGAGGAGATACTTGGGAATGCACAATAAAGAAGGAATAAAGGAAGATGAGAAGAAGAAGAAGAAGAAGAAGAGAGGAGAACAGCAACAACAAGAACAAGAAGAAGAGAAAAAAGAACGAAAGATAAGTAAACACAAAGACGACAGAACAAGAAGATGAAGAAGAGAAGAAGGAGGACGAGGAAGAGGAAGAGGTAAAGGAGGAAGAAGAAGAAATAGCAGAAGACGACACACATGGATACAGACGAGAAGGAAGAGGTGATGGAAACATGAGGAGGAGGAGGAGGAGGAGGAGGAGGAGGAGGAGGAGGTAAACCCGCCCACGCTGATTCCACCCAACATACCTCCCTTGGCGTGGAGGAAAGGGATGGAGCAGG
>NC_059292.1:21114985-21117485 GCF_017591435.1 Portunus trituberculatus | reverse complement strand
TTCCTTGTCTCTTCCTCTCCCTCCTATCTCTTTTCTCTCCTCTTACTCCTTCATTTTCTTCCACTTTTATCAAACCTCACTTAATCCACTCCTTCCTCTCCTTTCTTGACTATTCCCTCTCCTTTTCATACTTCCTTTATTCTTTTTCTTTACACTTCTCCTCTCCTCATCCATTCCTTCCTTTTCTTACGTTGGTATGTGTGTGTGTGTGTGTGTGTGTGTGTGTGTGTGTGTGTGTGTGTGTGTGTGTTAGAGAGAAGGAGAAGAGAGTGGAAAAGAAAAAAAAATTAAGAAATGAAAGAGGAATTGAGGGAGAAGATGAAATAGATAACAGGAAGAGGAGGAGGAGGAGAGAGGAGGAGGAGGAGGAGGAGGAGGAAGACTAGAGGAGGGGAGAATAAAGAGGAGACATAGATTATGAAAGGGTGACGGGGAGATGATAAAAAACAGGGAGATGAAAGACTGAAAGGGAGAATATTATTTTAATCACTCCTGGAGATAAGGTGGGAGAGAAGATGCGGTCGGGGCGGGGCGGGACGGGGCCGGGCGGGGCGAGGCGAGGCTGTGCGAGGCGGGGCAAGGGGTGGAGTTAGGGATAAGAAAGGGTAGGTTAGGGAGTATGAAGGGGTAGTTGGGGGCTGAGTAGGGTTGGGAGTAAGGGAAGAGGTTGGGGAGAGACTGACAGACTAAACAGATGAACTTATAAAAGAAATTAGGATGATGATGATGATGATGATGATGATGATGATGGTGAGGTGGCGGAGGAGGAGGAGGAGGAGGAGGAGGAGGAGGAGGAGGAGGAGGAGGAGGAGGAGGACAGGATGGAGAAGAAGAGGAAGAGTTAAATTTTTTTAGTTTAATGCTGAAAGTAGAGAGAGAGAGAGAGAGAGAGAGAGAGAGAGAGAGAGAGAGAGAGAGAGAGAGAGAGAGAGAGAGAGAGAGAGAGAGAGAGAGAGAGACAGACAGACAGACAGACAGACAGACAGACAGACAGACAGACAGACAGACAGACAGACAGACAGACAGACAGACAGACAGACAGACAGACAGACAGACAGACAGACAGACAGACAGACAGACAGAGAGAGAGAGAGAGAGAGAGAGAGAGAGAGAGAGAGAGATTTAAGTAGAGGAGGAACTGAAGTCAGGATGGGGGCAGGTTGGGGCATTGTCAGAGCAGTCAGTAGCAGGGCAGGTCGGGGCAGTGTCGGAGCGGGGCATGGTCAGGTTAGGATCAGGTTAGGTTAGGTTAGGTCAGGAGGTTAACATGAACAGGTCGGGGGTTCGAAGTACAATCTTGTCGTGTCTGGCCAGATGAACTAAAGGAAGATGGATTTCAACTGTCTGTACTGGGCGGGGCGGGAGATGGAGGGCGTGCGGGCGTGGGGATCTTGTCTGGGCGTGGCTGAGTGCTGTCTGGGCGGGGAGAGATTGGGCGGGACTAATGGTGGGCGGGGAGAGGCGGGGAGAGGCGGGAATGTGTGCTAGAAGTGATAGTGGTGGTGGTGGTGGTGGTGGTGGTGGTGGTGAATGGTGAGAGTTTCTTCTGGTAGACTCAAGGTGTAGGAGTGTCTAGGGAGTCCTGGAAGAGTCCTTTGGGGGAGTCTGGGGAGCAACAGTAGGAGGGAAGAAGAGTACATGAAGAAGAGGAGAAGGAGGAGGAGGAGGAAGGAAGAAGAGGAGGAAGTAGTGTTGGCTGCAGAGAGATGGGTGGCTGTGTGTTGTTTGTTTGTGTGTTTGGGGGGAGGTGGAGGAGGAGGGGGAGGAAAGAGAAGCGATAGAAGAAAAGGAGGATGAAGAGGAAGAGGAGGAGGTTAGGTGTAAGCTGTGCATGTTTACCTCTGTGTGTGTGTGTGTGTGTGTGTGTGTGTGTGTGTGTGTGTGTGTGGAAGGTCATGGTTTGGGTGCTCGATAGGAACATAAAAGAATACAAAGGATAAACAAAAAACATCTTTAGCATCATCATGAGAGGGGAAGTTATCTGTAAGGCAGGAGGTGAGGGGGTAAGGGGGGTGATGAGGAGAGGATGTGGAGGGGTAAGAGAGGTGATGAGCGCCAGGGAGTCTGCTGTTGCCAAGGTTTTGTGTAATTCACCTCGGTCGGCTGCTGGTCACCCAGCCAGTCTTCCCCATTACGGAGCGAGCTCAGAGCTCATAGACCGATCTTCGGGTAGGACTGAGACCACAACACACTCCACACACCGGGAAAGCGAGGCCACAACCCCTCGAGTTACATCCCGTACCTATTTACTGCTAGGTGAACAGGGGCCACACATTAAGAGACTTCCCATCTGCCTCGCCGCTTACCGGGATTCGAACCCGGCCTCTCGATTGTGAGTCGAGCGTGCTAACCACTACACTACTGTGTGTGTTTCACTGTTTGATCTGCTGCAGTCTCTGACGAGACAGCCAGACGTTACCCTACGGAACGAGCTCAGAGCTCATTATTTCCGATCTTTGGATAGGCCTGAGACCAGGCACACACCACACCGGGACAACAA
>NC_059292.1:21094985-21097485 GCF_017591435.1 Portunus trituberculatus | reverse complement strand
GGTTATTCTTTAAATATTTATCAATTTTGTTTTTGAATGATGCAATGGAAGTACTGTTTACTATTTCTGAAGGAAGCTTATTCCAAATGTTAACTATTCTATTAAAGAAAAAGTGCTTTGCCTCGTGGGTTTTAAAGCGTTTTGGTGTAATTTTAAATCCATTATTCCTTGTTATGGTGGAATGATCAATAGTAAAATATTTATTGACATCAAGGTTGTTGTATCCCTGAAAAATTTTGAAAACTTCGATTAGGTCTCCTCTTATCCTGCGCTTTGTTAAGCTGAATAAATTTAATGCTTCCAGTCGTTCCTCATACGGCTTGTTTCTCAATCTCGGAATCATCTTGGTCACTCTACGCTGGATCCTTTCCAGTTTTTCAATGTCTTTTCTGTAATATGGTGACCAGAACTGCACACAGTATTCAAGCTGAGGACGCACCAATGAGTTATATAAAGTAAGGATAACTTTTTCTGATTTAAATTCAAAGGTTCTTCCAATGAACCCAACTAATTTATTTGCATTCTTTACTGCTTCTGTGCAGTGTTTGCTCGGCTTGAGATCTTTAGACACCACAACACCAAGATCTTTTTCATTCTCAGCACTTTCCAGAGGTACATTACTCATTACGTATTTTGCTTGTACATTGTTACTTCCAATGTGTAAGACTTTACACTTTTCTATATTGAATTTCATTTGCCATTTTCTGCCCAGCGTGTCAGTTTATTTAAGTCACACTGTAGTTCTTGCCATTGTGACGTTGATGTAACTTTGCTCATTATTTTGGTGTCGTCCGCGAATTTGCTTATTTTACAAGTGATTCCTTCATCAATATCATTAATATAAACAATGAAAAGAACTGGTCCTAATACAGAGCCTTGAGGAACACCACTTTTCACATTGTGCCACTCTGATTCTTTTCCATTTATAACAACTCGTTGCTTTCTGTCAGAGAGCCAGTCTTCCAGCCATTTCAGGGTATTTCCAGCTATGCCGTGAGCTTTTACTTTGCTGATTAGCCTCTTGTGAGGGACAGTGTCGAAAGCTTTCTGGAAATCAAGATAAATAACATCCACTGCTTTTGTCTCGTCATACGAGTTAAAAACTTCATAAAAGAAGTCTAGTAGGTTTGTTAAGCAGGATCTCTTGTTTCTGAAACCATGTTGTGAATCCTTCATGATCTTATTTTCTTCTAAAAATTTGACAATCTTATCTCTGATTATCGTTTCCATCAGCTTGCACACTACTGAAGTAAGGCTGATTGGTCTGTAATTAGCTGGGAGTGATTTATTTCCTTTCTTGAAAATGGGCGTGACATTTGCTAGCTTCCACTCCTGGGGACTTTCCTGCTTGTAAAGTTTTATTGAATATAATCGTGAGTGGTTTCACGAGCTCATTTTCGCTTCTTTGAGAAGCCTGGGTGATATCTTGTCTGGTCCAGGCGTTTTGTTTACGTTCATGCTGTTCATGACTGTGAGGATTTCATTTTCTGTAACTATGAAGTCAGGCAGTGTTTTGCCTTGTGCCTGAGGCTCTGGCATGGGCAGACTATTTTGGACATCTTCAGTCGTGAAGACTGTTGAGAAGAATCTATTTAGGACGTTTGCCATTTCAGCTTCGTTATCTATTTGGTTTCCGTTTTCTGTTATGAGTGGACCAATTGTTGAGGCTAAGACTCTTTTGGATTTTACATAACTGTGAAATTCCTTTGGGTTGGTTTTACAGGAGTTTGCGATCTGAGCTTCTACAGATTTTTTGCTGCTTTTTATCAACTTTTTTGCTTTTCTACGCAATCTGTCATGCTCTAATTTATCATTATTATGCTGTGTTAATTTGTATTTGTTGTATGCTTCTTTCTTTGCTAGAAGACAGCTTTTAATTTCATTATTCCACCATTTCGGTTTGGTGTTTAGTATTTTCCTTCTGTTTCTTAGTGGTATACACATCTTAGCTGTATCATTTATCTTTTCAGCAAACACCTCCCATGTCTTATCTACATCTGGTGTTTCCAGCAGTATATTCCAGTCAATGGATGCAAGCTGCATACGGAGTCTTGTGTAGTTTGCACGCCGATAGTCTGGCACTTTTTCTTTACTTTCATTCACTTTTCCTTTGTCAAAATTTATGGTGAATTTTAAGGTGCGATGATCGCTGGAACTGAATTCTGGTCCAATTTCCACATTTTCAATAGTATTCTCATCATTTGTTAGAACGATATCAAGGATATTGTTTCCTCTTGTCGGATGCTTGATGTGTTGGTGGAGGGAGCTTTCAAGCATGCTATTATACAGCTGCTGGCCAGCGTGAGCTGTCAGTGGTTCGCCCCACCTTGTGACTGGAAGGTTAAAATCTCCCATAATTATGCAATTGTTTACGCAGCAAATGTCCGCGATTTGTTCATACAATTGTTCGTCTGTGGCGGGTGACTGGGCTGGAGGACGATAGACGAGACCTAATGATATTCTTCGGGATTTATTTTTTATAGGAGGAGGAGGAAGAGGA
>NC_059292.1:21057485-21059985 GCF_017591435.1 Portunus trituberculatus | reverse complement strand
TGTGTGTGTGTAGGGTTAACCTCCTTCACCTCTCATTGTATAGTCTCTCTCTCTCTCTCTCTCTCTCTCTCTCTCTCTCTCTCTCTCTCTCTCTCTCTCTCTCTCTCTCTCTCTCTCTCTCTCTCTCTAATTAGGTCGTTTTCATTATCTTCCATTTTAAAGTTTTATTTCTCCTCTTCTTATATTTTCAAGACACGAACCAGAAGAAGAGGAGGAGGAGGAGGAGGAGGAGGAGGAGGAGGAGGAGGAGGAATGAAGTTGGGAAATAAAGTTCACTAAGTAGGAAAGAGAGAGGAAAATGAGGGAGAGAGAGAGAGAGAGAGAGAGAGAGAGAGAGAGAGAGAGAGAGAGAGAGAGAGAGAGAAAGGGACGGGTAGTAGTAGTAGTAATAGTAGTAGCGTCGTCGTCGTCGTCCTCCTCCTCCTCCTCCTCCTCCTCCTCCTCCTCCTCCTCCTCCTCCTCCTCCTCCTCCTCCTCCTCCTCCTTCTCCTTCTTCCGACGAGAGGTAACAATATTCTATATATTGTTTTAACAAATGATGAAAAAACTGTCAAAGACGTAGAAATTGGACCAAAATTCCATTCCAGCAATCTTTGCACCTTAATATTCACTATAAACTTTGACAAAGGTACAGTGAACGAAAGTAAAGAAAGCGTTCCGTACTCTCGGCGTGCCAATTACGTAAGACTTCGCATGCAACTTCCATCCATTAACTGGAATATACTGCTGGAAAACTCAGTTGTAAATATAGCATGGGAAGTGTTTGCTAAAAAGGTAAATGCAACTGCTAAATTCTGTGTACCGCTAAGAAACAGAAGAGAAATAACAAACACCAAACCGAAATGCAGAATAATGATATTAGAAGCTGTCTTCTAGCAAAGAAAGAAGCGTACCATAAATGTAAACTAACTCAACGTAGAAATGACAAATTAGAGCACGACAGATTGCGTAGAGAAGCAAAAAAAGCTAATAAGATGCAGCAAAAAATGTACTGACGCTCAGATTGTAAACTCCTGTAAAACTAACCCAACAGTATTTCAGTTCTGTTAAATCCAAAAGTCTTAGCCTCATGAATCAGTCCACTAATAACAGAAAACGGAAACCAAATAGATAACGAAGTTGAAATGGCAAACATCCTAAACAGATTCTTTTCAACTCTTTTCACGACTGAAGATGTCCAGAACAGCCTGCCCACTGCCGCACCTCAGACACAAGGCACCACACTGCCTGACTTCACGATTACAGAAAATGAAATCCTCACAGTCATGAACAGCATGTACTGAAACAAAACACCTGGACCAGACAAGATATCACTCAGGCTCCTCAAACAAGAGAAAAAGGAGCTCGTGAAACCGCTAACGAGTTTATTCAATTAAACTTTACTTCCAGGGAAAGTTCCCAACGAGTGGAATCTAGCAAATATCACGCCCATTTTCAAGAAAGGAAATAAATCACTTCCAGCCATTTACAGACTAATCAGTCTTACCTCAGTAATGTGCAAGCTGATGGAAATAGCTTGCACACGTAATCAGACAAGATGGTCAAATACTTAGAGGGCCCGGTTAGTATGCGGGAGGTACAGGGATCAATGACCCGCATCTCCAAATTGTTTGTAGGGGCCGCCTTGGTACAGTGGAACTATGCATGCTTTGGGTCCGAGGGGTCTCCAAATGTACGGGTTCGAATCCTGTCCACGGTCCGAGTGTAGATTGGGCTTTCTCACTCAAGGTAACTGTTTCCTAGCGGTTGGGCTTTGAAATAGGAGTTACCCCAAAAAGTATGCCCTTTAGCCCATAAATTCCCGTGAAAAGCCCACATGGTTAAATAAAAAAAATTGTTAAAAATGAAATAATGAAAGACTCACAACACGGTTTTAGAAATAAGCTCTCCTGCCTAACACACTTACTGGACTTTTTTAATGAAGTTTTTAACTCGTATGACGAGACAAAAGCAGTTGATGTTATTTACCTTGATTTCCAAGAAGCTTTCGACATTATACCACATATGAGATTAATCAGCAAAGTAAGAGCTCACGGCATAGGTGGAAATACCCTGAAATGGGTTGAAGACTGGCTTTCTGACAGAAAGCAACGGGTTGTTATTAATGAAAAAGAGTCAGAGTGGCACAATGTAAAAAGCGGTGTTCCTCAAGACACTGTCTTAGCTCTGTACTTTTCATAATATACATTAATGATATTGATGAAGGAATCAGTTCTAAAATAAGCAAGTTCGCCTTCACCAAAATATTGAATAAAATGACAATATAATGTGACTATAATAAGCTAATGTGCTGGACAGGAAAATGGCTAATGAAACTCAATTTAGAAAAGTGTAAAATTCTACACATAAGAAATAACAATGCACAAGCAAAATACGTAATAAGTAATATACTTCTAGCAAGTGCTGAGAATGAAAAAAGATGTTGGTGTTGTGGTGTCTAAAGATGCGAAGCCGAGTCAACACTGCACAGAAACAATGAAAATAGCAAATAAATCAATAG
>NC_059292.1:21014985-21022485 GCF_017591435.1 Portunus trituberculatus | reverse complement strand
AAAGAATAACCTGAAGAAAAAATATTGATAAAATTAAAGACTAATTGAGACTAGCGAGAAGAAGACCAGAATGAATGCCAGACTGAGGTTAAAACTGGGTAAGACTCGAGGTGGTGGTAACATGAAGGAAAGACATGAAAAAAAAAAAAATTATTAAAAGAAGACTGAATTTAGGACTTGATTTAATACTGACGTTGACTATAATAGAACCTGAACATCAAAATAAGACTGTAACTAAAAATAAACTAGAAGAAATACAACCCCTCCCCAAAAAATAATAATAAAACTGATGAAATTTAAACTGAATTATAAATGAGATGAAATTTTCGAGACAGGCGCTAAAAATTTTACATTCCACGTGAACCAGAAACCGTTGCTCTGAAGGTGAAGGAGGAAAGAAAAAAAGTAAAAAAAAAGAATAAAGATAGCACTCATGAACCTCGTCTCATGACCACGACACTGAAGAAGGAGGAGGAGGAGGAGGAGGAGGAGGAGAAGGAGGAGGAGCTTAAGGAAGGAGGGGGTCACGGTGGCCTCCTGAGGTTACATCAAGGACTGGTCGTGGCCACGTGCGTGATGGGGCGTGGGAGGGCATGGGGAAGGATGGACGGACGAGTGGTGGGACTGGGAGGAGGTAGGAAGTGTATGGATGGGCGTGGAAATGCATTGGGCGTGGAGAAGGCGTGTGGAGGGCGTGGGATGGGCGTGGAGAAGCATGGACAAAGGGGCGGTGGGAGTGGGAGGAGGCAGGAAGGGTATGGATGGGCGTGGAAATACATTAAGTGTAGAGACAGGGCGCGGGATGGGCGTGGGATCTCCGTCATTCTCATGGGAACCGAAATTAGTTTATTTGCTTCATGTCTGTTACACATTCGCACATTCCTCCTTGTTTGGGGAGAGGGGAGGGGATGGGGTGTGGGATAGGGGGTAGGGTGAGGCAGGGTGCAGATAACGAACTCAGAGCCGCGACCTTTTGTGAGCGGCGCGTCCCGGGCGGGGAGGCGCTGCGGCGTGTTTGCACTCAACGGCTCTACGTGATCCCCGCCCCCTCAAGGTGTGGGTCGCGGTGTTTGGATGTCGCCCGCAGGCCAAACTCACACACACACACACACACACACACACACACACACACACACACACACACGCCCATGCCAGCCAGCCAGCCAGCCAACATTTACACCTGCCGCCCGCCCACTCACTCACTCACTCACTTGGTCACTCGGTCTCTCTCGTCCTCACGTTCACTGATTTCAAACTAACCATCCGCTTCTCTCTCTCTCTCTCTCTCTCTCTCTCTCTCTCTCTCTCTCTCTCTCTCATTTTTCTGTATTTTTTTTTCGTTTTTTTTTATTTAGTTTTAATTTATTTCACTTTTTCTTTCTTGGTTTTGTTTTTGTGTTTCATTTCGTCCTATTTTTCTTTTTGTTCCCGTTTTCTTGACTTCGTTCCTTGTCTCTGTTTGTTCTTTCATTTATTATTTATTTATTTTTATTCTTATTGTAGTTTTCTTCATAAATCTACTTTTCTTTTTTGTCGCCTTCTTCATCCTCCTCCTCCTCCTCCTCCTCCTCCTCCTCCTCCTCCTCCTCCTCCTCCTCCTCCTCTCCTCTCTTCTTCTTCTTCTTCTTCTTCTTCTTCTTCTTCTTCTTCTTCTTCTTCTTCTTCTTCTTCTTCTTCTTCTTCTTCTTCTTCTTCTTCTTCTTCTTTCTCCTTCTCTTCCTCCTTTTTATCGCTCTCATTCTCTTCTTTATCCTCTTTCTTTTCACTTGTATTTTTCGATTCCATTCATTTAACTATATTCCTCCTCCTCCTCCTCCTCCTCCTCCTCCTCCTTTTCCTCCTTTTCCTCCTTCAGGGCACTTTCACGCACTTTTACCTCACCAAGTTACTCCTTCCCGCGACACATCCCCCTAGAGAGAGAGAGAGAGAGAGAGAGAGAGGTTGAGAAGTAAAGCGATATATTGAAATGGAGATACAATGAAAAAAAATATGAATGACTGAATAATGAAAGAAGGAATAATTGTGAATAATTTACCTGTGTGTGTGTGTGTGTGTGTGTGTGTGTGTGTGTGTGTGTGTGTGTGTGTGTGTGTGTGTGTGTGTGTTTTACTTACGTACATACATACGCAACTACACTTACATATATCCATTTCAATTTCCTCTTGAGCCCTCGAGCGACACCACTCCTCCTCCTCACTCTTCGTCCTATACCTCAAGGGACGCGTTGCAAACGTACATTTTCCTCCTCCTCCTCCTCCTCCTCCTCCTCCTCCTCCTCCTCCTCCTCCTCCTCCTCCATCTCCTTTAGGGCCACTTTTACACACCTTTACCTTCGCCAGAGAGAGAGAGAGAGAGAGAGAGAGAGAGAGAGAGAGAGACAGAGACAGAGAGAGAGAGAGAGACTTAGTTATTTTACAGTTAATAACATATCTATTTAATTCATTATTATAGAATATTTTAGCCACTGCTACCACCACCACCACCACCGCCACCTCAACCTCCACCACCACCACCACCACCACCACCACCACAACAACCACTACTACTACTACTACTACTACTACTACTACTACTAGTAATAACAACAATAATAATAATAATAATAATAATAATAATAATAATAATAATAACAACAACAATAAAAGAAAAAGCTGAAGAAAAAACAAACTATTCAATAAAATTCCCAAAAAAAAAAAAAAAAATCATTGGTTCACACACACAAAAAAAAGGTTCACTGACGCAGGATTCGAATTTGGTGAAGTTTTGAAGAGCCGCCAGTGAAGCAGCCCAGCGAGCCAGTGAACCATTAGGGCCATTAGAACCATTAACATAAGCCTGCACGTGGAGGGATTAAGGGATTCACACCGGACCAACTGGTGAGACGTGCTTCATTTGGGTTCGTCTCTGTGTGTCTGTCTGTCTGTCTGTCTCTGTGTGTGTGTGTGTGTGTGTGTGTCCTTGAGAGGTATGACAGTAGCAACTCTCTCTCTCTCTCTCTCTCTCTCTCTCTCTCTCTCTCTCTCTGTGTGTGTGTAGTCGTGCTTCGGTGGGCAAGGTCGGGTACAGAGAGAGAGAGAGAGAGAGAGAGAGAGAGAGAGAGAGAGAGAGAATGAAATTAAATAATGAAAGGACATGTACAATAAAGAGAGAAAGATAAGAAAATGTGCTGGAAATAAAAAAAAGAGGGAGGGACATCAGTGGAGGAGGAAAGTGGAAGGAAAGAGGAAGAAAGGTGGAAGAAGGGTGGAAAAAGGAGGATGATGGATGGAGTAGGTTAGGTGAAGGAGGATGATGGATAGGGAGGTAGGTTAGGTTAGGTTTGGTGAGGTGAGGTGAGGTTGGTTGAGGTTAGGTTAGGTTAGGTTAGGGAGAAGAGTGGATAGCATAAGTGGAAGGTGGAGAGTGGAAGAGGGAGAAGGAAGAGTGAAGGAAAAGAGAAGGAAAGATAGAAGTGGAGAAAAGGTGGAGGAAGGAGAGTAGAGGAGACTAAAGGGTGGAGTTAAGGAGAGATAAGAAGATGCAGGAGTGGAGGAGAAGAGAAGAGGTGGAGGACGCGTCTTGACTCATCTGCTCCACATAAAACGTTTACTGGACGAGGGTCAATATTTGCTTAAGTCCACCACCACCACCACCACCACGACCTTCCACCACCACCACCACCACCACCATCTTCAGTGCATCTCCACCTGTATACACAACACCTGGCCGACGCTTGCAGACACACACACACACACACACACACACACACACACACACACACACACACACACACACACACACACAAGGGATTAATTGTATTGTTAGTCAGAAATTAGTGTTCTATTATGTCTCCTCCTCCTCCTCCTCCTCCTCCTCCTCCTCCTCCTCCTCCTCCTCCTCCTCCTCTCCTCCACGTGTCACGTCAAACTGGTCCTCTCAGGAGTCAGGTGTCACGTCAAACTGGTTCTCAGGAGTAGGTAGATGAGAGAGAGAGAGAGAGAGAGAGAGAGAGAGAGAGAGAGAGAGAGAGAGAGAGAGAGAGAGAGAGAGAGAAGAGTTATACACACACACACACACACACACACACACACACACACACACACACACACACACACACACACACACACACACACACACACACACACACACATTTAAACACACACACAACTGCATGGGTGATTCGGGAACAGACAAACAAGTAAACAAACAAACAGACAATTTCACGTCCAACGTGTGTGTGTGTGTGTGTGTGTGTGTGTGTGATTCACCACGGTCATCTGCTGGTCACCCAGCCAGTCTTCCCCATTACGGAGCGAGCTCAGAGCTCATAGACCGATCTTCGGGTAGGACTGAGACCACAACACACTCCACACACCGGGAAAGCGAGGCCACAACCCCTCGAGTTACATCCCGTACCTATTTACTGCTAGGTGAACAGGGGCCACACATTAAGAGACTTCCCATCTGTCTCGCCGCTTCCCATGACTCGAACCCGGGCCCTCTCGACTTGTGAGTCGAGCGTGCTAACCACTACACTACGCAGTGTGTGTGTGTGTGTGTGTGTGTGTGTGTGTGTGTGTGTGTGTGTGTGTGTGTGTGTGTTATCTAATCGATGATACAATGGAAACTTGGCAGCAGATTCAAGAGAGAGAGAGAGAGAGAGAGAGAGAGAGAGAGAGAGAGAGAGAGAATATGCAAAAATGGGGAGGAGGAAAAGAAGGGGAGGAAAAGAAAATTCGAGAAAGGGAAAAGAGAAAAAAATAATGAAAAGAGAAAAGAATAGGAGGAAAAGTGAGTCTCAGTGAGAAAGAGAGAGAGAGAGAGAGAGAGAGAGAGAGAGAGAGAGAGAGTTTACTTGGCCTGTCATGAGAAGCCGAGTCTTTGTGGACAAAACAAGACGCTTCCAGTGAAGCCTTTGTCCTCCTCCTCCTCCTCCTCCTCCTCCTCCTCCTCCTCCTCCTCCCTCGTCTGTTAATTAATTATTCATCATATTCTTTTAAATTTCTTCTTATTACTCCAGTACCTCCTCCTCCTCCTCCTCCTCCTCCTCCTCCTCCTCCTCCGCTTCACCGGAATGACAGTACAACACCTTCCTACCTTCATGACGTTACTTTATTGATTAGTCAGCGAGAACAGGTGTGAGGTGCGACACACACACACACACACACACACACACACACACACACACACACACACACACACACACACACACACACAAACACGAAGTCATACACCATGCTCTCTCTCTCTCTCTCTCTCTCTCTCTCTCTCTCTCTCTCTCTCTCTCTCTCTCTCTCTCTCTCTCTCTCTCTCTCTTGTCACGTCACATTCCCTTACAATTTGTCTTTTTTTCTCTCATTTCTTTTCATTTCTGTCCATTTACCTCCATTTTTCTTGATTACGTTCCTCCTCCTCCTCCTCCTCCTCCTCCTCCTCCTCCTCCTCTTCCTTCTCCTCCTCTTCTTCCTACTCTTCTTCCTCCTTCTCAGCTTTAAGTCTATTATAATCTCTTTTTTTCTCTCTCCCTCTCTAATATTCATCTAATTTCTTCTTCTTTAATTCTCTCTCTTTCCTAATCTCTTCCTCCTCCTCCTCCTCCTCCTCCTCCTCCTCCTCTTATTTTCCTTTTTTTTTCCCTCTTTCATTCCTTTTCTTCTTGTTTTGCTTCATTTTCTCTTTCCCAAACTTTCCTTCTTTCTTTTCACATTTTTCTATTCTCCTCCTCCTCCTCTTGCTGGAAACCAATATTAGGAAAGTGTATCTTAAAATTTGAGGCAAAATTAAGTAATAAAAAAAGTTTGCTCATGAGTGAGGAAGAGGAGGAGCAGGAGGAGGAGGAGGAAGAGGAAGAGGAAGAGGAAGAGGAAGAGGAGGAGGAGGAAGAGGAAGAGGAGGAGGAGGAGGAGGAGGAGGAGGAGAAGGAGGAGGAGGAGGAGGAGGAGGAGGAGGAGGAGGAGGAGGAGGAGGAGGAGGAGGAATAATGAAGTGTATAGCAGAGAAAGGAAAGACAGTAAGCTTAAAATCAAGAATAAGAGAGAGAGAGAGAGAGAGAGAGAGAGAGAGAGAGAGAGAGAAAACCTGTCTGTTTGGTGTATTAAATTTCCCTCAAACGGAACCAAATGTGTGACGCCATCTTGAAACTGCAGTCCTCCTCCTCCTCCTCCTCCTCCTCCTCCTCCTCCTCCTCCTCCTCCTCCTCCTCCTCCTCCTCCTCCGCAACATGACCTGGCTTTAGCGGTCACCTCACCTCGCTGGGGTCGTGTTATTGATAGCAACGCGCGGGGAGGTGTTTTGGTGGGGTGGGGATGTGGTGGGGGAGGAGGGGAGTGAGGAAGGATGGGAGGGAGGATGAGGAGGAGTGAAGAAGGAAGGAGCAGTGGAGAAGGAGGTGGAGGCAGGTCGTGAGGAGGGAAGAAGTGTTAGGGGATGTTTGTGAAGTGGTGAGGAGATGTGGATGAGGGAGGGATGGGGAGGGAAATGGGGAGTAGATGGGGTAGGAGGACTTAAAGGTGGAGGGCTGTGGAGGAAAGAGGAGGAAGGAGGGAGGAGGGAGGAGGGTGAGTGTACAGTAATGGTGATGCTGAGAATTAGAAGGAGAGAAGAAAGAAATGTGAAATGAAGATAAACACACACAAGAAAAATGATGAAAAATGAGAGAGAGAGAGAGAGAGAGAGAGAGAGAGAGAGAGAGAGAATAAAAGAAAGAAACTGGTAAAGAAAATTGTAGAAATATAATACTTTAGAAACTGATGATGATAATGTCTGATTGATAACTGAAAATTCACAACTGATACATTAAAAAGAAAACCATCTCTGATAGGAATATATTATAATGATGCAGGCAGACATCCAATTTGATTCTGTAACACTCTCTCTCTCTCTCTCTCTCTCTCTCTCTCTCTCTCTCTCTGTCTCGTTTCTTTTTATATATATCAATTTTTATTTCAACGATCTTTTTTTCATCTTAAGTCAACCAAGCAAATTAACCCCTTTAGTACCATGGCGCGTTTTCACACTCATTCTTGTCACCATTTGGCGGTTTTGTACAGCTTCAGAAACTCATGTGTGGATTAGAATTGTGTAGATTGGACCATTAATCTTCTGACCTCCACAGAGCCTTCCCAGTGTCAATAAAATCGTTTAACCACACACAAAACTTCATGATAGAAATGCGTTCCTGTACTGAAGGGGTTAGTAAAATAGTAATATATCTAATCTCTCTCTCTCTCTCTCTCTCTCTCTCTCTCTCTCTCTCTCTCATTAATTTCTTTGTACATATATTCATTTCTGCAAACAATTTATATGATGCGCCGTAAAGCACTGGGGAATATGTTTATTTGTTCGTGTGTGTGTGTGTGTGTGTGTGTGTGTGTGTGTGTGTGTGTGTGTGTGTGTGTGTGTGTGTGTTTGTTTGTTTGTTTGTTGGTTGCTGTCCATTTATTACTTGTGACAGTGTTATATATTGCTCTCTCTCTCTCTCTCTCTCTCTCTCTCTCTCTCTCTCTCTCTCTCTCTCTCTCT
>NC_059292.1:21009985-21012485 GCF_017591435.1 Portunus trituberculatus | reverse complement strand
TCTCTCTCTCTCTCTCTCTCTCGAAGTCAGATTAACGGTCAGCGCGTCACCAATATACAAATCAAGATGCCTGTTTGGATGTGTGTGTGTGTGTGTGTGTGTGTGTGTGTGTGTGTGTGTGTGTGTGTGTGTGTGTGTGTGTGTTATTTTGTAATTGTGTTGTTTCTGTTTTTTTTATTTACATGTTTCTCCTTTTCTCTCTTGTTTTTTTTTTCTGTTTGGTTTCTTTCCAATATTTGTGTTTTGATTTAGATTTTCCATTTTTTTCATTTCTTATTTTCTTTATTTTTTTCTTAATTTTTTTCTTTTCTCATTGTTTCATTTCATTTAATAATCTTGTTTCATTATTCTCTTCTTTATTTTTTTTTCGTTCCTTTTCCTTTTCTGTTTTTTTTCTTTTCTGTTTTTCCTTTTCTGTTTTTCCGTGTATTTTCTTCGATAATTCTTGTTTTTCTTTCTTCATTATATCGATATTTTTATTCTCTCTCCCTTTTACTTCCTCATTCTATTAATAACTTTGCCTGAATTATTGTTGATTGTCTCTCTTCCTTATTTGGTCTGTCTGTCTCTCAGTCTCTCATTCTCTCTCTCTCATTCTCTCTCTCTCTCTCTCTCTCTCTCTCTCTCTCTCTCTCTCTCTCTCTCTCTCTCTCTCTCTCTCTCTCTCTCTGTGTGTGTGTGTGCTTGTTTTTTTTTTTATTCTTGTTCTTTTCGGTTTTCTTTCTTTACTTATTTCTTATTTCCTTCCTTTTTTCCTTTCTTCTTCCTTTCCTACTTTTCCATATCCTTTCCTTTTCCTCCTCCTCCCTTCTTTTTTTCCTCCTCTACCTCTTCGTTCCCCTTTCCTTTTCCTTTTTTTTTCCTTCCTTTTTATCTCCTTTTATTCCTTTTCCTTCTTCCTTCCTTCCTTCCTTCCTTCCTATCTCCTATTTTTCCCTCCCCTTCCTTCATTTCCATCCTTCCTTCTTTCCTTCACCCAATTTTTTTTTTTTTTGCTTATTTATTGATTCTCCTCTTATTTATAGTTAGTGTTTTGTCTTATCTCCTCCTCCTCCTGTTCATTATTTATTCATCACTTCTTCTTTCTCCTCTCCTTCTCCTTTTCTTCGCTTCCTTGTTTGTTTGTTTGCGTGTGTGTGTGTTTGTTTATCTTCGTCTATCTCTGTTTGTCTTTCTTTCGTTGTCATGTTGTGGGTTCTCATTATTCTTCTTGGTGGTCTTCCTCCTCCTCCTCCTCCTCCTCCTCCTCCTCCTCCTCCTCCTCCTCCTCCTCCTCTTCATTCTCTTTCTTTTCCTCCTCCATTTATTTATTTTTTTTTTATCGTTAATTTTTATCAAAACATTTTATTCTCTTTCCAGTTTTGAGTTCATCTGTTTTGTTTTTGTTTTGTGTTTGTTTTGTTTCTTCCTTTGTTTACTTGTAGGTTGATTTATGCATTGGTTTCTTTACATGATCAAATTAGTTTCTGGTTTTGCGAGTTTTGCACAAATAAATTTTAAAATGTGATTCTTTTATTCTTATTTATATATTTTTTTCCTTGTTTTTTTCCTTTTTTTTTCTTGCTCGTTAAAAATATATCTTGTTTGTCTTGTTTTTGTTACTATTATTATTATTATTATTATTATTATTATTTTTATTATTATTATTATTATTATTTATCATCATCATCATTATTATTACTATTACGTTTCTCTCACTTTTCTGGTTCATTATATCTTTATTGCTCTCTCTCTCTCTCTCTCTCTCTCTCTCTCTCTCTCTCTCTCTCTCTCTCTCTCTCTCTCTCTCTCTCTCTCTCTCTCTCCTCCTCCTCCTCCTCCTCCTCCTCGATGACCTTGAACCATCAGTCTGAGGAAAAGGAGGAGGAGGAGGAGAAGAAGGAGAGGAAGAAGAGGGGTGATTGAAGAGGAGGAGGAGGTGGAGGAGGTGGAGGTGGAGGTCGTGAGATGACCTCCAACGGACGTTCCCGATCACGTTTGAATCTAGAAGACCTGGAGGAGGAGGAGGAGGAGGAGGAGGAGGAGGAGGAGGAGGAGGAGGAAGAGGGAAGAGCGGTAGATTGAAGGGGAAGGATGTAATGAGGGGAGGACCGAGACTAGGGAGGAGGAGGATGATGTGAAGGAAGGAAGAGGAAGAGGATATGAAGGAAGGAAGAGGAGGAGGACGAGGAAGAAAATGAGAAGGAGGAAGAGTATGTGAAGGAAAGAAGAGGAGGATAAGTTGGAAGAAGATGCGAAGGAAGGAAGAAGCAGATTAGAGGAAGGAAAAAGAATGAGAGAAGGAAAAGAATGAGAAGAACAATGGGTAGAAGAGGAGGAGGAGGAGGAGGAGGAGGAGGAGGAGGAGGAGGAGGAGGAGGAGGACCGTGAAAGTATGCATATTAAGAAGAAACAAAGATGATAGAAAAAAAAGAAAAAAATGTCTGTCCGTGAGAGAGAGAGAGAGAGAGAGAGAGAGAGAGAGAGAGAGAGAGAGAGAGAGAGAGAGAGAGAGAGAGAG
>NC_059292.1:20979985-20994985 GCF_017591435.1 Portunus trituberculatus | reverse complement strand
AGCAACAAAATATTAGTCATAGTAGAAATAGTGGTAACAGTCTGAATAGTCACACATTCCCTTGTTCCTTTTGTGCCGTGGAAAAAAAAAGGTTATTTATTTCTGAATTCTTGAAAAATAAAAGGTATATGAAAGTTTTTGTTTTCTCTTTTTTGTACATTTATTTTTTCTTTATTTTTGAGGGGCGAGGCAGAAAATGTTCAGATTTTGCTGATAAAAGAAAATAGATCAAAGCAACTTTTTTCATTGTAGTACCAAAAGATTTTTCTTATATACCTTTCTATTATATTTGTTAATTTAATTATCTATGCTAATTAGAGACGTGGGAAAAATTATCAGGTGTACTGAGGCATGAGTAAACGACTAAATACACACACACATACACACACACACACACACACACACACACACACACACACACACACACACACACACACACACACACACAACGGAAGACGGAGGAGGAACGAAGAAGGGATAGAAGAAGAAAGGAGGAGGAGGAGGAGGAGGAGGAGGAGGAGAAGAAAGAGTAAGAGGAGGAGGACAAACACACAAGAAAGGAAGGAAGGAAGGAAGGAAGGAAGAGGTCTGAGGAAGAAAGAGGATAGAGATGAAAAGGAGTAAAAGGTAGAGGGGGGAGGACACACACACACACACACACACACACACACACACACACACACACACACACACACACACACACACACACACACACACAGAAACCAATACTTTGTTTCAGTTGTTAGGAATAAATTGGACAGTGGTTGTGTGGCCATCGTGGGGGTAGAGGAGGAGGAGGAAGGAGGAGGAGGAGGAGGAGGAGGAGGAGGTGGAGGTGGAGAAAGAGGAACATGAAACGAATAACAGGAATCGTTTTAGGTTAAATCGAAACTATAAACTGCAGGGAAAACCATTTATGTGTTACAGGAAAGTTTAAAAGCTGGATAGAGAAGCACGAAGGTTTCTCCCCACCGACCTTTCCTTGAGTGACTAGAAAGAAAGGCAAAAGGACAGATTTGCTTAGAAGTTATCATAGAGCTAATGGGGAACTCAGTATCTGCGTAGGCTAGACGATTTAATGTAGGGTTGTGATGGGTGGAAGCAAGTGGACATGGTTTACAAAGGGGCTGTCACGTGTAGAATGGCTTTTTTGTAACTTTCATTTCCTTTTCTTGGTTTGTTGATTGGTAGAAATAAATATAAATCCTTGAAAACCAGAGTATCTTTCCTTCCCCTGTTTTCTTATGATTTAATGTATTTTTTTCCCTCGTATGTTAATTAGAAAGAATATATGAATCCTTAAAAAGCTTATTAATTAGGTCTCATTTTGTTTTGTTGTGCTTTTATCTTTCCTCTTATGCTGCTTAAAAATATGAATCTTTGAAAAACTTCATAATTTACCTTCCTTCTGTTTTATTATACTTTTATATACTTTCTTTTCCTCTCGTGTTACTAATGAATCCTTGAAAACCTTGATAACTTTCCTTCTTCCCGTATTTTCATATGATACTTAGAAAAACATTAAATCCTTGAAAACCTTAATAACTCCCGTGCAGAAGATTTAAGAACACAATACTGGCCACTAAGACAGTTATTCTTGGTAGTCTTTACATTGACTCCTAATAAACACAAGAACTATTTAACATAAGAAAACAAAGGAAGATGCAAGTCACCAGGCCCACACGTGACACTCTCTATAAAACATGGCAGTCTGTCTCCACCTGTCATTCCCATCCAGGATTGACTTTATCTAATGCTTTGTGGTGTTAAACTCTTACCTGGGAAAGGAAGAGGACAACGAAGGAAGGAAGGAAGGATAAGCAGTAACACAACATTTTAAAGAAGAGGAGGAGGAGGAGGAGGAGGAGAAACGGAAGTAGGAGTCTCTTACCACTATGCATGAATAATTGTGTCTAATGTTTTGTGGTGTTAAACTCTTACGTGGATAAAGAAGAGGAATGCAAAAGAAGGATAAGCAGTTCCAGAATATTTGGAGGAGGAGGAGGAGGAGGAGGAGGAGGAACAGCAAGGGTTGGGGGTGCAGGAAAGTTGTCTCGGGGAGGGAAAGGAAGTGAGGGATGGTGCGCTCAACTAAACCACTTCCTTGTTTGTGTTGGGGAGTGATGGACAGCAGGTGGTACTGGTGGTGGTGGTAGTGGTGGTGGTGGTATTGGTGGTGGTGGTGGTGGTATTGGTGGTGGTGGTGGTGGTATTGGTGGTGGTATTGGTGGTGGTGGTGGTGGTATTGGTGGTGGTGGTATTGGTGGTGGTGGCGGTGGTGGTGGTGGTGGTGGTGGTGGTGGTGGTGGTGGTGGTATTGGTGGTGGTGGTGGTGGTTGCTGTGGTGGTGATAATGATGCTAGGACGATAATACCAACAACGACAACAACAACAACAACAACAACAACAACAACAACTACTACTACTACTACTACTACTACTACTACTACTACAAACTCAGTTTCTCTCCCATTAGCCTCCTCTTTCTACTCCCAGCCTCCGCAAACCTTCCATTACTCCTCCTCCTCTCCTCCTCCTCCTGCTCCTTTACAGACAGAAGCAGACCAGAGCCAGACCTGTTCATTACAGTCTCTGGCACTGAGAGAGAGAGAGAGAGAGAGAGAGAGAGAGAGAGAGAGAGAGAGAAGTTAAATTAAAACTAAAAATGTCGTGTAAATTACTCGCATATTTAGAGCGTTATAACTCATAACTCTCTCTCTCTCTCTCTCTCTCTCTCTCTCTCTCTCTCTCTCTCTCTCTCTCTCTCTCTCTCTCTCTCTCAGTGGCGTACTTACTCGGAGTCACGTCTGGAAGTGCAAATTGTAATCACGTAAGTCTTCCGTCGTCGAATTTTCTCTTCATCCTCTTCCTTCCTGCGCCCTGGAGGAGGAGGAGGAGGAGGAGGAGGAGGAGGAGGACCTTAATTTCAGGAGAGCAACATTTCAGGACGTGACATTATCCTCCTCCTCCTCCTCCTCCTCCTCCTCCTCCTCCTCCTCTCTTTTTTTCCTCCATCTTCCCTCCCTCCATACACATTTACCCAAGCCTGCACAGATTCTCTCTCTCTCTCTCTCTCTCTCTCTCTCTCTCTCTCTCTCTCTCTCTCTCTCTCTCTCTCTCTCTCTCTCCTAAGGTCAACTGATCTGATGTTTGTTATTCCTTTGTGTTCCTTTGTGATTTCCTTCCTCCTCCTCCTCCTCCTCCTCCTCCTCTCCCAATCTAAATCTAGCCACGCCCGCCCACGCCTCAGATGAAGTCATTAGCGGTGCGGCAGAGAGAGAGAGAGAGAGAGAGAGAGAGAGAGAGAGAGACCAGGAACGAAAACAAGAAAATAAGCAGAGGAAAAGGAAATAAAAGAAAAGTGACAAACAGGAAATTTGGAAAAACAAGGATGGAGAGAGAGAGAGAGAGAGAGAGAGAGAGAGAGAGAGAGAGAGAGAGAGAGAGAGAGAGAGAGAGAGCGAGGCTTTGCAGTCGTCTATGAATTCAATTTATTTTTATTGTTATCTTTATTTTCTCACAAAACTTTTCTCGCTCCTAAGAGGCGCTTTTCTTTGTTGTTGTTGCTACTGTTGTTGTTGTTGTTGTTGTTTTTGTTGTTTGATGCTTACGTAACTACTCTCTCTCTCTCTCTCTCTCTCTCTCTCTCTCTCTCTCTCTCTCTCTCTCTCTATTTTTTCTATCTCTTGTAGTAATTGTTGTTTTTTAGTAGTAGTAGTGGTAGTAGTAGTAGTAGTAGTGGTAGTAGTAGTAGTAGTAGTAGTAGTAGTAGTAGTAGTAGTAGTAGGAGTAGTAGTAGTAGTAGTAGTAGTAGTAGTAGTAGTAGTAGTAGTAGTAGTAGTAGTAGTAGTAGTAGTAGTAGTAGTATTTTTTATGGTTTTTATAGCAGTACTAATAATATTTCTACTATTCTATTTCTTGTTCATCTTTGTTGTTGTTGTTGTTGTTGTTGTTATTGTTGTTGTTGTCATTCTTCTGCTTCTTCTTGTTCTTGTTCTTCTTCTTCTTCGCGCTAGAATAACAGTGACATAAAGGAGATGGATAATTATAAAGAAAAGAAGGAAGAATAACAAGAGATTTAAAGAGATAGTCATAAACACACACACACACACACACACACACACACACACACACACACACACACACACACACACACACACACAATCTTCCTAGAACACTTCCCTTTCCTTTTATTATCATATTCTCCACCTCCCTGTCCTCCTCCTCCTCCTCTTCCTCCATATGTAGATAAGAGGTTTACATGTGTGTGTGTGTGTGTGTGTGTGTGTGTGTGTATGTGTGTGTGATGTGTGTGTGTGTCTGTGTACACTTGTGCGTTCCTTACACACACACACACACACACACACACACACACACACACACACACACACACACCTGTTGTCTCTCACACACACAGAGAAAGAAATAAAGGAAAGTAAATAGTGTATATCAAAGGGAAAAAATACAAGTGGGGAAGTTTTTTTTCCAGTGAATACTCTCTCTCTCTCTCTCTCTCTCTCTCTCTCTCTCTCTCTCTCTCTCTCTCTCTCTCTCTCTCTCTCTCTCTCTCTCTCTCTCGACCTCCTTGTCCTACAATATATATTCCCCCCTTCTTTTCTCTCTTTACCTAGCACTACCCCCTCTCCCTCTCTCTCTCTCTCTCTCTCTCTCTCTCTCTCTCTCTCTCTCTCTCTCTCTCTCTCTCTCTCTCTCTCCCTGTCTACCCTTGTAATCTTGTTATAATCATACATAACCTTTGCTTACTACTGACTCTCTCTCTCTCTCTCTCTCTCTCTCTCTCTCTCTCTCTCTCTCTCTCTCTCTCTCTCTGACTGGACTTTCGGAACTTTTTCCTCCTCCTCCTCCTCCTCCTCCTCCTCCTCCTCCTCCTCCTCCTCCTCCTCCTTCTCATCTTCATGCAGGTGGTGTTGGTGATTGTGGTGGTGGTGGTGGTGGTGGTGATGTAAGGAGACTATAGAACCGTAGGCAAGGTGGTGATTGCGGTGGCGATGGTGGTGGCGGTGGTGGTGGTGGTGGGGATAACAATTGTGGTAGTGGTGGTAATGGTGATGGATTTTAATTTGTGAGATTGTTGTGGTGGTGAATGTAATGATAGTGATGTGTTAAAGATGAGAGAGAGAGAGAGAGAGAGAGAGAGAGAGAGAGAGAGAGAGAGAGAGAGAGAGAGAGAGAGAGAACAGAATAACCCGTAAATATTTCCACATAACACGAAAGAACAAAAAAAAAAAAAATTGTAAGGGAAGATGGCAGTCTCTATCTACAAACAGGCCTACCTATATGCATTTCCACGTATCATCCCCATCCATTAATCTGCCTAACCTTATTTCAAACCTCCCTATTGACTCCGCATTAATAACCTGAGTGTGTTCCATTCATCCAGCGTCAGTTCATGTATCTTTGTATTGATTTAACGTTACCTTCCTTGAATCGATTTCTTGTCCTCTTTTCATTAGTCTCTCTGATGATTTTACTTGCTTCATGTCTAATGGAGTCTTTTTCTTTATTAAATGCTTTCAGTTTGACAAAATACGCTTCTCTTTTTCCTTATTCTCTTCATCATCTTACTCCTCCTTCTCTTCCCATCTTTTCCTCTTTGTACTACTTGAAAGAATGACTTTAAATAATTTTGACTCATAAAATGATAATGAAATAAATAAGATAATGATAATGAGATAAATATAAAAAAAAAGTTAATGATAATGACGAGAATGAACAGAAAAACTACTAATGATGATAAGGAAACAGATAAGAGAAGTAAGTCATTGATCCGTCACTACAAGTATTTTCCCCAACGTCTTATTAGTTAGTTATGAGGTAAGCGCTCCCCCTGTCACACCTGGCCTACATACCTGCCTGGGTTTTATTTAGAGGCTAACACAGGTAACAGAGGGAACACAGGTATTGTCCTTCATGCTAATTACCGGGAAACCATTGTGTGTGTGTGTGTGTGTGTGTGTGTGTGTGTGTGTGTGTGTGTGTGTGTGCGTGTGCGTCATATAAAATTCCTATTATGCATTGTTCACCTGGCTTTTGTTCCTACCTGTCGCCACTCAAGTAATTAGGGAAAGCATCGGTGTGTGTGTGTGTGTGTGTGTGTGTGTGTGTGTGTGTGTGTGTGTGTGTGTGTGTGTGTGTGTGTGTGTCGCCTTTGGTGGAATTCATGTCCTTTTTAATTTCAGAATTATATTTTTTTTATTCATTTGTTTAATTGTCTATGTATTTCTCCTCCTCCTCCTCCTCCTCCTCCTCCTCCTCCTCAACCTCCTCCTCCTTTTTACTTATTCCCACTACTTCTCCTCCTCTTTCCCACTAGTAGTAGTAGTAGTAGTAGTAGTAGTAGTAGTAGTAGTTGTAATAAAGAGGTGTTATTGTTCTGTTGTTGTTGTTGTTATTGTTGTCATTGCTGTTATCGTTGTTGTTGTCACTGCTGTTGTCACTGCTGTTGTCATTGTTGTTGTTGTTGTTATTGTTGTTGTTGTTGTTATTGTTGTTGTTGTTGTTGTTGTTGTTGTTGTTGTCGGTACCTCCTCGTCTCACTTTTCTGAGCTTACTAACTGCACACCTCTCTCTCTCCCTCTCCCTCTCCCATCCTCCCTCTACCTCTCCCTCTCTCCTTAACCATCCCGCGGCCTCGCAGAATAAAAAGGGAAGAAAGTACTGTAATAGTGGCGATGATAATGATAACAACACTGATGATAATGGTGGGGATGGTGATGACGGTGATGGTGGTGGTGGTGGTGGTGGTGGTGGTGGTGGTGGTGTACCCCCCGCGTGGCCAACCTCCACCACCACCACCACCACCACCACCTGACCCAGTTAAGGGATAATGCCTGACGCGTGGGGTAATGGGGGATGGGGATTGGTGGTGATGGGGGGTGAGGGGGTGAGGGAAAGGAAGGGGGAGGGAAGGGAAGGGGGTGAAGGGGCGGGCAGAAGAGACGTCTATAGCTCTATTATGAAGACTGCAACGGTAAACTTCTCCTCCTCCTCCTCCTCCTCCTCCTCCTCCTCCTCCTCCTCCTCCTCCTCCTCCTCCTCCTCCTCCTTCCCCCCAAGCACTTAACAGCTCTTTATCCTTTCCTCTCCACCTTTTCTTCCTCCTCCTCCTCCTCCTCCTCCTCCTCCTTCCTATACACTTAACTGTTCTTTATCCTTTCTTCCGCACCTCCTCCTCCTCCTCCTCCTCCTCCTCCTCCTCCTCCTCCTCCTCCTCCTCCTCCTCCTCCTCCTCCTCCTCTCTCCTGTGTCTTCTGTTGTTAGTTAGTAGAATATGAGTAGTTATTTAGACAACCAATTAAGGACCAAGTTATGTTTTTTTGTCTTCCTATGTATTCCATTGTATTCCGTTATATAATCCTCCTCCTCCTCCTCCTCCTCTTCCTCCTCTTCCTCTTCTTCCTCTTCTTCCTCTCCTCCTCCTCCTCCCCTCCTCCTCCTCCTCCTCGTGCTCCACAAAGGAAAGATGGAATAATGGAACACAAAATGAGTGTTTATATGATTTTTCGCAAAGTTTGTGTGCTTTTCACCTTCTTGTTTCCCTCTCGCTGTTTCCTCTTTTCTTCTTTTTTTTTTCTTTCTTATTCATCTATCCTCCTCCTCCTTTTCTTTTTCTCTTATTTCATTTCTTCATTCCTTTCTTCCTATCTTACTTGCTTTCCTCCTCCTTAGGCACCTCTTTTCCTCTTCTTCCTCTTTGCAACACCACAACACCTCCTCGTCCTCCTCCTCCTCCTCTTCCTCTTCCTCGTTACCGCCACTCACGCTGCCAGCAACAAAGATGGCGAGGCAATAATAGGACAAGCCAACACAAGGAGGCAAATCCAACGGAGAAACACAAAGGGAATAGCGCAGCACCAGATTTATTGTCCTTCGCGAGGCTCTTGTGACTATGGGAAGGTAATTTACGTAGCTTGTTTGTTAGTTAGTCTGTTTGCAGGTTTTAGATTTGTGTGGAGTGATTTGGTTAGATAAGGAGGAAGAGGGAAGTAAAGAGAGAGAGAGAGAGAGAGAGAGAGAGAGAGAGAGAGAGAGAGAGAGAGAGAGAGAGAGAGAGAGAGAGAGAAGTTACATTTCGTCGTCTTAACTTCAAAACACACAGAGAGAATTAATTGGCATGTCCACAGAAAAGAAAAAGAAAAGAAAACAGCAAGTTGTTTATTTTGTCTTTTCAAGTTAACAAGAATATTTTTAATTTGACACGAGAAAAAGAAAAGAAAAAGAAGCGAAAACTGGAAATTATTAATATTTAAAACTTTGGGGAAGACTAAAAATAGATATTCGTTGTCCACAGAGAGAGAGAGAGAGAGAGAGAGAGAGAGAGAGAGAGAGAGAGAGAGAGAGAGAGAAAGCACAACACAACACAGAAATAATAAAAATAGTGTTGGTAAAAAGTAAAATTCCATTAACTTCTTTTTCATTTTTTTTTGTTTTGTTTATTTGGGACAGAATTTTAAGAACAACTAAGTGGCAAACAAAACACAGAAATACATGAATATATAGGAGGTCATTTTCATATTTTGCTCAGGTACCTAAATATTTAACCCCTTCAGGACGTATTTTTTACCATGAGTTTTGGATATAATTAAATGATTTTACTTACATTTAGGAAGGGTATATGGAGGCAGAAGATTAATGGCCAGAGTCTTCACCATTTTCAGTCCCTACCTAAGGTTCTGAAGCTGTACAAAATCACCATATAGTAAGCAAAATGGATATGAAAACACGCCAGGGGTTAAGAAACAGATGAAATCAAATGTTACACCTTGCTATCACTGAACACAAGAACAAAGCAAGACATTATAAAGGAATTGTTACCGTTTTCATATTCATTTTGCTCACTATTTGCAGATTTTAGACGGCTTCAAAAACTTAGGTGGAGGAAAAAAAAATTGGTGAAGACTCTGGCCATTAATCTTCTGACCTCCATAAACCGTTCGTAATGTAAATAAAGTGGTGGAATTCCCAAAACTCCAGGTAAAGATGCGCCTCAGTACAGAAGGGGTTAAAAGGCGACACTTGTAAAGGAAATGTAAATAGTAATAGCGTAGAATATTCTAGAAAATGAAGCTACATAAAGAGAATTAAAAAAAAAAAAAAATACGGTGATAATGTAGGTGTAAAAGTGACAAAGTGACAAAATAATGATAAAAATCTGTGCCACACACACACACACACACACACACACACACACACACACACACACACACACACACACACACACACACACACACACACACTAAATTACTTAACGTTTGAATAGGTTGATTACCCAATAGAGAGAGAGAGAGAGAGAGAGAGAGAGAGAGAGAGAGAGAGAGAGAGCAACAGGATAAGAATGGGGTCACTTCACCTGATAACGAAGGTAATCGGTGGTTAAGGAAGACAAGGAGGAGGAGGAGGAGGAGGAGGTGGTGGTGGTGGTGGCGGTGGTGGTGGTGGTGGTGTGAGGCTTCAAATTAAACCTCCTATCCGCCTGCCTATCCTCCTCCTCCTCCTCCTCCTCCTCCTCCTCCCATCTTTTCATGCCCACGCAACATATATCCTTCATCTGCGCTCCTCCTCCTCCTCCTCCTCCTCCCCCAGTCGATAAATAGCAAGGTATGGGAAAAGGTTTGAATAAGGGCAGTGGGAGGAGGAGGAGGAGGAGGAGGAGGAGGAGGAGGAGGAGGAGGAGGAGGAGGAGGAGGAAAAGATTTGGACGTCCCTTTAAACTAGCGGGTCGGTAGCTTAATGAGAGAGAGAGAGAGAGAGAGAGAGAGAGAGATTAATGCAGGTTGCTTTGTTCATATAGGGGCGAGCAAGGGGAGGGGGACGAGGAGGAGGCAGGACAAGGAAGGAAGAAGAGGTGGAGGAAGAAGAGGAGGAGGAGGAGGAGGAGGGGGAAGGGAGAGACGAAGGGAGGAAAGGAGAGAAGGGTGTGATAATTAATCTGGTAGGGTGAGTTTGAGAGAGAGAGAGAGAGAGAGAGAGAGAGAGAGAGAGAGAGAGAGAGAGAGAGAGAGAGAGATAGTAAACGGGAACTGCAGCAGGTGATGATTAGGGAGAGGGGAGAAAGAGAGAGAGAGAGAGAGAGAGAGAGAGAGAGAGAGAGAGAGAGAGAGAGAGAGAGAGAGAGAGAACAGAAGAGAAGAGGAAACAAAGGAAAAAGAAGAAAAAACGTGTGAAAATAACGGGATAGGAAGAGGAGGATGAGGAGGAGGAGGAGGAGGAGGAGGAGGAGGAGGAGGAGGAGGAACAGCATTAGAATAAAAAAATGTGGGAATGAGGAAGAGGAAGAAAGAAGAAAAACATGAAACTAAGGAAAATGAAAAAGAAAGAGAAAAAATGAGAGAGAGAGAGAGAGAGAGAGAGAGAGAGAGAGAGAGAGAGAGAGAGAGAGAGAGACGCAAATAGTGAATGTTAGACAAAGCGTAAAAAAAAATAAAGTTTGAAAAAGTAATAGAGAAATAAGTATCGTCAGAGAGAGAGAGAGAGAGAGAGAGAGAGAGAGAGAGAGAGAGAATTCATATACAAGTACACAATATTTCAAAGAGTGTATAGCTAATGTTTACACAGGAAGCAAGTAGAAAGGGTGAAGCTACAGTGCATTCAAATATTACTAGGGATTTACAAAGTTTAGGCAGGCAAAGTACAGGCAGGGTGACGGCAAGGCGGAAGTAGGCTGGCAGGGTGGTGGCAGGGGGCAGGCAAGGTGGTGGCAGGGTGTAGGTCGCAGGCAGGGTGAATGTAGCAATATTTGAGGTGGAAAAGAGCTTAACTATTAACGGGATGCAATTAATAGTAGGAGCAGAGAGAGGACCGGTTCAGAGAGAGAGAGAGAGAGAGAGAGAGAGAGAGAGAGAGAGAGAGAGAGAGAGAGAGAGAGAGCTGCGGTGAGGGTGGTGGTGTAGATAAGAGGCAGGAAAGGAAAGGAAAGGAGAGAGAGAGAGAGAGAGAGAGAGAGAGAGAGAGAGAGAGAGAGAGAGAGAGAGAGAGAGAGAGAGAGAAATTGACGAGATAACTACCGTAACAATTGCCCCCTATCAAAATACTCCTCCTCCTCCTCCTCCTCCTCCTCCTCCTCCTCCTGTCCTAACTTTCTTTTTTCCTCTTTCATCTTCTCTTTTATTTTTTTCCTTCTTACTCTTCATTTTCCTTGTTTTCTTCCTTCTTGTCTTCCTCTTTCTCTTCCTCATCCTCATCATCTCTTGTCCTTTTTTCATCCCACTTTCTTCTTTCTCAGTTCCTCCTTCTTTCCTCCTCCTCCTCCTCCTCCTCCTCCTCCTTTCCTCCTCTTTTCCTCCTCCTCCTCCTCCTCCTCCTCCTTACCTGGACATAGTTGTAATTAACGAAGGGAAATTTTATACCTGGCCAAGGAATTTATCGCGTCTCCTAATGTTTCGAAGTGACGCCATAACCTCTCTCTCTCTCTCTCTCTCTCTCTCTCTCTCTCTCTCTCTCTCTCTCTCTCTCTCTCTCTCTCTCTATCTATCTATCTCTATCTCTTTCGTGTATAGAATAAAGTGATATCTAGTAAGAAAATAGACAGAGAGAGAGAGAGAGAGAGAGAGAGAGAGAGAGAGAGAGAGAGAGAGAGAGAGAGAGAGAGAGGAATGGGAAAGAAAATATAGAGAGAGAGTAGTAGGAAATGTAATAATAGGAAGGAATATTATGTAGAGAAAAAAGAAGAGAAGACTAGCAAGAAGAGGAGGAGGAGGAGGAGGAGGAGGAGGAGGAGGAGGAGGAGGAGGGAGGAGGAGGAGGAGGAGGAGGAGGAGGAGGATGAACGTGATTTAATTAGTACTGTTGGAAGAATAAATAAAATAAGTGTGTGTGTGTGTGTGTGTGTGTGTGTGTGTGTGTGTGTGTGTGTGTGTGTGTGTGTGTGTGTGTGTGGGGTTAGTGCTCCTTGTTTTGACCGCACACACACACACACACACACACACACACACACACACACACACGTAAACAAACATATGGCAAGGTAATTAAGAAATGCTTCAGGCGTCGTCAGTGTGTGTGTGTGTGTGTGTGTGTGTGTGTGTGTGTGTGAGAGAGAGAGAGAGAGAGTGTGTGTGTGTGTGTGTGTGTGTGTGTGTGTGTGTGTGTGTGTGTGAGAGACAGTGTGTGTGTGTGTGTGTGTGTGTGTGTGTGTGTGTGTGTGTGTGTGTGTGTGTGTGTGTGTGTGTGTACGTGCGCGTGTGAGTGATTGTGTGCGTGCTTGTGTTTTTATCAACGAATCACCACCGCCATACTACTACTACTACTACTACTACTACTACTACTACTACTACTACTACTACTACTACTACTACTATAGAGTTAAAGGGAGGTGAAAATGGAGAAGTGGAGGAAGAGGATGAGGAGGAGAGGTTAGGGGAGGTAATGTGGTTTTTCAGGGTCAAGGTGGGGGTGGAGGGGAAGGAGATGAGGGTGGAGATGAGTAGGGGGAGATGAGGTAGGGTGGAGGAGAGGAGAGTGGGTGGGCTACTTACTGTAGAAAATCTGTAGTTAGAATGATTACTCCTCGAAGGGAAGAAGGAGGAGGAGGAGGAGGAGGAGGAGGAGGAGGAGGAGGAGGAGGAGGAGGAGGAGGAGAGGTAAAGAGGTCATGTTTTTATGTATACTGGAACAATGGTTATATTTTCTTTATTATTATTGTTGGTAGTAGTAGTAGTAGTAGTAGTAGTAGTAGTAGTAGTTGTAGTTGTAGTATTGGTTGTATTATTATTGCTATTATTATTATTTTTTTGTTATTACTATTAGTGCTATTTTTATTATTAGTAGTAGTAGTAGTTGTTGTCGTAGTAGTAGTAGAGGTATTATTATTATTATTATTATTATTATTATTATTATTATTATTATTATTATTATTATTTTTAGTAGTAGTAGTAGTAGTAGTAGTAGTAGTAGTTGTAGTAGCAGTAGTTGTCGTAGTAGCAGTGGTACCATTCTTTACATCAATCTCCCAGCTAAATCATACATGTGTGTTCCTGTGTATCTCTCTCTCCATTTCTGTCTGTCTGTCTGTCCATCTGTCTGTTCATCTGTCCATCTGTCCCTCTGTCTGTCTGTCTGTCTGTCTCCCCCTGTGAGGTAATCTCTCTCTAATCTGTCTATTCATTACTCACTGTCTGTAATAATTCATCTCCTGCTCCCAGTATTAACTTGACTTATTCAGAAGGGATTAGGTCGACCTCGTGCTGCTGCTGTTGTTGTTGCTGCTGCTGCTGTTGGTGTTGGTCTTGTTGTTATCGTTGTTTATGTTATTTTGATGTTGTTGTTGCTGTTGTGGTGGAGGTTGTGGTAGGAAGGGGTAGTGGTGAAAGTGGTGGGTTAGATTGTGGTGCAGTGACAGTAGTTGCAGTAGTAGTAGTAACAGTAGTATTGTTGTTTTTCTTATCATAAATCGTTTCCCGGTTACGAAAGAGAGAGAGAGAGAGAGAGAGAGAGAGAGAGAGAGAGAGAGAGAGAGAGAGGGAGAAAGAAGGGAAAGAAAGGAGTTCTAATAGTAATAATAAGTTAAAAACTATTAATACTAATATAATAATAGTAATAATAATAATAATAAGAAGAATAGCAATAATAATACATATAATAATTATTTTATTATTATTATTATTGTTATAATAATAATAATTATTATTATTAATATTATTATTATTAGTAGTAGTAGTAGTAGTAGAATATTGATAATGATAATAATAATATTGCTTTATTTACCTTCATACTATAATTACAAGTTCAAAACAAGTTTATTTCACTGTCAAGGTGAGAGCGAATAAACAGGTATGCTCTCTCTCTCTCTCTCTCTCTCTCTCTCTCTCTCTCTCTCTCTCTCTCTCTCTCTCTGATATTGTTGTTTTATTGTTGTTGTTGTTGTTGTTGTTGTTGTTGTTGTTGTTGTTGTTGTTGTTGCTTCCCCTATTCTTCCCACTTTCTTTTCTATTCTCCTTCCTCTTTGTCATTGTTATTCACTCTCTCTTTTTCACTTTCCTTTTTTCTGAGTACTTATCAATCTCTCTCTTCCCTTCCCTTTTCTCCTCCATTTTCCTGCCGCTCTTCTTCCTTCTTCCCTCCATTCTTTCATCACTATTCTACTTTCACTCTCTTTTCTTCGTTTCTCTTCAATTTCTTTCCTTCACTCCAAATAACTTACCTTCCTTGCTTCTCCCTTTCTCTCCCTTTCCTCCCTCCTCTTTCTATCATATTTTCTCTAATCCATCCTTTCCTCCAAATCTACTCCTACTTCTCTTCTTCTCCTCTCTCTTTCCTCTCCCTCTCCTCTTCCTTCTTCCACCTCTCCTTCCCTTCTTCTTCTTCCTCTCTCTTCTCTTCTCTTCCAATCATCCTTTCTCTAATACATCTCTAATACTTCTCTTCCTCGCCCCTTCTTTTGCTCTTCCTTCTCTCTTCTTTCTTTTCTACTTCCTCGTCTCTCTCCTATTTCAATCATCCTTTCTCTAATGCAAATATACTCCTCTTCCCCGCCTCTTCCTTTCCTCTCCCTCTCCTCTCCCTGTCTTATCCCAACTCTCCCTCTCTCTCTCTCTCTCTCTCTCTCTCTCTCTCTCTCTCCCTCCTCTTTCAATCTTCCTTTTCTCTAATGCATCCCTTCCTCCAAATATACCCTAACGTACTTCTCTTCCTCTCATCATCCTCTCCTCTCCCTCTCCTCTCCCTCTCTCCTCCCTCTCCCTTCTCTCCTCTCCCTCCCCGGCCGCGTCTCGCCAACAAGGAAGTCCAGGGGTGACCCAGCACGCTGTTGACCTTTCGGGGGTCAGGCCGGGGTCAGGAACTCGTTGGGGACGGGGCGTGAAACTGGATGCCGCTACACCCACCTGCCCACCCGCCCGCCCGTCCGTCCTTACCGCCAGCCCTTACCAACCACCCGCCCACCAGTCCACTCCAGCCACCCAACCACCTATCCACTAACCTCCAGACCTTCCCAATACTCTTCGCCTACTCCTCTTCATCCACTGCTTAATGCTTACCGTGTTA
>NC_059292.1:20947485-20964985 GCF_017591435.1 Portunus trituberculatus | reverse complement strand
TTATCATGCTTTTCAAAATTTTTAATGGGTTTGCAAATATGAATATTCAAAAATACGTATCAGTCGACCAGTCAAATGTCACCAGAAGCAATGGTTTCAAAATTGTTGGTAAGCGTTTTGTAACAAATGAAGTCAAACACTTTTTCTTTAATCGCATAGTCAATATATGGAATGGTCTGCCATCAAATGTTGTCAACTCAGGTACTATCGAAACGTTCAAAGTTCGCCTCGATAAATACTTTGAATGTAATCCCCGGTTGTCGCTATTCATTTCCGAATAATTTGCGCTTTTTCTTTTATCTCCCGGGCCTCTGATCGTGAATTAAATTGCCCGTTAGTTTAAATTACTCTCACCCTCCATACATGACACAGATAGCCCGGAGTGAACGGTCACTACTTTTACTCTCGATCTGTGAAGGGCTGTGGATAGTCAAGAGCCCTGACAGTAGGTGACCATCATCGGGATTTAAGGTACCAGGGTCACCGCTGCAGGGGGTAACCATACAGTGTGCGGCGCCCTTTAAAGGGAAGTGCACTTTTACAGTGGTTGTACGGAGCTGGGGCCTGATTGACTGCTGCCTCTCTTGAAAGCGCCAGGCAAGGCTGCCGCACCACCTTTTTGACTCCACACTGTGTTTACATACATACTACACTACACTGCATACACGCACAGATAGCCCAGAGTAAACGGTCACTACTACTACTCTCGACCTGTGACGGGCTGTGTTTGGAGAGGGCCTTGTCAACCATTGATCATCATCGGGAACTAAGTACCAGGGATCAATGTTGCAAGGGGTTATCAGCGTACGGAGTCCCTACAGGGAAAGTATGCTATCTCAGTGGATTGAACGGAGCTGGGGCCTGATTGACTGCTGCCTCCCTAGAAAGCGCCAGGCAAGGCTGCCGCACCACCCATTCGACATACACACTGTGCATCCACGTACACAATGCACACACCACATGACATTCACCAAGCGTTAACACTTTCCCCCACAAACACAAGTAGTCAGACGTAGATTACACATTTCCTTTTCACTCTCTACTAAAATTCCATGTGATTTTTTAATATCACATGGTTTCGCCTTTTTTTTCCTGCCAGCCTCGGCTGGAGGGAGGGGCGGGTGGGGAGGAGCCTTCTGCTTTGCTGTCCTGTCTCTACCACTGGTAGTTAGTAGATAGTTTTCACAAACAGCCTAGTAAGGACCTAAGGGTCTGTTGCTGTTTGTCTTCCTTTGTATTCCTTTGTATTCCTCCTCCTCCTCCTCCTCCTCCTCCTCCTCCTCCTCCTCCTTCACCACCTCCTCCTCCTTCTTCAGGCAACAGCTTCATCAGCATCTAAGAGCATTTAAGTGACGGAGGGAGAATAGGAGGAGGAGGAGGAGGAGGAAGAGGAGTGAAGGAAGTGAGCGACTTAGAGTGAGAAAGACATGAGGAAGAAAGTAAAAGTGAAGCTCAGTGAGTGAGAGAGAGAGAGAGAGAGAGAGAGAGAGAGAGAGAGAGAGAGAGAGAGAGAGAGAGAGAGAGAGAATGCCCACCTGCTCTTCGTCTGCTTAACTTCCTGCTGATTCATCTCCTATTTTTCCTGTCTCTCTCTCTCTCTCTCTCTCTCTCTCTCTCTCTCTCTCTCTCTCTCTCTCTCTCTCTCTCTCTCTCTCTCTCTGGTCTTGAAAGTGAGTGACATTTAAAAATTCTAGACTTTCACTTATTTTACGATTGGAACGTTTTAGTAGTAGTAGTAGTAGTAGTAGTAGTAGTAGTAGTAGTAGTAGTAGTAGTAGTAGTAGTAGTGGTGGTAGTAGTAGTAGTAGTGCAGTGGTGGTTGTGCAGTAGCAGTAGCAGCAGTAGCAGTGGTGCAGCAGGTGGTGGTGGTAGTAGCAGTGGCAGCAGTGGCAGTGGTGGCAGCAGCAGTGCAGTGGTAGCAGCAGTGGTGGTGTGGTGGTGGTGGCAGTGGTGGTGGCAGCAGCAGTAATAGCAGTGGCAGCAGTAGTGGTAGTGGCAGTAGCAGCAGTGGTAGTGCAGGTAGCAGCAGCAGCAGCAGCAGTGAAAAGCAGAAAAGTAGTACTAGCTGTAATGGTGGTGTTGGTGGTGGCGTTGGTGGCAGTTTTAGTAGCGGTGGTGGTTGTGGTGGTGACGGAAGTAGTAGTAGTAGTAGTATCATTAATGGTGATAGTTGCAGTAGTTGTGTTGGTGATGGTAATTGTGGTGATGGTAGAGTGGTAGTGGTGGTGATGGTGGTTATGGTGGTGGTGGTGATGGTGGAGGCGGTGGTGGTGGTGGTGGTGGTGGTGGTGATGGTGGTGGTGGTGGTGGTGGTGGTGGTTGTGGTGGTGGTGGTGGTGATGGTGGTGGTGATGGTGATGGTGGTGGTGGTGGTGGTGGTGGTGGTGGTGGTGGTGGTGATGGTGGTTATGGTGGTGGTGGTGGTGGTGGTGGTGGTGGTGGTGGTGGTGGTGGATGGTGGTGGTGGTGGTGGTGGTGGTGATGGTGGTTATGGTGGTGGTGGTGGTGGTGGTGGTGGTGGTGGTGGCGGTGGTGATGGTGGTGGTGGTGGTGTCAGCTGGAGAGTAAAAGAAGAAAAAAAGAATAAAAAACTTGCCATCAGCTGATTACCGTAAGATCTTGAAAGATTTTGTGTGGAAATGTTAATAATGTTTTTGTGTGTCTGGCAGAGAGAGAGAGAGAGAGAGAGAGAGAGAGAGAGAGAGAGAGAGAGATTTAATTAGATGCAGTTTTCGAAATAAGTTTTTATCGCTTATCAGATTATGACGATGTTCAATAGTTTTATTAGTGGTAGTAGTGGTGGTAGTAGTCGTGGTAGTAGTTGTAGTCGTAGTAGTAGTAGTAGTAGTAGTAGTAGTAGTAGTAGTAGTAGTAGTAGTAGTAGTAGTAGTAGTAGTAGAAGGAGGAGGAGGTGGAGGAATATTAATAATAATAGTGGCATTTCTGTTCCTACTACTACTACTACTACTACTACTACTACTACTACTACTTCTAATAATAATAATGATAATAATAATAATGATAATAATGCTGTAATAATGATAAATAATAATAATAATAACAACAACAACAACAACAACAACAATACCATTACTACTACTACTACTACTACTACTACTACTACTACTACTACTACCACTACCACTACTACTACTACTACCACTACCACCAACACACATAAAAGGCAGTAGTCAGTCTGTATATTGAATTTTCCATAACCACCACCACCACCACCACCACCACCACCACCACCACCACCACCACCACTACTGTCACTTTCACGAAGGTGCCCCCCGACCCTCGTTCACCTTCACCTTTACACTGTTATTGATCGGAAAAAAGAGAGAGAGAGAGAGAGAGAGAGAGAGAGAGAGAGAGAGAGAGAGAGAGAGAGAGAGAGAGAGAGAGAGAGAGAATTTTATACAGCTACTAATTTCCGAGTCTTACAATGAGAGAGAGAGAGAGAGAGAGAGAGAGAGAGAGAGAGAGAGAGAGAGAGAGAGAGAGAGAGAGAGAGAGAGAGAGAGCATACTAGTAAAAAAAAAGAAAATTGAGTTAATTAATGATGATGATAAGAAGATATGAAATAAATACATTAATAAGAGCAACATTGATTATAGATGAGAATAAAAGGATAATTAAAGGAGGAGGAGGAGGAGGAGGAGGAGGAGGAGGAGGAGGAGGAGGAGGAGGAGTAAAAAAAAAGTGAATACTGGAAGATAGCAATAATAAGATAAAGAATATGATTAGAAAATGAGAAAAAACAATCAGTGGTCAAATAATAGATAGGTATGAGATTTGTGTGTGTGTGTTTGTGTGTGTGTGTGTGTGTGTGTGTGTGTGTGTGTGTGTGTGTGTGTGTGTGTGTGTGTGTGTGTGTGTGTGTGTGATAAAATTTATTCGTTAAGTTTAGATTCAGGAAAGAGTCGGAAATCTCTCTCTCTCTCTCTCTCTCTCTCTCTCTCTCTCTCTCTCTCTCTCTCTCTCTCTCTCTCTCTCTCTCTCTCTCTCTCTCTCTCTCTCTCTCAAAACCCTCTCAGCACTCGCCTCTGTTTTGTGCTCGAATCCAATCTCAATTAATGACACACTTGTTAGCCTCGAAAACTTCATCCCTTAACTCACAGAACATGTAAAGATTGGCCAGTCCGTTGCCAGTGTTGTGCTGCTCAGCTAGCTAGGAAGACGTACCTACATTGCTCTCTCTTTCTCAGTAGCGTGTCTTATAAATTTTTCATTACCGAAGGCAGAGCGAGAGGAGGTTTAAACAGTTTTATGAAGGTAGAAATGAAGGTGGGACGAAGGTTGATAGGTGCCAGAAGGAGGGAAGGAAGAAAGTTGAAGATAGCAGGAAGGAATGATAGAAGGAATGTTAAGAGAGTAAAGCCTGAAAGATGTGAAGGGTAGAAGTATAAGGAAGAAAGGAAGAAGGAGCGAAGGAAGGGAGATTTAAACACAAGAAGCAGTGGAAAAGGAAGAGAAAGGAAGGTAGAAACGCAGGATGCAGGAATAAAGGTAAAAGGAATGATGCAAGGGAGAAATTAAGAAGGGTAGAAAAAAAAATAATTAGGAGAAACATAAACGTGAAAGCATTCCATAGACAAGCGTAGATTAAGAGGAGATTTGATGGAGGGTGACATAAGCAAACTCCTCAGGGTCAGTAATCAGGGTAGAACTAACCAAGAAGTAACGGATTCCAGCTTGATTACGTTAGATTAAAGGAAGATATTGGAAGGAACTGGTTTTCAAATAGAGTGGTAGATGAATGGAATGGACCCAGTTATCAGGCTGTTAGTGGCAAGTCAACAAGGAGTTTTAATGGCAGATTAGACAAATTTATAGACGAAGCGTGGAAACAGGTAGACATGTTTTGTACTGTGGACTGCCACGTGTAGGCCCGGTGGCTTCATGCAGCTTCCCTTTATGTCTTATGTTTTTACGAGCGAGCGAGAGAGAGAGAGAGAGAGAGAGAGAGAGAGAGAGAGAGAGAGAGAGAGAGAGAGAGAGAGAGAGAGATCGCAACGTGTCATAAATTAATAGGAAAAAAACCTCTGGCTTTCTTTTGTCAACATATTAGTTTGAGTTCATCTTGAGAGAGAGAGAGAGAGAGAGAGAGAGAGAGAGAGAGAGAGAGAGAGAGATATGATCAGTTTCTATATTAGCATTTTTTCCACGCTGGTCTAAACTTAGTTAATATAAGTTCTCGCATAGTTCTTTAATATAAAAAAAGGAATAAGTTCAATAGCAGTCTTCTACGAATTTGTGGAAAGAAAAGTTTGGTTCTCACTTTTCATCTTCCGTAAAGTTAATATGAACTGGAGAAAAAGTTTTGTTTTGGTGAATGGAGGCGTAGACTGAGAGGAGGGTCTGACGGAGGCCTATGAGAAATATAACAAGGGTAACTTCAAACAAAAATCCTCTGAGTCAATAATCATTAGACAAGAAATAACGGATTCAGCCTCAATAAAGTTGGATTTTAAATTGAGGTTGAAAAAAAAAAACTGGTTAAGATGGAGTGTTAGTTGAATGGAATAAACGCAATATTCATTTTATTAGTGCCCAGTACACAAGGAACCTTTGAAGATTAGACCAATTCATGGGTATGAAGGATGGCAGGAAATACTAGGTTGTCAAGTTTCACAGGGACTGCCACGTGTAGCCCTGATGTCTTCATGCAACATCCTATATTTTTCTATATTCTAATGTTCTTTGTTGATAATTTCGTAACTGACTAAGCAACCACTTGTCACTCGCCTCTCACTCCGTCACTCCTGCACTCCGTCACTCAGCGGTCAAAGAATGCTAATTTCCTAACGAGTTTAGCAAGCTGCCGTGACCAAACATTGCCGCTTGTTACACATTGCGGCGCCGCAACCAGCTGATTAAAATGAGGAAATATTGACTCTTTCTTAATCTCGCAAGGAAAGTTTGCTACACCGCATCACGCCACGTCCATCCACGCACGTCACTCAACTCAGTAGCTCTGGCAGCATGCTTGTATGCCTTGGCGCCTCTCACACTGACTTATCATTATAGAGAGACAGATGCATACTTTACACACGTCATCGGGTATTGAGGCAAGTAGGTTTATGGAGAAACGGAAAAATGAATAAGCAAAAAAAAATATACACCATGCATGACATTTATGCAATTCACTCTAAACAATTCTTATACATTCTTGTCACTTTTCCTCCACACGTCTCAGCCTCATTCATTTCAGACAGCAAGGAGCCATTAGGCCTACACACGTGGCAGTCTCTTTATAAAACACACCAGCTTATTTCCACCTGTCATCCCGTCCATCAACTTGCCAAGGCGACAGACAACACACACCCTTGCGGCACTCTGGGAACAGGAAGCCACGCACACATTCACACCGTCTAATAATGATGAAAAAAAAAGAAAAGAAAAAAAAACACGCTCCAGTACTGACCACAACAAAAACTTCTCTACTTTTAAAACAATGCAGTGTAACCTTGATAGATTCGTAAAGTTTCCTGTTGTGATGTTTCGCTCATGAGTGTAGCGGTTCTTTAAGGTTCACCAGACAAGGCTGCGGATTTAAAACGTCAGAAAATAAGGGAAGGTGCAAGAAGCCATCAGGCCTACACGTTGCAGTTCCTTTACCAAGAAATGCTTACCTGTTTTCACCTATCACCTTCAGTCATAATTATTTTCCTTCATTTATGACCAGCCGGGAGCAGAGGTAACGGTCCTGAAGGAAAGACAAACGGACGGACAAACGGACAGACAGACAGACGGGCAGGCAGGTAGACAGACAGATAAACGTTAGCACTTCCTCGTAAAGTAAAAAGTGCGGCTTGTACACACTTACACTTATCAGGCAGCCATCGCCAGACACACACACACACACACACACACACTGGGACAAATGGTATAGAGATAATCATCAACGGGTATCAGAGGTGGTGGTGGTGGTGGTGGTGGTGGTGGTGGTGGTGATTGGTATCTGAAGGGGCATCTTGTGGTGGTGGTGGTGGTGGTGGTGGTGGTGGTGGTAAAAAAAAAAGTGCTACCGTTTTGTCTTGTCTTTAATAACATTTTTTTTAATCTCATATTTACTTCTTTTGTTCTTGTTCTTCTTCTTGTTCTTGTTCTTCTTCTTCTTGTTCTTCTTGTTCTTCTTCTTGTTTTTGTTCTTCTTCTTCTTCTTCTTGTTCTTCTTGTTCTTGTTCTTGTTCTTCTTCTTCTTCCTCCTCCTCCTCCTCCTCCTCCTCCTCCTCCTCCTCCTCCTCCTCCTCCTCCTCCTCCTCCTCCTCCTTTTCTTCTTCTTAATTCGACTGTGAGTGGGTCAAGGGGTGTAGGCAGAGAGAGATAGAGAGAGAGAGAGAGAGAGAGAGAGAGAGAGAGAGAGAGAGAGAGAGAGAGAGAGAGGGAGAGAGGATATAGCCGTCTCTGCATAGATTTCGTATCATCTCAGTGGTGGTGGCGGCATCCTCACCACCACCACCACCACCACCACCACCTATACAAAATTTCAGAGGGTCGTAAAATGTTATACCGGGATACTGAGAAGTGAGAGGATGGGAGGCATGGGGAAGGAAGGAAGGGAGGGGTAGGGATAGGTAGGGGTCTCTCTCTCTCTCTCTCTCTCTCTCTCTCTCTCTCTCTCTCTCTCTCTCTCTCTCTCTCTCTCTCTCACACACACACACACACACACACACACACACACACACACACACACACACACACACACACGAAGGCAAACACTCCTCACACACTCAAGTTTAAGGTCGAGATGTGAGTCAGTTTGCAAGACTTTCTTCCTCTCTCTCTCTCTCTCTCTCTCTCTCTCTCTCTCTCTCTCTCTCTCTCTCTCTCTCTCTCTCTTCAACATACACTGTCTGTTCTTCGTCTAAAAACAAGAACAATAACAATAAATACCACCACCACCACCACCACCACCACCTCATCTCATCTCATCTGACCCAGCCTCTCCTCTCCTCCACCCAGGGCGCGATGAGCAGCAGCGAGGTGGAGATCGGCGTGTGGGTGGAGGGCGTGCAGAAGTGGGTGACGGGCGTGACGCGGCGCACCACCTGCCACGACCTGATCAAGGCGCTGCTGCGGGCCCAGCACGGCGGCGGGCGCGCGGACGACGAGGAGGTGATCCAGTATGTCATTGTGGAGCGATGGAGGAAGGTGGAGCGGCCCCTGGACCATGAGCAACGCATCCTGAAGGTGAGGGTGGCGGAGGCGGAGGAAGATGGTGGCTATAGTGAGAAAAAAAGAAGCATTAAAGAGAATACACAGAGATAGATAAAGAAATACAAAGGAAGTCCAAATAGCTATTTCTAAGGTTCTATGCTAACTATTAGTGGGAGAGAGAGAGAGAGAGAGAGAGAGAGAGAGAGAGAGAGAGAGAGAGAGAGAGAGAGAGAGAGAGAGAGAGACAAGAGATACAAAGAAGTTCAAATAGTTACTTATAAGAGAGAGAGAGAGAGAGAGAGAGAGAGAGAGAGAGAGAGAGAGAGAGAGAGAGAGAGAGAGAGAATACAAAGAGATAGACGAAGAAATACAAAGGAAGTTCAAATAGTTACTTAGAGAGAGAGAGAGAGAGAGAGAGAGAGAGAGAGAGAGAGAGAGAGAGAGAGAATAGCACAGAAGGAAAAGAAAGAGCTGGAAAAGGGAGTTGACTAGCGAAAGGACTAGGAAGAAGTGGAAAAGGAGGATATTCACTCTGAGATGGACGAGGAGGGATATACATGTAGGTTATGATTTAGAGGAGGAGGAGGAGGAGGAGGAGGAAGTGAAAGGTTATCTAAAGGTGGAAGAAGAGGAGCAACTAAAGAAAGAGCAGGAGGAGAAGAAACTGTTGATAAAGAAGGAAGAGGAGAAAGGTCAATAGGAGGAGAAAGAGGAGGAATATGTGGAGACAGACGCGGAGGGAAGAAAAAGGGAGTGGAAAATTGAATGTGAAGAGTATATTGCCGGGGAAGTTGAGGAGGAGAAGGAGGAGGAGGAGGAGGAGGAGGAGGAGGAGGAGGGAGGAGGAGGAGGGGACTTAGTGGCATAGAGATCGGAGGAAGAGAAGAAAGTGAAAAGGAGATTTAAACCAGTTTGATTGAAATAACTCTTGAAGGAGAAGAAGGGGAGAGGAGGAGGAGGAGGAGGAGGAGGAGGAGGAGGAGGAGGAGGAGGAGGAGGAGGAGGAGGAGGAGGAGGAGAAGGAGAAGTGAAGATGAAACTGTGATAAGATTAGTCTGTACGGATGAGGGAGGAATAGGTGGGGAGGTGGAGAAGGAAGAAGAGGAAGAAGACTGCGTTGGAAGAGAAAGGAAAGGAGAGGACGGAGAGGAAAGCTGTATACGAGGAAGAGGAGGAAAATGAAAATTACTAGGAAGGAAGGAGACAAAGAAGAAAGGAAGACAACATGAAAAAATAGAGATTAAAAAGTACGAAGAAAGAAAAAAAAAGAATGAGTGAATGAATGACGAGAGAGAGAGAGAGAGAGAGAGAGAGAGAGAGAGAGAGAGAGAGAGAGAGAGAGAGAGAGAGAGGCAGGAAAAAAAATGGAAAGAAGAGGAAGAAGAAGAACTCCTGATGAGGCAAGACATGTTCACAACCACCCGTACCTCCCCTTTCTTCCCTTCGTCAGGCTCCCCACGTTCTCCCCATCTACACACACACACACACACACACACACACACACACACACACACACACACACACACACACACACACACACACACCTCAGACTTCTGGTTCCAATAGATGAGCTAATAGGCGTGAGAGTGAAGGTAGAAAAGATATATAGAGCAGGTGTGTGTGTGTGTGTGTGTGTGTGTGTGTGTGTGTGTGTCGACCCGTCACTCTTGGAAGAAAAAAATAATTAATGTTGGGAAAAAAATAAAGAAGTAGGAGAGGAAGTGGAGGACGATGAAAGACGGAGATAATTACAAGAAAAGATGGAAATTGAAGGATGAGGCGATGGAGGAGGAAGAGGAAGAGGAGGAGGAGGAGGAGGAAGAAGAAGAAGAGGATACGATGGATATGGAAGAGATAATTGAAAAGAGGATGAAAAAGAAGACGGAGAAGAAGAAGAAGAAGAAGAAGAAGAAAAAAAAACTTCAGGTAGAGATTAAAGAAAAGGGGGAAGGAAGAGGACAAAGAAATTAACTGGTAAATGAGGAGGAAGAGGAAGGAGAAGAAGGAAGAGGAGAAGAGGAGGAGGAGGAGGAGGAGGAGGAGGAGGAGGAGGAGGAGGAGGAGGAGGAGTTCCGTTAAAGTAATTAGTCCTCGGGCATTACAAAGAAACTGCCATCCAAAATGGTAGGCCTCCTCCTCCTCCTCCCTCTCCTCCTCCTCCTCCTCCTCCTCCTCCTCCTCCTCCTCTCGTCATACACAAGAAAGGATTAAATCTGAAATTAGATTATAAACACCATTTAGCTGAGAGAGAGAGAGAGAGAGAGAGAGAGAGAGAGAGAGAGAGAGAGAGAGAGAGAGAGAATATGCTTGTCCAGTAGATAACAATTTTTTTCGTTATTGAGGAGGAGGGGATGAAGAGGAGGAGGAGGTGGAAGAAGAAGAAGAAGAAGAAGAAGAAGAAGAAGAAGAAGAAGAAGAAAAGATTAGGTGGAGGACGAGACAAAATAGTGAAATATGGTGATGACAAAAATTACGATTATGAAGATAAACGAGGATCAGGAGGAGGAAGAGGAGGAGGAGGAGAAGAAAGAGGAAGAAGAAGAAGATGAAAAACTAATAAAAAAGAAAAAAAAGAAGAAAGAAAGACTAATGATGAAGAGTGGCGGAAAGAGGTTTAGGAAAAGAAGGAGGAGGAGGAGAAGAATGAGGAGAAAGGAAAGAAAATAGGAAAATAGGAGAAAAAATACGGATGACGAAGACGAGAAGGACGAGGATGAGAAGTAGCGCGAAAGTGAGGAAGAGGAGGAGGACGGGGAGGAAAAAAAGTAGATGCCAAAGTAGGAAAGGAAATGCAGAGAAAGAGTAGAATGATAATAGAATAATCTAATAAATAACAATCATACATGCATACACACACACACACACACACACACACACACACACACACACACACACACACACACACACACACACACACACACACACACACACACACACACACACACCTGCCGAAACAAGAATTACTCCCAGTGAGGTCTATTTGCACTGGTTGACGGGGTGCTGTGAACTTATCTTTAAAGCCAGATGTGACCTCACTGAACGTTTCCTTTTGTGTCTCATAACGCAAGGAGGCAGCCACAGCCTGCCCTCTAAACACAATTCTCTTCCTTCGCAGAAAGCTACATGCACCAAACTACTTATACATTCTTCACTCGAGATTTAGAATGGGAAATAAAAAGACTGCTATGCCTGCCAAGGAGTCTCCTTTCCTTTAACATGTTTAGGGACCGGCACCTCAGTGGGCCTTTTCTTTTTATAATTTTTGTTGCCCGTGGTCTGTTCCCTGTCGTACATAAAAAAAAAACAGACACACACACTCACCATCAGCGCCTTCTTCAGGTGTGGCGGACATGGGGCGAGGCGGTGAGCGAGGTGCGGTTCTCCCTGCGGCGGGTGCGGGACGGCGAGGGCGTGGGCGGTGTGGGCGGCAGCAGCGGACGGCCGGAGCGCAGCAGGCGACGGCAGAAGATGAAGCACGCCCACGGATCCCGCGAGGCGCTGCACCCCAGGAAGGTTGCCAAGGAGGAGGCAAAGTTTAGGTGAGTGACTTCCTTGTCGACATTACTCAATCCTTCTTGACTTTACTAATCCAATCCTTCATTAACTTCTTCATTACCTGACCTGATCTAACCTGGCTTGATTTTAACCGACCTAATCAAAATTTTTCATTAGCTTCATCTCACATTACCTAAATTAATCTAACCTTAATTGTCTTTAGCAAACGTAATCAAAATCCTTAACTCAATCTTATACCAACTAACCTAACCTAATCTAACCAAGGCATTCTGAACGTTGCTTGATTTCACTAACCCACTGAAAATCCTTAATCACCTTTATCTCACATTACCTAATTTAATCTAGCCTTATATGACTTCAACTCACCTAATCAAAATCCTTAACTTAATCTTTCAGTAACTCAACTAGCCTACCCTGACCTTACCTAGCATTACTTTATTCAAACTAACCTGATCAAAATCTTTAACAGTCATGCAGTACCTAACCTAACCTAATCTACCTTTACTTAGCCTTACTTAATTTAAACTAACTTGATCACAATCCTTAACGTTACAGTAGCTAACTAAACCTTACCTATCCTTACTTGTCTTAAACTAAGTTGATCAATAAAGGCTTTAACCCCTGTCAGTACTAGAACACATTTTTTACCATGAATTTTGTGTGTGTTTGGACGATTTTGTTTTTATTAGGAAGGTCTAAGGTCAGGAGATTAATGGCAAGTCTTCACTATTCTAATCCTCACATAAGTATCTGAAGCTGTATATATAAAATCACCAAATAGTATCTAGAATAAAAATGAAAACGCGTCATGGTACTGAAAGGGTAAACCAACATGGTCTTACAGTGCCTTACCTAACCTTACCTGGTCTTGCCTATCCCTATTTGACCTGTCTTCATCGAGCCTTACCTCACCTTAATTATCCTGAACTAACCCAAACTTAGCCTTACCTAACCTAATGAAACTGAGTTAACTTGGTCTAATTATGTGTTATCTTACATAATCTGGCCTGGCCTTAGATTGTCTTACTTAACCTAATCTAACCTGACCAAACGGAGCTTAACTTGATTTAATATAACTTAAAGAAGAGTTAATGTTTCGTGTTACTACTACTACAACTATACTACTACTACTACTACTACTACTACTACTACTAATAATAATAATAATAATAATTCCTCTTCTACTACCACCATTTTACCACAAACATTACCACCACTATTATTATTATTTCCAGCCATAGTTCCCACCACCACCACCACCACTACTACTAATGGCCCCTTCCTTTTTACCCCCGGCGCGTCACTAGTGTCCAAGTACCTCGTAACATTCCCCTAGTAATGACAGGTGCTCGGCGGGCATACCTGGCAGTGATGGTGGTGGTGGACCGGGACACATAAGTTGATGGGAGTAATGGAGGAAGAGGAGGAGGAGAGAGAGAGAGAGAGAGAGAGAGAGAGAGAGAGAGAGAGAGAGAGAGAGAGAGAGAGAGAGAGAGAGAGAGAGAGAGAGAGAGATAAAGGTTACTGTGGTTCTTATGAGTAATGGTCTCTCTCTCTCTCTCTCTCTCTCTCTCTCTCTCTCTCTCTCTCTCTCTCTCTCTCTCTCTCTCTCTCTCTCTCTCTTTATTTGTTTATCTTACCTTACTGTCTGTTCATTAATCTGTCTGTGTATTTATTGATGTGCTTTATGACGGTCTGTATGTGTGTCTGTTCGTATTTGTTTCCATATTAATCTGCTTTATGTTTGTCTATGTGACTGTCTGTCTGTTTTGTGTGTCTGTTTCTTCCATACCCACTCCATATCTGCTTAATAAGAAAATGAAGATGCCACGCTCGTGATAGCAATGCATCAACACTACTATGAGCTGGTCAGGCGAGGTGAAGCAGGTCTGGGCGGGTGGGAGGGGCTGATCGGGTCTGGTGGGGTCTGGTCGGGCCGGCACGTGACAAGGCGAGGTAAGATGGGGCAAGGGGCGAGATGAAACAGGTTGATATGGGACGAAATGAAACTGAAATAGACACGAACGGGTAGCCATGTTGAGACGTGGTATTGGCGGGGCAGGATCGGGTGGGGCGGGAGAGAGAGAGTGTGTGAGGTAAAATAAGGTGAAATAAAGAAAAAAATAAATAAATGGTTAACTTAAGGGGAAAAGTAAAGAGTAACCATATTAGAGAGGATCATTAGTAGTGCGGGGTTTGAAGGAATACACTAACGTAAAGTCAAGTCAAGTAAGAAAGTTAAGTAAAAACCAGCAGACCGCTCTACTGGACACTGGCGGAAAAATAAAAGTAAGCGAGGCAAAGTAAAGAAGGAAAGGAAAGGAAAGAGTAAAGTAAATGCCAACATACCACTGCGCTGGACACTGGCTGAGAAAAACCTCCACGGAGATCAAAGTGAAGGGCAGTTTGCTACATCACAGCGGTTATCAACACACAAATTACTACACCACTCCATCCCCTCTCCACCGACCCCTACACGTCCGTGCCACGCCTGCCACGCTCACCACAGACCCGCACACATAACACAGCGCCTAGAGGTGACCCATGTGGCTGTTACGGGCCTAGCGAAGATGAGAACCAAGCGCTATCCTTCAACTCAGAGTGAATGGCCACAACCCGCGGCCCTGAGAGGCACCGCGCGGCACCTGGCCCACCTGACCCTCAGTGCTGCGCCAAGTGCCACGCGCCGCCCACCACCTTCGCCTCTCGTGACCCCGGCGGGAGAAACTTCTGAGTGTGAAATGAGCGTGTGAAATGAAGGTTTAGCATCCGTGCATGGCGTTGAAAGGGAAAATCTGGGCGGTGACCCTTTAGCGAGTGTGTGCGTTTGTGCGTGCATGTGCGTGCGTGACCCAGCGAGTGACCCGGGTGCTGGAAGGTCCTAGACCTGAATATTCATGGGCTGTGTTTCGCGCACTCCGCCACGCTTGAAAGACACGACGAGGGCGAAAGGAAGGAAAAAAGTGACTCAGGAGAGAAAGTGATTGATAAAATTTTAGTAGTCGATCGTGGTGGTGTGTGGTGTGTGTGTGTGTGTGTGTGTGTGTGTGTGTGGCGAAGCGAGAGAGGCTGCGGGGAGAAAGGGCAGTCGAGACACCGGCACTGCCCCACTAGAGAGAGAGAGAGAGAGAGAGAGAGAGAGAGAGAGAGGATGAAAAGCACAGGAAAGACATGATGACACGTTTGATGCCTTAAACATAAACTTGCACGTCAGTCAGTCAGGCAGTCACGTCACTCCACCGGTCACTCAAACACACACACACACACACACACACACACACACACACACGTACAAACCGGATTAGTCTCGCCCTGAGAAGCAGAAGCAGAAAAGTGGTTAGACAGGGAACTGATGACGCAACTACCACCACCACCACCACCACCACCACCATCACTGCCCTCCAAAGCGAAAGTCTGGCCTATCCCCCCCGCACCACCATCACCACTACCTCTGACACCACCACCCCCCACCTCCACTCCCCCAACCAACCAGAGGTGCCGATAGGGAGGCAGCGAGAGGCGGTGGCGTGTTACACACACACACACACACACACACACACACACACACACACACACGGCCCGGTAGCTCAGTGGTTAGACCGCTGGCTTCACAAGACAGATGACCGAGGTTCGATTGCCCGGCCGGGTGGAGATATTTTGGTGTCTCCTTTCACGTGTAGCCCCTGTTCACCTAGCAGTGACTAGGTACGGGATGTAAATCGAGGAGTTGTGACCTTGTTGTCCCGGTGTGTGGTGTGTGCCTGGTCTCAGGCCTATCCGAAGATCGGAAACAATGAGCTCTGAGCTCGTTCCGTAGGGTAACGTCTGGCTGTCTCGTCAGAGACTGCAGCAGATCAAACAGTGAATTACACACACACACACACACACACACACACACACACCTGAAGTTCCTGAAGGTTGATCCGGAGGTAAGGGCTTCCAGGACAAGGCGAAGCCGCCTCCTCCTTTATGGTGATGCCATTGTTTCTTAGGTATCTCAGTTGGTCGTCAATGAAGTTGGTGTCAGCGGCTGTTCGGTAGTGGTCCAGGCTTGGTTCACCCGGAACAAATTTCAAGAACTTATCGAGGCGGTTTTTAAAGATTTCAGCAGAGACATTTGTTGGAGTGCCATTATTGTCATTGAATTTCATATTATTCTCCTCTCCCCATGACTTCAAGATCATTCTGCATATTCACTGTACTGTTAATATCTGTTATCTCACATATCACTCTTGTATCTTCTGCGAATGATCTTATTGTTGAGTGGACAACTGCATTATTGATGTCTGTAATATGCACCAAAAACAAGAGTGGTCCCAAGACTGAGCCTTGAGGTACCCCACTCACCACTTCCACTGCCTGAGAAGTAGCTCCTTTAATGGCCACAAACTGAGTCCGGTTCGTTAGGAACGAATGTATCCATCTTCCAAGAACGCCTGTAATCCCGAGTGCTCGTAATTTATGCATCAGAACACCATGATCTACCTTATCAAAGGCTTTTTCGAAATCTAGGTAGACTACATCTACGTTACATCCCTTTTCCGAAGATTCCATTATATTTTCATGATGTTCAATGAGTTGTGAGAGACATGAATGTCCTGCGCGAAAACCATGTTGTCCCGCATTCATTAAGTTGTTGGTTTCTAGGTATGAATTAATTTTCTTGACGATATTTTTTTCCATTACTTTTATTCAGTGGTATATAACTGTAACCGGTCTATAGTTTAAGGGATCAGCACGTAAACCTTTTTTGTATATTGGTGTAATTCTACCAGTTTTCATAAGTTCAGGTATGACTCCGGTTTGAAATGATTTATCAAACAGCTTTTGCAATGGCTTGATTAATTCTTTTGCACAGTTTCTTAAGAGAACCGCCGGGAACCCATCGGGCCCTGAGGCTGCTGTGGGTCGAATGGTCTGTATAGCTGCCAAGATGTCATCTTCCGTAAACTGCATATCACATAATTCTCGTTGTTCAGCCATATTAGTGAAAAAAGATTCAGGGTCTTCTATAATTTTTGCTTCAGCTGGTATACTAAATACCCTTGCAAATTGTTGGCTGAAGAGCTCAAACAATTTAGGTGAATCATTCTCTAGGCTACCATCTGTGCCGGTTAATGCCATGACATCGATTTGTTCTTTACAAAAGTATAGAAATACTTCGGGTTTGTTTGAATTACTTCAACTTCTGTCTTCTCTGCCAGATGCTGCTCTCGGTGTACAGAATCCTTCAGCTCTTGGTCCATCCTCTTAGGCTTCGCTTCTATTAGTCGTTTGTTGTGATCAGATTTAGCAGCTTTTGATTTCTTCCGCGCTGTACCCCTTTACCTCATAGGTCTCTAGGTATATCCTTCTTTTTATTACTAAAACGTCTTTTAGGAGAATAATGCATGCAAGTATCCAAATACACTTGCATTATCTTTTCATAGAGGTACTCGGGTTGCTGGACACACACACACACACACACACACACACACACACACACACACACACACACACACACACACACACACACACACGGCCCGGTAGCTCAGTGGTTAGAGCGCTGGTTTCAAGCCAGATGACCGGGGTTCGATTCCCCGGCCGGGTGGAGATATTTGGGTGTGTCTCCTTTCACGTGTAGCCCCTGTTCACCTAGCAGTGAGTAGGTACGGGATGTAAATCGAGGAGTTGTGACCTTGTTGTCCCGGTGTGTGGTGTGTGCCTGGTCTCAGGCCTATCCGAAGATCGGAAACAATGAGCTCTGAGCTCGTTCCGTAGGATAACGTCTGGCTGTCTTGTCAGAGACTGCAGCAGATCAAACAGTGAATTACACACA
>NC_059292.1:20917485-20937485 GCF_017591435.1 Portunus trituberculatus | reverse complement strand
GGTCTCAGGCCTATCCGAAGATCGGAAATAATGAGCTCTGAGCTCGTTCCGTAGGGTAACGTCTGGCTGTCTCGTCAGAGACTGCAGCAGATCAAACAGTAAACACACACACACACACACACACCACACCACACCACACCACACACACAAATACATGATAACTCTCAAGGCAACGATTCTCAGTTTCAAACTATATAAACATAAATATCTTAAACAGGTCAGGAGATTTACGATTGAGAGAAAACTTGGGAAAACATTATGGAAGTGAACAAAAAAAAAAATAATAATAATAATAAAAAACACGAATTTTGACAACGATAGCATATTATAGGAACTGAATAAATCGAATCTTTATTATTTGTATCTGGTGGAAATTTCACAAGACAAGAGAAATGAAAGAGACTGAGGCAAAGCCGTAAACGTTAGGGAAATAAGTGACCATGAGTGTACAAGGTCGGAACTCTGAAGCCATCAGCATCTCACCCGCTGCAGCACCGCCTCGTCCAGGAAGGGTTGGCGGCTCAGGATGACTGCCGAGGCGCGCCGCAGCACCCACAGCGACTGACACTCGTACAGCACCGCGAAGTGAACCCCGTCTGTGTCCACCACCGTCACGTCCGCGGGCTTATCAATGAACACTGATGGAGGGAAGAATTCTTTTGTTTCCTTCAACTCCAAACAGCTTCATTTTCAGCTTTATCCTCCTTCCTCTCCCGAAACTTTAACACATGCCTTCTCTTCCTCTTAACGCCAGTGGCCTACCTCTTAGCATCAACTTCCTTTCTCTTAACTCAGGCTTTCCAACCTTCCAACACAAGCCCCTTCTTACTTTTAACTCCTCCATCCTTAACCCTAAGCTGTCTCTCCTCAAGCGTACTGTATAGGAGTAAGGCCAAGCGAAGCGTGGGTACCTGAGGGCCACCTGACTTTCATGAGCGCCGGGTTGTCTATGTTCTTGAAGGTGAAGACACCGGTGTTGGAGACGCTATGGTCCAGGCCAACCCTCCGGCCCACCAGCAGCTCCCTCACCTCGGTCCCCGTGAAACCGTCCAGCGTGCGCTGGAAGGTGATGGTCATGCAGCGGCTGCTGGTCTTGTACATCTCAATCACGTACCACAGGCCCTCCAGCTGCCGGGGAAGAGCTGGGATGTTAATGGTGATAATTATTACGATGCCTGATGGGGTTTGACATATTGTGGTGAAACTCCTTCAGCAGGAGCCCTAACTCCCTTACGGTTCTACCAGATGAGCCGCTTAGGGTGGCATGACACCATCCCTGTCACCAACATCTAAACTGTTAGACTGGGCAATATCCCAGTGATATGAAAGATGAGGCCAATGTAACCTTTGCCAAGGTTACATCCTCCTGCCCCACAGGATTCCTAGTTTATTTCGAGCAACCCTGCGGGAAAATGATCAGTGTTTTCTTTATAGTCAGCCTACAAAAGTCAACAATAATCTACTTACATATCTATTGGAGAACCAGTATGAACCCTACTTTTTTTTTTATCTAGCTTCACGGAACTCAAAACAGCCAACTCGTGTCCTATCCTGATGATCTTGGACAGGGAGCAGCGTCATAAAACACGGGCCTGTTACCTCGTCAGGGTGGAAGTAAGGGTCGCCGGACACACTGCTGCACCGCCCGAACTCAATGGCGTGGCCGCAGGAGAGTTTGGTCAGCGTTGCCAGGATGTTCATCACCACCACCTCCACTACCACAAGCGATACCTGCAATTATTACCATTATTCCTTCCCATTCCTTCGCATACATTCGTTAGCAGTGCCTGCTTCGGTATTACTCCTGTCTATGACTTAAACTACTTCAAGGTGGAGGTTTTCAGACACGTGTAACTCTGGATTTGCTTCGAGGTGAAGTATTCTTTTCGCGATCCGGTACCTTCACTGTTTTTTTTTTCTTCTTTCACTAGCTTTGTTGCCCTTAGCCAGACTCACACTATCATAAAAAGCCAGAAGTTACAAGTTCATAAGCACATTTCCAAAACAAAAGCACAAAAGAGAAACGTAAATTGTAAGAAGTGTCTTGTGAAACGTTACGTGAGCGATAAGTGAAGCGATACGATACGAAACTTTGCTGAATCGAAACTTTGAGGTGTCCCGTTTATAACACGTACACACACACACACACACACACACACACACTGGAAACTCGCACCTTCATCTTGCCACGAAAGGAAGAAGTGAACTGCTTGCCAGGAAAGAAGGCCTGGCCTATATACGTTCCAGGGAAGCGGCAGAGAGGGAGGCTGGCTGCTGGAAAACGCCCACCACCTCATGACGCACCAACATGACACTGCGGGAAGCCCTCTCACCCACCCACCCTTCTGCTAGCAAGCCAGCCTGCCTCGCGACGCCACGGGAATGGCGTTGTGGCGGGGAAGGCCGGGGTTGAGGACGGTCATCGTAAGGACGCCGACCAAGATAATGAAAGAAGTAAATTGTCTCTGCAGTGTTTATTGAGCAACGGTTGATTGTAACGGTGGCAATGTTGGACGTGAATTGGGCATATGGGTAAGAAAGTTTGCAGGAAAAACCAGTGTATAATTCCATTCTTACAAGAGGGAAGAAAATGTTGATTCATTAGTTGTAAATTTGTATTCGGTGAATACGTAGTGTTTTTCCTTTCATTGGTAAGGCAATGTAAAGTGACGGTAAATTTGTGGACATGCGATGAAAAAGGTGGCAGGAAAGTCCAGTAAATCCCTTATTTCGTGGAAGAAAGGCTGATTCAGGTGTGTTGAATATTTGTTCGGTGAACAACTAACGCTAACAGAGCAAGGTTTGGGGCATACGCTGCACCTGCGTGTAGTTCCAGGTCTGATTTCCACCTCAATAACCTTTTAACCTGTGGTGAGTGTCATTCTTCATTCGGAGACACAGCATGCTATAGATAACCAGGCGTCCGGTTTACCTTCCCTTAGTCTCTCCATTTATCGACCATTTGAAAGGACAGATCATATACTAAGAGACTAAGTGCGTGTGTTACTGGAAAAAAAAAATAATAATTGATTTTATCGTTACTGAAAGATAGAAGGAAGGAAGGATGAACAGATAATGGAGAGCATTATAGAAGAAAAAAAGTTTTATCGTTATTGAAAGAGAAAATCAACCTGAATGAAGAATGAAGGGCTAAGAGACCGCGTTACTTGAAAATCTGATGTTTTTGCTACTGAAACGGAGATGGTGCAGGCAAAGATGATCTAGTGAGTAAGATATGACTGCGCGAGTGACCCTTCCAGGATCTCCAAGGCCAATCAATAGCGCCGCGCCCTGTCTCGCCCCGCTAACAGGCGCCTGACCGTCAGGAGGGATTCCCTGCCGTGCGCTCCTGTTTACAAGTCTGCCAGTAAAATGATAGCATCCAGTGTACAGTGTGGGAGAATTTGTGCACCACATAAACTCACAATTACTGGGAGATGTGTCTATGAGGAGTGTCTAACAGGTGTTCTATGATGATTTGGGATACAAGAGTTACCGTGCCTGGAAAAAGCTATTGTTAAATGCACTACAGAAGAACCAAATTTTACATGAAATACCTAGAAGGGAAAGTGGAGCAGTGGAAAATCGTGCCATGGAGTGGTGAGAACTTTTACTGTCACTAGGAGTCTTTCATCAGAGCTGTGCTCCTTCGATCCTAAGTAAACCTATAAGTTTACTCACCACGCAGCATCATATGTGGTTTCCGATCGGATATTTATGATCAGAAATGAGGATGCAGCTGTGGAATATGGACATTTCAGACTTCAATCAAGCATCTGTGAACTATCTTTTACTAATTTATCTTCAAAACTTTGCATTAGCGTCCATAAACCCCTTAAGGAGATAGTAAAAAGGAAGGATGACATGAGTAAATAATGATGATTTCATTCTTATTTATTTATTTTTTTTCAGGTGGCGACAAAAATATTCGTGCATACTGTATATATATATATAAAAAAAAGCATAAATAGTCCAATAGATCGGGTGAATAAAAGGAAAGTAGGTTGTCTCTTTGTTTATCTCGACACAAGTAAGTTATTCATTGTCTACTGTGTGTGTGTGTGTGTGTGTGTGTGTGTGTGTGTGTGTAATTCACCTCGGTCGCTTACTGGTCACCCAGCCAGTCTTCCCCATTACGGAGCGAGCTCAGAGCTCAAAGACTCATCTTCGGGTAGGACTGAGACCACATCACACACAACACACACCGGGAAAGCGAGGCCACAACCCCTGAGTTACATCCCGTACCTATTTACTGCTAGGTGAACAGGGGCTACACATTAAGAGGCTTGCCCATTTGTCACGCCGCTTTCCGAGACTCAAACCCTGGCCTCTCAATTGTGAGTCGAGCGTGCTAACCATTACACTACGGCGCGGTGTGTGTGCGCACACGCACGCGCGCACACACACACACACACACACACACACACACACACACACACACACACACACACACACACAGTAATAGTTGTAGTAGTAGTAAAGTAGTAATAGTAATTGTAGTAAAAGTGTGTTGTTGTTGTTGTTGTTGTATCTAGCTGTTGTTGTTGCTGTTGTTTACTATTATCGTTGATATTGCTACTGTTGCTGTTGTTGTAGCTTTTGCTGTTGCTGATGGTGTTGTTGTTGTTGTTGTTGTTGTTGTTGGTGGTGGTGGTGGTGGTTGTGATGGTGGTTGTGGTGGTGGTGGTGGTGGTGGTGGTGCTGCTGCTGCTGTTGTTGTTGTTGTTGGTGGTGGCTGTGGTGGTGTTGTTGTTCATGTTCTTGTTCCTGTTGATTCTATTGTTGTTGTTATTGTTGTTGCTGCTGCTGTTGTTGTTGCTGCTTCAGTTGTTGTTGCTGCTTCTGTTGTTGTTGTTGTAAGGAAACTTTTGACGCTGACTAGTGATCTCTCTAAAATCTCTGATTTGGGCAGAGTAAACTCGGCATTGTTTAATGCCTCAAAAGCCAATTTCTCTATCCATCAACTCGACACAACTTTACACATAACTATCCCCATTTCTTTGATGATAACTTTTCCTCTCATCTATATTCAAAATCCTTTATATCTCCTTACTAATAACCAAAACTGTGAGTTTCGAATCTCATCTCTAGCTAAAATAGCATTACGTGTTCAAAGGCATCTCCGCCAGCTTTTTCCACCCTCAGCTGCTAACTCTGCACAGGGACCTTATCAGGTCATATATGGAGTATGCTTCACATGTGTGAGGGTGTTCCACTCAGACCGCTCTTTTGGACATTTGACCACTTTGGGAACTACCACCCTAGCGGACATTTTCAAAATTTTATGACTCGTGACACTCTTACGCAGCAGCAGCAACAACAACAGTAGCAGCAGCAACAGCAGGAACAACAACAATAACAACAACAACAGAAGCAGGAACAACCATATTAAATCTAAAAAGTAATTGGTAAGAAGTAATAATGACTTACAGTTCACATTGAGGAATGCGACTAACACCTGTGCGCACAAAGAGAATAAAATTTGTGGTAATTGATAAGAGACCAGGAAGCCATAACGAAAGAATTTTAATACATAGAAAAGTTCCTTTTTCCACTTTTTGTTTCATCGTCGAAAACCGTTGAGACCATGGAGACAAGTTTGATGACACGCAAGAAGAATATGAATGTAAGATAACCAGAAAATAATAGTAAGTAAAAAAAAAAAAAAATAAACGAATTAAAAGATAGATTACAAAGTTACAAAAGAAAGAAGTAAAATATATCGTTTCAGTTATTATCATCTTTTCATCTCTTAGAGATAAAATTATACGTTTGATTGTTTAAGAAATAGGTTAAGAGAGACGTCCTGGAAATAAAAGAAACTATTCAAATATAAAGCACAAATAGAAAGTAACCAGCAAGTGAGCAAGGAACGAGAAACAAACTAACATTAGCTAAAGATAAGCAAAAATTAGATAATGTTCACACACTTTGAAACTCCGAAAAGATATCTCGCACTCACACACACACACACACACACACACACACACACACACACACACACACACACACACACACACAGATAGATAGATAGAAATTACATAAAAGTTAAAAGAACAATTGACAAAACAATGTAAAACTCACTAAAAATCTAATCAAAGGTAAAAGAAACTAAAAGTACACACAGACCAGAACTAGCATAACATCACGCCAAATTTCAAAAACCTAAAAATTCTAAAAAGAAACATTAATAAAGAAAAGTAACTTTGCGGTCCACAAAAAATTATGAAAATCTTCAAATTCCAACATTAAAACAGACTACTACATGTATACATTAAAAGTATAAACCATCCAAACAACACTAAATGACAGCCACTGCTACAGCAAAAGAGAAATCTAATCCATTATTACTATTCCAGAAACCTAAAAACACTCCTACTCATTACTAAGGATTTAAGAATATCATGAACAATTTTGCAAACGACATCGTGTGTGTACTTGCCACTGAACAGTTCCTCAACCTGAGTTAAACCTACACTTTGCCTAATACCTCTCGTAACGGGACAGTTTTGCGTGTCATCAAACTTGTCTCCATGGTCTCAACGGTTTTCGACGATGAAACAAAAAGTGGAAAAAGGAACTTTTCTATGTATTAAAATTCTTTCGTTATGGCTTCCTGGTCTCTTATCAATTACCACAAATTTTATTCTCTTTGTGCGCACAGGTGTTAGTCGCATTCCTCAATGTGAACTGTAAGTCATTATTACTTACCAATTACTTTTAGATTTAATATGGTTGTTCCTGCTTCTGTTGTTGTTGTTATTGTTGTTGTTCCTGCTGTTGCTGCTGCTACTGTTGTTGTTGCTGCTGCTGCGTAAGAGTGTCACGAGTCATAAAATTTTGAAAATGTCCGCTAGGTGGTAGTTCCCAAAGTGGTCAAATGTCCAAAAGAGCGGTCTGAGTGGAACACCCTCACATGTGAAGCATACTCCATATATGACCTGATAAGGTCCCTGTGCAGAGTTAGCAGCTGAGGGTGGAAAAAGCTGGCGGAGATGCCTTTGAACACGTAATGCTATTTTAGCTAGAGATGAGATTCGAAACTCACAATTTTGGTTATTAGTAAGGAGATATAAAGGATTTTGAATATAGATGAGAGGAAAAGTTATCATCAAAGAAATGGGGATAGTTATGTGTAAAGTTGTGTCGAGTTGATGGATAGAGAAATTGGCTTTTGAGGCATTAAACAATGCCGAGTTTACTCTGCCCAAATCAGAGATTTTAGAGAGATCACTAGTCAGGCGTCAAAAGTTTCCTTACAACAACAACAACTGAAGCAGCAACAACAACAGCAGCAGAAGCAACAATAACAACAGCAGCAATAATAAAAGCAGCAACAACAACAGCAACAGAAACAACAAAAACAATAACAACAGCAGCAATAGTAACAACAGTAGAATCAACAGCAACAAGAACATGAACAACAACAACAATAACACCACCACCACCACAACCACAACCACCACCACCAACAACAACAACAGCAGCAGCACCAACAGCAGCAGCAACAACAACAATAACAACAGCAACAACATCAGCAACAGCAACAGTAGCAATATCAACGATAATAGGAAACAATAGCAACAACAACAGCTACAGATACAACAACAATAACAACAACAACAACACGCTTTACTACTACTACTACTACTACTACTACTACTACTACTACTACTACTACTACTACTACTTTAGGGAGGCGGTGGCGTAGTGGATAAGGTGGTGAGCGTGGGATCGGGCAGACGTCCATGCGTAGGTTCGAATCCCACCACGTACAGCCTTAAACACTTTGCCATTTGTCGAGTGGTTTAAAGTTACCTACATGTCACCATGATACCCTGGTTCTAGATGGTTACACCCAAGATGAGCATGAGCTTCGGGGGTGATATGGGTACCACTATAAATAAAATTGCCTGCGCCACTAATGGGCGGAAGCTTATCAGCGCTTCCAATACACTCTTCAAGTGTGCCTACAAGCGCTAAAGGCCTTAGCGTAAAAACAAAAAAAAAAAAACATCTACTACTACTACTATTGCCACCGCTACTACTACTACCGCCACCACCACCATTACCACCACCACCACTACTACTACTACTAGTACTACTACTACTATCACTGCCACCTCTACTACTACTACCACCACTGCTATCTACTACTACTACTACTACTACTACTACTACTACGAGCACCACCACCACCATCTACCGCTACTACCATTGCCACCTCTACTACTACGTACTACTACTACTACTACTGCCACTGTCAGCTCCAATTATACTACCAGCACTACCACCACCTCTATTACCGCTACTACTCCTACTACTATTTTTACTACCACAACCACTGCCACTATTACTCACCACCACCACCCCGAAAAACGAAACAACTGGGTCAAAACAAGTGTTATAAAACAGCTGGTGCGTGGCACGCTAAGCTAGGGGGGCGGAGTTTGAAGCGCGGGAGGTTGTGGGTGGCGAGAGCCACAGGACCTGAAGTAGAGCAATCAGTCAGTGAACGTCTAGTTGCTTGAGGAACTGCAGTCGCGGTAAAAGTGGTAGCAGCAGCAGCAGCAACAGCAGCAGTAGGTGGGTGTAATATCCCTATTTTGAACTATTTGCTCTCTCAAGACGATTATTTTCAAATGCCACAAAGATAATTAGCTAGGTTCTTCAAGTCTGCTTCTCCTTTTAGCAATGTTAAAAACTTGTTAATCTGTCTCTAGAATCGTAAAGAATTCCATAGTTAAAAACTATAGCTTTATGAAAGCAGAGGAAGGAGATTGGTACTGAAAGAATAAGAATAAAAAGACATAAGTGTTATCGCCAGAGAGAGAGAGAGAGAGAGAGAGAGAGAGAGGGGGGGGGGAGAGAAGTAGAGCGAGAGAGAGAGAGGGATAGAGGGAGCGATGGAAGTTGTTTACACGATAGGAAGTGCTGAGTCCCGTCTCATAGATAGAGAATTCCTGGGTCAGCGGATGAGGTCAGAGGGTGAGTTCACTACCTCATGCCAGCCACACCAAGGAGCAGTCCTGAACAAGCTATCGCAGAGTACACGTTAACATCGTCATCTCCTTGTAACGTGCCGTAGACCCGAACACGTAAGTTCATTGTCCTTCAGACGTATGCTTATTTACCCCACACGCTATTCTATGAGTGTACTTATCGTATTTAGTGTCGCATAATGTATTTAGTCTCACAAACGTAGCATATATGTACTTATATCACAGCCGTTCTCATTTGGTGGGAATGTGGGTGTAATATAAGGATTCGATCCGTCGAGGAGTCCTAATTATTTCACCTGCATCCTTGCCAAAGGGAAACGCGCTTATTATATATATATATATTTTTTTTTTTGTATTTTATCGTAGTGCCTTTGTCAACAGGTTTTGACCGAAAAATATATATATTATCGTGTCAACGTGATGGTCTCACTGTCCTGCAACCACCTTGATGGGCGGTAACAATAAGAGAAGGTTTAGGACGGAGGAAGTAATGCACATTGTTGGAGCGAGTTGGAAAAGATTGGTTCATTACGGCGACTGATAACTCTCTGACTGATATATTTAGTACACATTGGCACACACTGAGACATCTTTATGTTTTACAGACATACCCAATCTGTGAACTAGAAACTGCAAAATGTTTTCTTTTCTTCGTTGACTTTTTTGTAGATACTTATAAAAACTTCTCGTATTGCGTCTGGCACTGTTGATTGTTTCGTGTCGCAGTGATAGGACTAAGAGAATCAGCTGAAAGAAGAAAAAGAGCAATGGAAACGCAGAGTGAGAATAGGATCTGATGAAGGAAGAAAATTAAGAGAAATAAAAATAAAACAAGAGAAGGAGAGAAAAAGATGAAAAAAAAAATGTATATGTTAAAGAAGAGATAAGAAAGGAAGATATGACGTAATAATTGTGGGACAGTTACGTCTGGCAGACTAGTCTACCGTACGATCAGTTAGGCGAGCGCCAGGCAGCGTAGCGTGTTACCGCTCAAGGTTAAAATATAGTACTAAGACTACCGCTTGTATTTTCCCCTATTGTAGTTGTATTTTGGAGTGTATCTGCTTAACAGATTAAGAACCTTGTTTGGACATCTCATCTGTTGTTTATGTGTCCCTGTACACACATCTCTGCTACCCACGTGCCACAGACGGCTGGACAACACAAAGAACATGGCGCAGTAAGACTACAACTAGCAAGACTACTACCAGCACTATAGGTGTGTCCAGTGGCAGTGTTTTGTGGCATAATACTGTGATATAGGGCTATATTGTGTAGTGTTAAGGGAAAAACGAAATTGCGGAGAGAGGCGTTAACATCGACGGGAAAAAACGGGCGCGTGCTGTACTCTGCACCTTGGCTGGGGGCACACTGTGACGTGCCACCAGGGTTGCCAGGTGGTTCCAACATTTTGCGGCATTAATTTGGGTTAATTTTGGCATTTTTTGGCAACACTAATGCCCAAGTTGGCAAACATTTTGGCAATAAATTATATATATATATATATATATATATATATATATATATATATATATATATATATATATATAGAGAGAGAGAGAGAGAGAGAGAGAGAGAGAGAGAGAGAGAGAGAGAGAGAGAGAGAGAGAGAGAGAGTTACATTACAATGGAAGAATATTCTTCTACTTCATCTCTATGAAAACGAAGAATTTTTATCAATGTAAAACCAATAAATTGGAAATAAGTAACTACATACCAGTCTTAAAAAGTAAGGGATAAAGTCTAGACATGTGTCCAGACACCTTTTTTGAAAATTATTAAGTCATAGGCAGGAGGAACAAAACTAAATAATTTCTTATTCCAGGAATTAGGCAATTCTCCATCAATGTGAAACCTTTTACCATCTTCATCCACATCAAAACTAGGTTAATCATACATATACTAACATAAAAAAAAATCTGTATAAATAAAGTTTAATTCCTTCCAGTATCCAGCCAAATTTATCTGACATCTTATCTCAAAAGACAATGGAACAAAAAATAAACTAAAATATATATTAGAAAATAAAAGCTGTATTCCTTCTAATATCCAGAAAACATACAATATAATTGCTGCATAAGACACTGGAACAAAATTGACTCATATTATTTGGTAGGTATTTCAACAAAAATATATTATATAAATCAAATAAAGCTTGATTCTTTCCATTATGTAGCAAAATTTATAAAAACATTTCATAAGACACTTAACTAAAATGTATTATAGAAATATCCTCTTTGTGTGCTTTACATACTCAGTCACCTTTAGAGCATGAAATTATCATCATCCATATCAAGATGGTCAAGTATCCCTTCTACCTGTTCTTCTAGCCATAGAAGTGCATATTATACAGAAACAGAGGAAGTAGTAGTTGTAAAGATTTACCGATTTTTTAAGTTATACTACATATACTGTAGCAAGACATGGCTGGTCCCCATGGATGGGGATTAAAATAGCTGAGAAGTTGCATGTAGGACTGAGCCCTGTTGACGGGTCATACATATAGAATTAGCAGCATGTGTTGTAGCAGTGTATGTAGTGTTTAATGCATGTATTAAATTAGAATGTAATGACGAGGTCACTCTGTGACTGACAAGGGATAACCTCGATGGGTCCTAGTGCCCCTTTGTTATCCTTAATTATATGTTATGTTATGTTAACAATCTTGGGCGCTTGTGGGGAACCAAAAGAACCTCTAACTTACGCTTATGCAAGTCCATCCATGGCTTCTTAGTTCCCTTGGGCATGATGATAAATTTATAAGCCAAGGAATAGCATAGCCGTGGCTCCAAAGCCTGCTGGTAGCCCGCCAGACGAGTGTTTTTGTTTACAGTGCCGTGAAGTTCTTAAATATCACTATAGAAAACGGCAATTTTTTTAACCCAGGCTATTTAATTTACCATCTTGGATAAGAGTGAAATAAAAATCTCCACCGATTCCATGAGGGGGGGGGGGTAAAAAAAACTATGCAGATTTGATAGGAAATTATAAACATTTCTCAAAATATGGCATTTTTATGGCAAAACTACAAAAATGCCATAAGAATTTGGCAGTTTTTTAAGAGATAGCCATTTTATGGCACAGTTTGCCAAATTTGGCACCACCTGGCAACCCTGCGTGCCACACGCACCGCGCCACTCTCCTGCCTCGTATCCGCCTCAAGCAGAACGCATCGTCTTTTCCCGTCTACATACACTTCACAAGCACTTATATTGCCACACTGCCTCTGCCATTGTCTCTTTCTACCATGCCGTAATCCCTATTCGAGTCGTTGAGACGTAGATTGGCTAAGAGACACACACAGTCATGGGTAAGGGACGTAAACCCATGGAAGACGCCTCACGGCCCTCCCCACCCACGGCAGCATCACCCCCACCGCAGCCATCTCATGCGACCCCAGGCGCGGCAAGTTCAAACGACGTGAGTTTGCCTCCCACTACGGACCTCGCCACCCTTCTTCAGTGGATCACGGTCAGGAACGAATGCCGACGGGAGGATGAAGGTGCGAGAGAGGAACGTCGTCACGAGGAAGAAACCGCGAGGGAGGACAGACGTCGGGCAGACGAAGCCAGACGTTTTGACACCTTCCTCACACGAATTGCCTTGCCACAACAAAGTGCAGCCACTCCACCACGCACGACTGAGAGCTCAGACGATGAGGCGTCAACGCCGTCCACAACGATGGACGGACTATGCTACGATGGTGGACTTGGTGAGGTTGCCCCAGCCAAAGCAACTTATTAAGCTGAGGGCGTGTCTGTCACTCCAAATGCAACGAGAACTCTAGTACACGCTACAGGTGCCCCCAGACTCATCAACTCCAGTGGAACTCCTTGACAAGCTACAGGAGCATGTCAAAGGACAGAACAACGAAGCTCTACGCAGGCATGCATTTTCTAGCTGCAAACAAGCCGAGAACGAGACGTTTGACGACTTCTTCGTTAGGTTGAAGAGTGCATCAAAAGAAATTGACGTCTGCAAAGTTCACGCTCGCGAATGCGAAGAGGTGTGGATTAAACACGGAATCCTCATGGGTGTAAATGACGAAGAGCTGACGCAAAAACTCATCGCTGTGCCTGCCACTTGTTCACTTCAAGAGATGTTGACAGAGTGTAGGTCTCAGGAGGCCACCAGATCCGCCACCTCCGCGCTACGAGCCCCACCTGCCATGCAAGCAGTCTCACGGTACAAGAAGGACAAAAGGCAGCACGAACGCAGAAGACTGACGCCTCTCCTGTTTCGTCTTCAACTCACCAAACGGGCAACGACCACAAGAAGCAGCACGGCTCCCAGTCAAATCCGTCTGTAACATGTGTTTGTCGTGGTTGTGGACGCAAGGGACACTATGCACACACGGACAAGTGCCCTGCCCGAGCTGCCAAATGTGGGACCTGCTCTCGGTATGGCCACTATGATCGCTTCTGCAGCATGTCTACGACTTCTACGAAAACTGACAAGAACAAGCGGTCTACACTCAACGTAGTACGAACACAGCCATCACCTGAACCCCGGTGCAACCCTACGCAGCACGACAGCCACATACGAAGAACGTCTGCCAAACGTCCAAACGCACAACCGTCTCCAACCATCTGTATCGCTGTCACCCACAGCGGTAAATCTGGCTTTCTCGATGCCATACCCGACACGGGTGCAGAGACGACCGTGATAGGCCTGCAGCACCTTACAGGCTTAGGCCTCACCAAACGAGACCTAGTACCACCCTCCAAAGTGTCCTACTACAACGCAGACGGTTCCAAAATGAAGGCCACATTGGGTTCATTCTACGCTGAAATCACCTACGGTCCTGTTTCCTGTCATGGATGGATTGATGTGCACAGTTCTTTATCTGCACCACTCCTGTCTTGGGAGCTCTGCCGAGATCTGAGGATTGTGCCGAAGGATTTCCCAAGCAAATACGTGCCCGGCACACCACCACCAGTGGACATGAGAGGACACACACGAAGCCTAGTGCCACCAAACGGAGCTGCCACGAGGCTGTCACTCTCGACCCACCCTGTCTTCTGCTACACCACTCCCGTCCTTCAACTCACCTTCAGAGGCTAAACGTTACTTCCTTGAAGAGTACAAGGACGTGCTCGTGGACAAAGAAGAACTCAGGAGTGCACGACTCAAGACCTTGGCTGGACCACCGATGCGAATCCACCTACGGGACGACGCTCAGCCGTTCGCCATCCACACCCAAAGATTGATTCCCCTCGCCTTCAGGGATGCTGTCAAGGCAGAGCTTGACTCCATGATGGCACAGGGTGTTATCACTCCAGCTGGCGACGAACCATCTCCCTGGTGCCACCCGATGGTCGTCGTAGCAAAACCAAATGGAGGCATTCGCATTACTACCGACCTTCTTAAGCTCAACAACCAAGTATCTCGACCAGCCCACCCTTCACCCACTCCATTCGCTGCCATACGAAGAGTGGACGCCAAGGCACGATACTTCATAACGATTGATGCATTGTGCGGGTACTGGCAGATCAAGCTTGCTGAAGAGGATCGGGCCTTGACAACTTTCATCACGCCATATGGTCGCTTCCAATACTGCCGCTACAGGTGATGCCTTCTGTCTACGCGGCGACATGGCACTCCAAGGCGTCCAAAACTGTGTTAAGGTAGTGGATGACATCTTCCTCTACGATGAGGACTATCTTACACACCTCAACTGTGTCAGGTTCTGTCTAGGTGCAGAGATAATGGCATCACCCTCAACGCTGCCAAATTTACCTACAGTATCGTTCTGTAGTTACCGGCTCTCAGAACAAGCCATCACAGCGGATCCGGAGAAAGTCAGTGCCATAGCAGACTTCACGACGCCTGTTAACCTGACCGACTTACGCTCTTTCATGGGCCTAGTCAATCAACTGGCTGATTTCTCCCCTGTCATTTCCACTGCTGCTGCACCTTTACGCCCTCTGATGAGCACAAAGAGGACCTTCATATGGACTGTTGATCACAACCAGGCCTTCAGCAACGTAAAGAAAGCCCTATCCAGTCCCCCAGTCCTCGCTACGTTCGACCTGGCCCTACCCACTGTCCTGCAGACAGACGCCTCTCGCCTCTTCGGGGTGGGATACATCCTCCTGCAGGATCACGGCGGTGGAAAGTTCCGGCCGGAAAGTGTGGCTCGCGCTTCCTCATAGACGCCTAGACGCGCTATGCCACCATCGAGCTTGAACTAGTGGCTGTGGTATGGGCAATGACAAGATGCAAGTTCTACCTAGCAGGCCTACAGAACTTCGCCCACTTGTACCTATTTTGAACAATTACACGCTAGATGCCATAGAAAACCCACGACTTCAGAGGCTGAAGGAGAAGATCTCAGCGTTTGTCTTCACTGCAGTATGGCGTGCCGGGAAGGACCTCTGCATCCCTGATGCCCTTTCCCGTGCCCAAATAACCCATCCAATTCCAGAAGACAGCCTGCTAGACACCGAGACTCACCAATCCATAAGATGACTGGTCACGCAACCTGCCACGGACTCCCTTGCTAATCCTCACCAGAATGACGACATGGTCCTAGAAGAGCTACAGACAGCAGCGTGCCGACCCTCCTACGTACAGCTCGTGGAAAATGTGAAGAAGGGATTCCCCAACGACCGCTACACTCTTCACAATGCACTACGCCCGTACTGGAAAATACGAGACGAACTCTATTGCGATGGAGATATTATCCTGTACGGCGCACGGGTGGTTGTCCCTGCTGCTCTACGACGACGCACCCTGGCCCGCCTACATGACAGCCATCGTGGGGCAGAGGCCACGAAGCGTCGGGCACGACAGGCTGTCTACTGGCCTGGGATCGACGCTGACATCGTCAACACGGTTAGGGCCTGCGAACCATGCCAAGTCATGCAGCCCAGCCAACAGCAGGAACCACTCCTATCAGACGACAAACCCACCAGGCCCTTTGAGTTAAAGTCAGCCAACTACTTCAGTGCATCTGGGAAGCACTTCCTGGTTGTCGCTGACCGTCTCTCTGGTTGGCCCGTGGTGGTTTCCTTTGGCACAGACACGAAATCTGCTGCCACCATACGTCACTTCCGGCACCTCTTCAGGGACCTGGGAGTACCAGTACGCCTCCGCACGGATGGAGGACCCCAGTTCACCAGTCGAGAGCTCGCTGACTTCTTGGAGCGATGGGGAATACGCCACATTGTGTCAACGCCTCACTATCCACAGTCCAATGGCCACGCAGAAGCTGCCGTCTAGGCAGTGAAACACCTCATCCTGAAAGTGGCTCCATCTGGAAACATCGACTGTGAGGCGTTTGACAGGGGACTGTTGGAGTTACGTAACACTCCCACCCACACAGGACGCTCCCTAGCCCAGACACTCTACGGCCACCCGCTTTGCTCGTGTCTCCCTGCCCACGCTAGTTCTTTTGCGAAGGTATGGCAGGCCAGAGCAGAGAGCTGCGACCGTCGCGCCGCCAAACGTGCCCAGGACGTCGAAGCACGGTACAACGACCGTGCTCACCCTCTTCCACCTCTCAAGATTGGATCCCTCGTCCGTATCCAGAACGCTACTACGAAGCGATGGGATACAGTGGGTACTGTGATGGGCGTCGGACGATCGCGGGACTACCAGGTGAGGATGCCCAGTGGCCGAGTATGGTGGAGGAACCGACGCTTCCTCCGTCCTGTCCCATCCCCAGCTCCAGACTCGCCAGCTGCACAAGAGCACCGCAATAGTGAAACACCTACACCCCACCCGCCCAGCCCTCGTCGCTCTGAACGACTCAAGGCTAAGTGAGACGCTCAAGAACTCTGACGCCTATGAGCATGAGGGGGAGGGGAAGGTGTGGGACAGTTACGTCTGGCAGACTAGCCTACCGTACGATCAGTTAGGCGAGCGCCAGGCAGCGTGTGGACAGCTGCCGTACGGACTATCTGCGTAGCGTGGTACCACTTGTATTTTCCCTTATTGTAGTCGTATTTTGGAGTGTATCTGCTTAACAGAATAAGAACCTTGTTTGGACATCTCATCTGTTGTTTATGTGTCCCTTTACACACATCCCTGCTACCCACGTGCCACAGACGGCTGGACGAGGGTCTACAGCAGGACAACAGCAAAGAACAATAATTAATACCTTCTTTTCCTCCTCGTCCTCCCCCTCCTCCTCCTCCTCCAACACATACGATCGGCTCTCGATTTAACGGACTCAGATTGAAAGGATTTCGGAAATAACGGCACACAAAATCTCAACGGACAAATACCGAGAAAAGGACATTTTGACCGTTGCTTGGTATATATATATATATATATATATATATATATATATATATATATATATATATATATATATATATATATATATAATATACGTAAACACAGACGTTGTATGGAGAGACAAGCGCGGAGTGAAGGGAGGGCTGCTCCACCACACATTTCGTAAGCCTCTATAAAAGGCTCCCTTCAAGTATGAACATTTCTTTTTTATTTTATGATATACATAGTAGCATTCATATTATTATTTTTTTTCAAATCTGTTTGAATAAGATTTTGTGTTTATTGTTTTTTTTTTTTTTTAGGATTTCGACGTTTCTAAAGCCAGTGCCACGTTCGCAGGATGACTGAAAACACAGCGCTGACAAATACGCGGTGTCCTGAAGTCTCTGAGATGGGGTAGGCGTGAGTCCATTGTTGTTGTTTGGTGGTGATGTTTGTGGTGCTGATTGTGGAGGTAGTGGTGGTGGTGGGGATGTTGGATTGGGAGTGGTGGGAGCTGATATTTGTGGGAAATGATGAGGTAGTGAAGGGTGGCTGTGATGGTAGTGATGAGGCAGTGTTGATTGATGTTGTTGATAGTGATGAGCAGCAGTGATGGTAGTGATAAGTAAATGGATAGATACCTTTAGCCTTGAGTGAGTGAGTAAGCGAGTGAGCGAGTGACACGATTCCATTAATTATCTTAAGGTGATGGTGGTGGTCACTTGCAGATCGGCAGGTGGAGAAGTAGTGACAGCTAAAGCAGAGCCGCCGTTGAAAAGAAACACAGACTTGATCTACTCCGTGGAGGACGTGCCGCCATGGTACCTGTCCCTGTTGCTCGGCTTCCAGGTGTGTGTGTGAGGGGGGATGTATGTTACTACTACTACTACTACTACTACTACTACTACTACTACTAATGCTTCGTGATGTGTGATATTGATGATGATGACAGTAATAATAATAATAATAACAATAATAATAGAAATAATAATAATAATAATAATGCATTCAGACTAGTTTGAATGGAGGTCCGTCCCAATAAAATAAAGAAAAAGCGAAACAGTTCGGGATTAAACTCGCCTCATTATAACTGCATTCTCTCTCTCTCTCTCTCTCTCTCTCTCTCTCTCTCTCTCTCTGGCCTTCATCACAACAACAGTGATATTAGTAAAGATAATCACAGCAATAATAATTAGAAAATTAGCATGAATGTTGATAAACTCTGAAAGAATAAAGTTTAAATATGCGATCACCTCATTTTGGACTCCCTGGAAGATGTAAATGACTCCTCAACAGCATTCTATACCGATCTATCAATAGTCTGTCTAACACTTTAAGCTCTCCTTCGATTCGTTGCTAACAACCTGACGCTCTGTTGACTCTGTTCGAATACTGCGCGATTCCTAAGTTCTTTTCGGGATATTGACAGCATTACGTCACCATGGCAAGCGCTACGCTCTCCGTCCCGATCCTGGTGGCGTCCTTTCTGTGCCTGGAGGAGGATGATCCGGCCCGCGGTGCCCTCGTTTGCACTGTTTTGGTTCAGTCTGGCATCGTCACCCTTGCACAGACAACCTTCGGCATCAGGTAAGTACTAGACTTTTTTGTGTCATGTACCTAGTCGGGAAGCCTTCATGTATCATTATCTTGTTATTTTCTTTCGTCTTATGCGTTTTTTGGTGTTTTTATCAGGTCTTCCCTTTGGGTATCTTTCAGTGTTAGGGGAAAATTCAGTTGTCTTTCTCAACGGAGTCTTGTCTCTCTTGTAGCGGGGCGAGCACATGCATGGACGCACGCTTATATATATATATATATATATATATATATATATATATATATATATATATATATATATATATATATATATATATATATATATATTGTGAGGGGCACCACCTTATTTCCATTTTATGTCTTATTATTTCGTGTCGTATGGCGACGCCCAGCGCGGGCCTCAGGCTGTTCTGCAGTGCGGCCACCCTCCCCTTCTTGTTCCAGCCGTCTCGCTAGGCCTGGCAGAAAACGCCAGTAACCAGCCAGTCTTTAGCGGAGGTAAACACGCGCGCTCTTGGCTCCTGGCACAGTAGTAATTCATTATCACTCAGTGCCACAGAGTCCAGGTTATCCTCATGGCATGAGCGTATATGAACACTATGATATGATATCCATTATAACAGGCAATAGAGGAGTGGAAACAAATTTTCTTACCTTGACTAAAGATGTAAATCCTCGTCCCCTCTTGTGTTTTCCTGTGGAGTCCACTTTCGGCTCATTTTAGATAGAAGATTTTATAAAAAAAAGCCAAGAGCACAAGCAGGTGTTTTACTGTCCTTAGGGCAAACTGTCTGCATAATCTGATCCTTCACCGTAATTATAACACAAACGTGGTTTTACTTTTATCAGTTTCACGACACCCACGCTACAAAATCCTGAAGGTAATCCGTAGGGGTACAACCCACGCCAGACTGACAGACACTGACGAACCAGTCGAGTCTGAGACGCGGCGCCTGTATTCTGACGAGTATGGTACGTGTAGGATACTAGTAGTCAGGTCCGACTCCGTACGGTTTGGCTCAGCAGAGGTGTCCGAATCTCAAACCCAACGACTTCAGTCGACAATATAGTATATTTATAATTTACACTGACGAAAATATGTAATGTTATTTACATAAATATTGTTTTTTTTTATTATTATCACAATATATGCGTATTTTATTTAATTAAATATCTCATACAGGAGGAAATGGGAAACAGTCAGTCAGTCAGTTGGGA
>NC_059292.1:20909985-20912485 GCF_017591435.1 Portunus trituberculatus | reverse complement strand
AGGCAGTGGCCTGGGAGGGTGGCACTGCTGGCTCAGGTCTGTTAAGTTCGAGGGTGGCTTACTAGTGGGTGGGGAAGTCCATTACCTTGGTGAAGCTGAGCTGGTGTAGGATGTCTCTTATATCCAAGCGATTGAAGTCCCCATAGACTACAAGCTTAGCAGAAGGATACTTCATCCTCAGATCATCAGTAGTGTCAATGATGTGTTCAGTAAGCAACTGTTCTGAGTTGTGTTGTGTTGTGTGTGTGTGTGTGTGTGTGTGTGTGTGTGTGTGTGTGTGTGTGTGTGTGTGTGTGTGTGTGTGTGTGTGTGTGTGTGTGTTCTGAGATTGGGGTAGTGACGAAAGGGTTGCTGCAGGGTTGGTCGGGATGATGATGCGTTGGATCACGCCTCTCGCAATCGTCCCAACGGTGACGCTCGTCGGCATCTCTCTGTTCGATGTTTGCTCCGACAAGGTCTCTTCCCACTGGATCATCTCCATTACGTGAGTGTTATCTATGGTAGTAGCAAAAGTAGTGGCAGTGGTACTAAATTGTAACAGCAGCAGAAGCAGTAGCAGCAGCAGCAGCAACAACAACAGTAGTAGTAGCAGTAGTAATAGTAAGAGTAATAGTTGTTTGGTTAGGTGAGGTTAACAACGGTAATAGTTATAGTATTAGTAGCAGCAGTAGTATCAGCAACTCTAGTAGTAGCAAAAGGGGTGGTAGCAGTAGTAGTAAAACACTGTAGAATGTGAAGACTCCTGTCTTATGAGAAAAGAAGGCCTGTTTTGTGAAGGAAGGTCGTGTTGGTGAATATCATACAGATTCAAAGATGCAAAATAAGTCAGTAATACAAAACTTCCAAGTTTTCATCTACAGGGAGGCAGTGGCGTAGTGAATAAGGTGCTAGTGAGCGTGAGATCGAGCAGACGTCCACGGGTAGGTTCGAATCCCACCACATACCACTTTGAAGCTATGCCACTTGTCGAGTGGTTTAAAGTTACCTACATGTCACCATGATGCCCAAGGTTCTAGGTGGTTGCACCAAAGAAGCACTTGGATGGTGATATGGGTCCTAATATGGGTACCACTGTAAATAAAATTACCTGCGCCACTAATGGGCGGAAGCTGAACAGCGCTTCCCACATATACTCTTCAAGTATGCCTACAGGTGCTATAGACCATAACATAAAATAAAAGCTCTTCTCTCCTCCCGCAGGACAATAGCGCTGATGATCCTGTTCTCGCAGTACCTCAGTACAGCGCTTCCCACATATACTCTTCAAGTATGCCTACAGGTGCTATAGATCATAACATAAAATAAAAGCTCTTCTCTCCTCCCGCAGGACAATAGCACTGATGATCCTGTTCTCGCAGTACCTCGGTAACGTCACAGTGCCGCTGGTCGTGCTTACCAAGAGGCGTCGGAGGTGCCCCTCATTCACTACTACCAAGGTCAAGCTGTTCAAATCCTTCCCAGTGAGTAACTGAGCTGCCTTTTAAAGACTCTTAGTGCCCTGTGTTCCCTGTGTGCCTATGGTCTGTTAGGTACCTCTGTGTCTCATTCATTCTTACCGGGTTTTATTCGAGGTATTGAAGTTTTCAAGAGTGTTTTCAATTCTTTTGATAGTTTGATAGTCTTTTGTATAATCAGGGTGAAAAAATACCCATGAAAACTTAATTGGCTACTCATCTCTGGCCTTTAAGAGTGAAAGTGAGTAAAAATAGAACAAGGGCTTAATAAATATATTAACATCATTCCTGTCAACCTTCATTAATAATGTTCCTATAATCATATACATCATATTGACATCATAGTTTGATAATTATACAGCAGTAACAGGACACAATCCTCTGCCCTCCCCGCTCCTTGAAGCAGCGCTTCGACCTTACAGGTGCTACTGGCAGTGTTCCTCGCCTGGGGTTTATGTGGCATCCTCACAGTTTACGACGTGCTGCCTCCAGGCTCTGCTGCCCGCACAGACACAAAGGGAGACCTGCTGCAGAGGACACCGTGGTTTTATGTGCCTTATCCTGGTAAGCAAGCAGAGGGGAGAGGGAGAGGAAAAGTAAGAGTTCAAGGGCTGATCTGGGCCATTAACACCTGCATGCTTGTGCTAAATATTTGAACAGTTATCGCTTTCAAGGACGGTCTCACTCTTTCCACTTCCTCTTCCTCCTAAGGGCAGTGGGGATTGCCCAGAGTGACTGCTGCGGGGGTGGTGAGCATGCTGGGAGCCAGTGTGGCTTCCATCATGGAGAGCATCGGGGACTACTACGCCTGCGCCAGGATGTCAGGTGAGTCCTTACGCTGTTCCCTGGTTTGTAATGGTCTTGTAACAACTATTCTCAAGGGCCACGTAGATCATTAGATGGTCTCTCTTCGCCTCTATACTGTGCCTCATTAGGCACAGTATAGGGCTGTTGTTTTCTGTTCTTCCCTTTGCATTTCTTTGTATACCTACTTTTCCTCCTTCACCAATATCTCCCACAGGTGCTCCTCCACCTCCTATCAGCGC
>NC_059292.1:20830993-20899485 GCF_017591435.1 Portunus trituberculatus | reverse complement strand
GCCTTGGAATATTTTTGTCAGTGTTGGACTCTTTCCAGCTTTTTGTCTTTTCTGTAATAAGGGGACCGGAATTGTACATAGTATTCAGGTGGGATCTAATAAACGAATTATTGATTTTTTTGTTATTCTTTGTATTACTTTTTATATTACTTTTTTGGAGCATGACTCCTCCACTGACTTTGCTCTTAAGTTCGCAACTGAAGATTGAATAGGCTGATGAATTATATTCCACAACAAAATCTCTATTAAATGTATCGAGCCCCAACTCAGTAGCTACAATAATATGATATTTATCCATCGCTACAAGTGCTTCCAGGTTCTCAAATTTGTTTCAGAGACTAGGCACATTAATATAATTTTTTATGCTTCCTGAGTCGAAGATCGATCTGGCTTCTTGTTCCCTAACGATGAAGCTGTTAGAGTCGTTCGTTAGCTTGATATTTTTTGAGATGTCTGAAACCTGTTTACAAAGCAGCTTTCCTAAGCGGCCTGCTCCTACGAAATTTAGATGGACACCATCTCCTCGATAGAGATGAGCATCAAAGTAAAAGTGATCCCATAGATTAATTAAGTGAATGTTTTTTTCGGTACACAAAGTTTTGAGTCGGTTGTTCGTGATGAAGGCCATGTTGTAGAATATCCTGTTAGCCCCAACCTTGGCAACCTTCCAGAGATGAAAATGTTTGAACCGTTCGCCTTACCTTTGAGCTGCTTGATCAAATGACGATACTTGTCAAGCAGCTCCTCGGAACGTCATTAGTACCAGCAGGAATTACAAAGAGTGTATTATTCTCACAATTACTGGTGACATCATCACATGCTGCAGTGATGTCATCTTGTCCAGCACCTGGATGGCAGAAACGCTTGCTGCGGCCATTTGAAGAACGGCCATAAAATTCTGATAGTTTGTCACCTACCATCGAGTCGCCCACTAGGCGGACTTCAGACTCACCCTCTATGGTGCCTCCTAAAATTTGGAGTCTATGAATTTGAGATAATTATGACGGGCATTGACTTAGTTCGAGGTCTGTTACCTTGACGGTTTGAAAATTATGAGCATGTTAGGAGAGAGAGAGAGAGAGAGAGAGAGAGAGAGAGAGAGAGAGAGAGAGAGAGAGAGAGAGAGAGAGAGAGAGAGAGAGAGAGAGAGAGAGAGAGAGAGAGAGAGAGAGAGAGAGAGAGAGAGAGAGAGAGAGAGAGAGAGAGAGAGAGAGAGAGAGAGAGAGAGAGAGAGAGAGAGAGAGAGAGAGAGAGAGAGAGAGAGAGAGAGAGAGAGAGAGAGAGAGAGAGAGAGAGAGAGAGAGAGAGAGAGAGAGAGAGAGAGAGAGAGAGAGAGAGAGAGAGAGAGAGAGAGAGAGAGAGAGAGAGAGAGAGAGAGAGAGAGAGAGAGAGAGAGAGAGAGAGAGAGAGAGAGAGAGAGAGAGAGAGAGAGAGAGAGAGAGAGAGAGAGAGAGAGAGAGAGAGAGAGAGAGAGAGAGAGAGAGAGAGAGAGAGAGAGAGAGAGAGAGAGAGAGAGAGAGAGAGAGAGAGAGAGAGAGAGAGAGAGAGAGAGAGAGAGAGAGAGAGAGAGAGAGAGAGAGAGAGAGAGAGAGAGAGAGAGAGAGAGAGAGAGAGAGAGAGAGAGAGAGAGAGAGAGAGAGAGAGAGAGAGAGAGAGAGAGAGAGAGAGAGAGAGAGAGAGAGAGAGAGAGAGAGAGAGAGAGAGAGAGAGAGAGAGAGAGAGAGAGAGAGAGAGAGAGAGAGAGAGAGAGAGAGAGAGAGAGAGAGAGAGAGAGAGAGAGAGAGAGAGAGAGAGAGAGAGAGAGAGAGAGAGAGAGAGAGAGAGAGAGAGAGAGAGAGAGAGAGAGAGAGAGAGAGAGAGAGAGAGAGAGAGAGAGAGAGAGAGAGAGAGAGAGAGAGAGAGAGAGAGAGAGAGAGAGAGAGAGAGAGAGAGAGAGAGAGAGAGAGAGAGAGAGAGAGAGAGAGAGAGAGAGAGAGAGAGAGAGAGAGAGAGAGAGAGAGAGAGAGAGAGAGAGAGAGAGAGAGAGAGAGAGAGAGAGAGAGAGAGAGAGAGAGAGAGAGAGAGAGAGAGAGAGAGAGAGAGAGAGAGAGAGAGAGAGAGAGAGAGAGAGAGAGAGAGAGAGAGAGAGAGAGAGAGAGAGAGAGAGAGAGAGAGAGAGAGAGAGAGAGAGAGAGAGAGAGAGAGAGAGAGAGAGAGAGAGAGAGAGAGAGAGAGAGAGAGAGAGAGAGAGAGAGAGAGAGAGAGAGAGAGAGAGAGAGAGAGAGAGAGAGAGAGAGAGAGAGAGAGAGAGAGAGAGAGAGAGAGAGAGAGAGAGAGAGAGAGAGAGAGAGAGAGAGAGAGAGGAGGTAAAGTCAGGGTTTAAAGGAGGAAGAGGAGGAGGCTACATCATGGGACTGGGAAGAGGAGGATGATGGAGTATTGGGGAAGGAGGAAAGAGCGGAACAACATAAATTCAGGTGAGATTGTCGCGAGGTACGGTGTTGTTGCTTATGAAAATTCGCATTGCTTGGATTATGTTTTCAAGTTTCTTTACGTGTGCAGTTGTCGTACATAACGGACAATAATAATTTATGACGTCAAAGTATTACCTTATAAATCGACCTTTACTAGACTTAAGTGCGGAGAGTGGAAGGCGTGGTTAATAGATCCTTGTGTACAACCTTGGTAATAACAATTTGAGGATTAATTCGCGGAATAACTGTCAAATTTACTGTACAGGTGTGACCAAGAAACTGAATGAACGAAAAATTTGTATGGAAAAAGATACTGCTGTGTTAGATGCTTCCATCACTGGTAGATATAGCTTCCACAGGATCTTGAAAAGGCCACAAAGACCAATCACCTGCCTTGAGTCTCGGTGACGAGTGAGACTTTCACAACCTGTGTTTGCAGCTATTTTCCTTGCAATTTTTTTTTTTTATATATACCATATGGGCTTTTTCACGGGAATTTATGGGCTAAAGGGGATACTATTTGGGGTACCTCCTATCTCAAAGCCCACCCGCTAGGAAACCGTTGCCCCGAGTGAGGAAGCCCAACCTACACTCGGACCGTGGACAGGATTCGAACCCGTGCGCTTGGAGACCCCTCGGACCCCAAAGAATGCATGGTTCCATAGTTCTGTCCCGTCTTCTGTCCTAGTGTTCTGAAGCCGGCGTAGCCAATCGAAGCAAGGCGGGTAAGACGGGGGAATGGAACCAGCACTCAAAAAAAGACCCCACTTAGTTGAAAGGTCTCGTGGAGGTCCGAGAGATTTAGCCTCACCTTCAACCACCTGACACACCTCTGCTACCCTTGTGAGGCCTAGCCGGTGACACCTGTCGCCAGGTGTTCTCCACTGACTCTAAACACTATCAGACGCTCTTCCAGAGAGACTGAAATATTCCTTATATAATATGAGAGAAAGGTGGGAATAGTAATGAGTCATTCTGAAGAATAGGAATGAAAGGACCACCATTGGCAAGGGAGGGATGGGAAGAGGAAGAGGAAGAGGAAGAGAAAGAGAAAGAGAAAGAGAAAGAGGAAGAGGAAGAGGAAGATATTAAACACATGTCAGAGCGTGTGACATAAACCGGCAGTGAGCTATAGGTAGGAAGTATGACCAGCTGTGTAATCTGACGCGTTGCTTGGTGCAAGGTGAGCTGGAACTGCTACTCACCAAGGGAAGGCGGAGGCTTGAGTGGGGGAGCCGCCAGCAGCGTGTCTGGGAAAGGATAAACAGCAGGTCACGAATATTTTTAAGAGATTTACAGCTACAGTTGGACTACCATTTTTAATAGTTTTGTTGCCGTCGTCCAGAACCTTTCTTACATTTAGGAGATCCAAAATATTGTCTCCTTAAGGAACTGATACCAATATGATAATACTAAACAAAATTCATGTATGGAATTATTAGAATCATATTGACATCTGCTTAGAAATCATGAGAGCTTCGCTCCCATTACGAAAAAAACAGTCGCTTTCTGATCTTTAGTTCTACATTGCCTGAAGTGCAACTAAAAACATTAGCCTCCCATTGACTACACTCTTCTTGACAAACTATCTCCTCCTCCCATAAGGTCGGCAAAGGTTTGGAGGACTTGATTTGCCGGCGCTGTGCAATGCTGAGCTACGACGACAGACGGCGGGATGGGAGTAGTGAGGAGACCCTCACCTCATTACTCATCACTACAGCACGGTAAGTCCCACGCGAATGTTTGACGTGTAGAATTGAACGTGACTAAATAGGCTTTTTTTTTTTTCTCGAGATTTTGCATAAGTTTAGGGCCGCCGTGGTACAGTGGAACCACGTGTGCTTTGGGGTCCGAGGGGTCTCCAAGCGCACGGGTTCGAATCCTGTCCACGGTCTGAGTGTAGGTTGGGCTTCCTCACTCAGGGCAAGGGTTTTCTAGCGGGTGGGCTTTGAGATAGGAGGTACCCCCAAAAAGTATTCCCTTTAACCCATAAATTCCCGTGAAAAGCCCACATGGTATAAATAAAAAAAAAAAATTGATATATTAGAAATTTTGGGTTACCGATTTTGTGATATTTATGATTGTCAGTGGTAATTGGTAAATTTCTAGTAAATTCTGGAACTCCCTACTTGCATATGTATTTCCATCTTATTATTACCTGAAGCCATTTAAAAAGGCAAGTTTCAAGACATTTATCCCTTTCTTTTGGCTAAATCTCTCGGACCTCCACGGGAACTTTCAACTGAGTGGGCTCTTTTAAAGTTTTTTTTTTTTTTTTGCCAATGGCCAGTTTTCCGCTCTTACACGAAAAAAAATATGATCTACGTTGTATTGAACAGTAACTGCAAGAGTTGGAAGTGTACAATTTGTACTCTCTCTCTCTCTCTCTCTCTCTCTCTCTCTCTCTCTCTCTCTCTCTCTCTCTCATGAGATACAATAATAACAGTAGTTGTAGTAGTAGTAGTAGTAGTAGTAGTAGTAGTAGTAGTAGTAGTAACAGCAGCAGTAGCATTAGAAGCCTCACCCCTGCAGTAGTCGCTGACGGCAGGTTCACCAGTATCGGTGAGAGCAGTGGGGCACCAGCAGGCCTCGGCGTCCTCACAGGCACACTCCTTGTACTCACGAGCCTTGTACTTGAAGGGGAACACGCAGGGGCCGTTGTCCATGGTCATGACCATTCCGTCTTGTGGAGGAATGGAGTGAAGGGTTGAGGAAAGGAATGCTCGAAAATGTTGTGAAACAGTTAACATCTGGCTATATATTTGCGGTGTGGTTTCTAATATAGATCCAATATAACACATGTATACCGCCTGATAGATCCAGTGAAGGTACTCAGTCGCTCGCACCAGAGACGCACAGGCAGGCGGTTCACGTTACCTGACTCTGGGAGGGGAGATGGGCGAGGCAGGGCTGTGCTGTTGTCTGGTGGAGGAAGGAAGGGATGATTATTATGTTTTGGGTGAAGCATTTTATTTTTCTTAGCTAATACTAAATGTGAAGTGACTAATATTTCAAGACAACAATGGATTACACTAACCTTCGCGTCTGATGACTGGAAGATTTTTGTTTCTCTTCATGACGTCTGAATCTGTTGAGGGAGAGAAGTGAGTGATGGTAGGTCATGGGATGCGAGACCTGTGTGGTGTGCTGTGGGTGACTGAGAGAACAATAAAATCTGGAAATATTCTGGAAAAATTCCCCCAATTAGTATTCTCTTTATTATTTGTATTAGTTTAAAATGCTGCAAATAATCCGTAGCCTTAATGAAACGTGACAAACTTCCTCTGTAATTTGAATACAGCAAATATTCTTAATAAGCTTCTTAAATTGTAGCAGATTTTCTCAGTAGAGTTAATTAAACATGAAAAATCTCTACAGACTAAATGAAACGCATTAAACTACTTGTTTTAGCTTCGTTAAGTCTATAGCCAGACCTGACGTACTAGAGCACATCACACACCAGAACAGCAGACCTTTAGTGCAAGCAGCGATCATCATGGGCTCGTAGTACTGGTTGGTCTTCACGGCGCACCACGTGAAGCTGGAGTGAACAGCAGTGCATTGATTGTAGTTCCTGCCGTTGTAGTAGAAGGGGAATGTGCACTGTATCTTGTTGTCGTTGTCTGTAACCAACGGATGTCGATGAGTAACTTGAGGTACTGTCATTGACGTGTTGGGAATGCCTAATGAGATACCAAGCATTCTAGACGTAATAGAAAGATGTAATAGAAAAAAAATATAGGGATAATGAGAGGGTGATTAGAATAACGGGTAATAATCTTGAAAGTGTATGCACGTATATCATAACCAAGTTCTCTCTCTCAATATGATAATGATGAAAATTGTAAAATAAGAGAAAAAAAATTTCGTAACTAAAATATTAACGAAACATTTTAATTAAACGTAAACACAAAGAAAAGAAACATGACCTTCCTGGACTGGGGGCGGCTTGTTGCTTTGTTTTAGCTGCCAGTCATCAAGATCTGGAATGACAAGCCTACGTTAAAATATGAAACGTGGTCTATTTTCACACAATTTTCCTGACTAAGTCGAGTTGAACTCTCTAAAAATCACAGAAACTTAGTTCAAGCCTTCTTAAGAGGCTCCAGTAGAAGTTATTATTTTCCGAAGTATTTTCCATAGATAGTTTAACAAGGATTCTGCATCAATGAGAATATTGCCAGAAGAATATGAATAATAAACTTGATGCCTTTAAATTAATAACTATGAGAGAGAAAAAAAAATCATAACATTGGTTAAAACTTTGTGCCACTATGAGAAGAAAAAAAATCTATCTGCTTCCTTACCAATGCAGTAGTGAGACCTCTTCACGAATCCCTTGTTGCTGACCGTCGTGGCGCACCAAGGGGCGGGGGAGTCCATGCGCGTGCAAGTGTGATAGCTGACGCCCTTGTACACAAAGGGAAGGATGCATGGATCGAAGTCCACGGTGACTGGAAGGATTAAAGTAAATTAGTGATGGTATTTTTTTCTCTTATAAATCAAGCGAGATCGGCCCATGACAGATGAAAAGTCTTCTCTATGACTTTCCCAAAGAGAAAACAGAACTAAGACAGAGGATCCAACTTTGTTTAGACACAATGACACGCCACAGAAAGATTTTTTTTTCGGAAATTCATGAACACCTGACGGTGTCATATGATCAATTCACTGGAAACAATATATCAGTGGTAGAAATAAGGGGAGGTGTGTTGTACTAATCTACAAAGCTACCTACCGACGTGAATGGAAGGAGCTGCTCTGCTCGGGAGTGGTCCGTACAGATAGTCTGCAAAGATGTACACAGTAAAGCATCATCGCCACTGCATTAGAATGAAGTGAATCTGCAGTCTTTTTTTCTGTTTCTTTTCAGCGTGGTGCTGAAACTCATGAGGAAAAGAATAATGTTTAAACCCAATGAAGTACACGTGATTAGTGACAAGAGTTTTACCTAAGGATCTCTTCTAGGATGGATTAAAGTATTATTTTTCAACTGTCATAATATACGGTGTGCTTAAAGACTTCCAATCGATGAGAAACAATTTTCCTTCTAAGCTTTATATTATGTTAATTCTCATCGTTCCTTCTAAGCTTTATATTGTATGTTAAAAATCAAAGCATTATTAAACCAGTAAAAATCACACATGTTAAAGACAGATGTAAAAGAGAAGTTACGCGTCATGAACATTTCAAGCAGTGCAACCTTCAGGAAAACTATCAGATGCTCACCTTCTGCATTGGTTAGGGAAGTGTGTGGATGCTAGTGGTGAGAAAACACAGGATGAAAATCTTTGTGTTTAACCCTGGAGAAATAAAGATGTTTAATCTTGTGCTTTCTCATCACCACAGTCCATACTCACCCTTGCAGTAGGCTGATGATAAGGGCAGCCTTGTTGTGGTTAGTCTAGTGGGACACCATGGGGCCTCAGCGTCCAGTGATGTGCACTCACTGAACTCGTTTTCCCGCCACAAAAATGGAAACTTGCAAGCCTCCAGACTGACCGCAGTTATTCTTGGTCCTGGAGAATTTGAAAGGACAGCCACGTACTTGGTTGATGGGGGTGAGGTAATGGTAGTTGATGTGTTACGGTATGCGTATCTATTGTCGTCTAAGTGGATTGGAGGATGAGTGATAAAATCTGCTGTGATGGTTTGGAATAGAAGGAAATCAGGTAGAGATGAGTGAAGGATACTAAATTGTCTTGCTGTGACAAGAAGTTAATGATAATAACAACAATGATGATGACGATGATGATAATGTCTGGTTACACTTACATCATATATGAAAGGTATGAAAGGAATGTCCATAGTCTGACCGGGCTTAATTTACGGCTGTGGTGGGGCGAGGGTAGGTCTACAGTTCTGCCACGTTTCCAAAAAATGCGATGTGAAATGGAAGTTATTGGTGTACAAGGCATCGCAAATACCATCAATTCAGATGTATAAAATTTCGACTTGTGTATATAGATGGCTAAATCAACAGTAACCATCATATGCATAAAAAAAAAAAACTATATAGTACCATACAAACATGGCATACATATTCAACAGCGTTGCTGATATCAACTGTAGTAACTTATAATGGTACTTAGCGTATGTTTAGGGTGTGTAATAATATCAGCGTTACAGATATAAGATAATGAGCATGGAAAAAAAGAAATAATCTATTATCCAAAGTAAAAAAAAAAAAAATAGTAGAAGTCTTGTGAGTGGCGGCAATACTGATGAACCCAGCCTGGCCAGGCCGAATAGCCTCACCTTGTAGTACCAGATGTTGCTATAATTATAAGATAAAATGCTCACATTTACTGGCTTTTACAGTAATTTCAAGGGTGAGGCATAATCGCATTCATAATTCGTAAGCCAAGCTAATGTGTAGTTTCTATTTTTACAAAATAGTAGGTATATGCCAATACCTAAGTGAAAAAAAAAAGCATTATTCACTTGTGAGCGGCAACTCTTCCACACCCAGCTGGTGGCCTTGACACATTGTGGTGGCGACGTGACTGACCTCGTGCCACTCACTTATATATATATATATATATATATATATATATATATATATATATATATATATATATATATATATATATATATATATATACACACAATTATAAATGACTTACTAAAGAATCAAAGGTAAGCAGAGAGAGAGAGAGAGAGAGAGAGAGAGAGAGAGAGAGAGAGAGATTAACAGAACAACAGTAGTGAAAACGTGGCAACACTGTACAGAGACGCACGCCCCCCCACGGCCGTAAATTAAGGCTGGTCAGACTGTAGGCCTCAATACCAGGTCTTGCCCAACCACTCCTAACCACTGTCTCCTCAGACGACGAATTAATTAGGAAGGAATCTTAATTCTGTCGAGTAGCTGAGAGGAGAGGCCTCCCGTTGCTGTGCCAAATCACTCCTACCGTTAAAATTACTCCCAGGAAAAATTTGGACTGAGGGTCTGAGAACATTTTGGAAATTTACATTTAACTAGAGTACGAAATTTCATTGACCCTATGGAGTAAATCGAAGAGATTTGGCACGATACCGACCCATTGCGCCATCCGTCTTTTAGTCCAGCACCACTGTCGTGGGCTAAAGTAGTGGCTCCCAAACTTTTTTCGTACAGTCTCCCTCTTGGCTCCTACTCACACTTCTAGAGCCCCTTACCCATGCAAACAATTATGAGTAACTAAAACTAACACACCTTCACTAATCACTAGCTGCAATAGGCCCGAGTGACCATTCCCACCACTACCTCTCGCTTCACGCACAATACAGAGGCGGGACATTAAATAATCATGAATATAACGATACAGTAATAACATTGATATAGTTTTAAGAAATTTTGTTACTGATTTACGAACATTTATAGTGAGAGTACGTCTTTAAGATTGATTAATACCAAATTTTGAAATTCTTAATAGAAAAATATTTTTGGATTGGTTGTGATGTCCCACTTGCGCCTGCCTTCCGCTCCCATTATCCTTATCGCCCCCATGGATCCTTCCTAAGTCCACAGGGGACGGTACCGCCCACTTTGAGAAACCCTTTGCTAAAGTGACCTTCTGTGCGGAAGTGTATTCTGTTAATTGTGCTTAAAGTCGTATATGGAAGGGTCTATGTAGCTGATATCCCAATCACAGCAAGCACGACCATTAATTGCCATTTTGAGATTATGTAACACATCATCAGTAGTTTTATAATTTATTATTTATCGAATAATTTAAACCTCCGAGTAATTCCCACTGGCACAGTTCCACATGATAAAAGCATATCATCCCGCAGTTTTTTTTTTCTTTTTTTCAGTAAATATTGCAAACTTCAACTTTCTTTTGGTAGTGTAGAGAGGGAAATGATGCGCTGTTTCAGGCAATATTTCAATGAGAAATGTTTGCTACGAGTATTAATTCATTCCAATAATGTTATCTCACTGGCTGTCTCGTCAGAGACTGCAGTAGATCAAACAGTGAAACACACACACACACACACACACACACACACACAGGTTCGAAGGGCTGGTCACCCCTGGGATTTTTCTGCTGACCAGAGGGTTGGGGCGTTTGATGTGTGTGTGTGTGTGTCTGTTGTGCAGGAGGGAAGCCAGTTTAGGGCAACAAAATATTACAAAAAAGGTGCACTTGAGTGCTGGTTTCGTTAAAGAGAAGTGAAGAGTTAGCCAAAATTAAGGAACAAAGTGAGATCACAGTCTTACCCAAGGATCGGTATTAATGAGCCATGAGTTTACACACACACACACACACACACACACACGTGATCGAGACACGGTCAAGGTCGGACGCACGGACCAACGCTTCTCGCGATCAGCTGATCGCACTTCCACAGGTTGTTGTGTTTACAGAGGCCTGGGCAAATGTGAGACTTGTGTGGCAATAGCTTCCAGAAATTACACTGAAAGGCACCATGAGTCGGAAAGAGCTTACACCCATATGCAGGTATGAGAATAGGGAAATAGTACAAGAAGAGGATGGTTATGACGATGAGGGAGAGAAAAGATTCGGAGGATTTGATGAGACAAGTACCGCCCTCCATAGGCGAGTTTTAACTTTGGAGAAAAACTAGACAACTGGATAAGGGAGAGTATAAGGAGTAAAGAGAACGATGAACAGAAAGAGTTTCTGAACTTGAAAGAAAGGATAAAATAAAGTGGAAGAAAATGAAGCTAGACTAAGAGTAGAAAACGCGGAACTGAGAAAAGAACTAGCCAAATATAAGAAACATATGGATGAAGGACCTGAAAGATCTAGTTAACAAAGAAGAGGAAAGAGTACAGGACGTGATTAAGAAAAGTACAGGCATGGAGAGTCCAAGATAAGAAAGACAAGGATAACTTTCAGGAGGTGATCCAGGAACAACTAAAAGAAAAATATGAGAAAATGGCAAACAAAATGATAGGAGTCCTTAAGGAAAAAGAAAACCTATTAAGGGAAATTGCAGAAAAGAGTGTAAAATTTGGACTAAAAGAAAAAATGTAAAATATAGACCAAGAAGGGAAAAAGAGGAAATCAAATCAGTCAAAGACCTACTAAAAAATCTAAACAACGAAGATAGGCTGAACCTAGAGGAGGAAGTAGAGGAAATACACAAAGTGGGACCTTATCAAGATACTACTAAAATCACAAGCAGCAACAGAAGAGATATCATATAGAACAACAAAACTCAGAGAAACAGAAGGCTGCAAGGATATATATATATATATATAAAATATAAAATGAGGAAGAAAGGAAGAGATACAACGAACTGGCAGCAGCAGTAAGGGAAAAAAATAATGAAAGGTCAGAGGAGGAGAAAAAGGCATTTTTTGGAGAATTCTAGGAGACAGGATAAGGAAATGGTATATAAGAGAGAAGGAAGAGGAAACAGTGGAGCAAGTGTAACTAAAAGTGATAAGGGCAAGAAACTAAAAATGATGTATACGAACATAGACGGGGTTCTATCAAGTAAATTAGAACTAAAAGATTACATAAAGAAAGAAAAACCAGATATTGTATGCCTGGCTGAAACAAAACTAAATGAGGCAATCAAAATAGACTTGGATAATAGGTATAATGTATGGAGAAGAGACAGAGGAAAGACAGAGGGGTAAAGGAGGAGGAGGAGTCATGTTAATGTTAAGGAAAGAGATGGTGGTAAACCAAGTGGAATATGGAGAAGGAAAAGCAGAAGTACTGTATATTAAGATGCATATTAATAATAAAGAGTTAACAATCATTGTAACATATGTGCCACCAAAAACAAATTCATGGACCAACCAAGAATATAAGGACATGATAGATGACACAATAAGGAGTCTAACGAGAATCATTAAAGAAAGGAGAAAAGTGATATTAGTAGGAGACTTCAACTGTAAAGAAGTGGACAGGGAAAATTATGAAAGTGGTATGGGGGAAGAAGCCTGGGGAGAAAGATTCCTGAACCTAATGATAGATAATATGATGGACCAAAAAGTAAAGGGAAACACAAGATTCAGAGGAAACGACGAAAGGGCGAGATTGGACCTGGTTTTTACAAGGGGTATACAAATGAATGATGATATAAGATATAAGTGCCCATTGGGAAAGAGTGACCATGTAATATTAGAAATGGATATAGAAGAGGGAAAAGAAGATAGAGACGAATCATACAAAGGAGACCGATTAAATTACAGAAAGGCTGATATTGAGAATCTCAAGAACTATTTCAAATACGCTAACTGGGAGGAGATGGAAAACTCTGAGAGGGTGCAAGAGAAATATAACTTATTTTTGGAAATATACAAAACAGGAGTCAGGGAATATGTCCCAAAATATAGACCTAAAGAAGAAGGAAAGAAAGATTGGTTTAATGCAAGGTGTGCTAGGGCAAAGGAGAAAAGAGATGGAGCATGGAAAAGGTGGAGGAGAAATAGAAATGCAGTAAATAAGGAAAACTTCAAGACAGCGAGAAATGAATATGTTAAAGTGAGGAAGGAAGAGGAGAGAAACTATGAAAAGGACATTGTCGAAAAATGCAAGGAGCAACCGAAATTGTTCTACAGATTCATCAATGGAAAAATAAGGCCAAACGAAACAATAGTAAGGTTAAAAGGAGAGAATGGGATGGTGGAAGACCCAAAAAGTATGGCAGAACTGTTAAATAGTAAATTTCAGGAGGTCTTTACTAAGGAATCCAAATTTGAAAGACCACAGGGTAATAGAGAGACCGTCTATATGAAAGAGATTAAAGTAACCAAGCTTGAAATAAAAGAGTTAATGAAGGAACTGGATGAAGAAAAGGCAATGGGACCGGATGAAGTCTCAGGCAGAATACTGAAAGAATGTAGGGAAGAACTAGCAAGTCCTATATACAACATCATAAAATGCTCAATAGAAAATGGAACAGTACCAGTAGAATGGAAAAGAGCTGAGGTGGTTCCCATATATAAGAGCGGAAGGAAGGAAGAACCTTTAAATTACAGACCGGTATCACTAACTAGTGTAATATGCAAGATGTGTGAAAGAGTAATAAAGAAACAATGGATCGAGTTCCTTGAAGACAACAAATTATTATCAAATAGCCAATTTGGTTTTAGAAAAACGGTCGTGTGTAACAAATTTACTGAGTTTCTACTCTAGAATAGTTGATAGAGTACAAGAGAGAGAGGATGGGTTGATTGTATTTATTTGGATTTAAAAAGGCATTTGATAAAGTGCCACATGCAAGATTACTGTGGAAGTTAGAGGAGAAGGGTGGCTTAAAAGGAAGCACATTGAGATGGATGGAAAATTATTTGAGGGGGAGAGAAATAAGGACGGTAGTTAAAGATATGAAGTCCAAGTGGAGAGCAGTAGAAAGCGGAGTGCCACAGGGGTCAGTATTGGCACCAATACTTTTTTTCATATATATATATATATATATATAACGACATGCCAGAAGGAGTGAACAGCTACATAAATCTGTTTTGGACAGATGCGAAACTGTGCAGAGTTATAAAGCAAAAGAGGATTGTGAAATACTGCAAGAAGACCTAAATAAGATCTGGGAATGGAGTAAAAGTGGAGATGGAATTCAATGTGGACAAAAGCCATGTCATGGAAATGGGAAAGAGTGAAAGACGACCAGTGGGAATCTATAAGATGGGAGATGGAGTAGAACTGGAGAAAGTAAAAAAGGAAAAGGATTTGGGAGTGACGATGGAAGAAAACAATCAACCGGTAAGCCATATTGATAGAATTTTCAGAGACATATAATTTGCTAAGGAATATTGGAATAGCATTTCACTACATGGACAAAGAAATGATGAAGAAATTGATAAGTACTATAATAAGACCCAGATTGGAATATGCAGGAGTAGTGTGGACCCCCCATAAAAAGAAACACATAAGGAAATTGGAGAGACTACAAAAAATGGCTACAAGAATGGTTCCAGAATTTGAAGGGATGACATATGAGGAGAGACTAAAGGCTATGGATCTACCAACCCTGGAACAGAGAAGGGAGAGAGGGATCTGATACAAGTTTATAAATTGATCAACGGAATGGACCAAGTGGATAATGAGAATCTGATCCTGAGAAAAGAATATGACATTCGAAGCACAAGATCGCATAGTGAAAAGCTGAGGAGGAGAAGATGTGTAAGAGATATTAAAAATATATAGTTTCCCGCAAAGATGTGTCGAGACTTGGAACAGTTTGAGTGAGGAAGTGGTGTCAGCAACGAGTGTGCATAGTTTTAAAGAAAAATTGGATAAGTGTAGATATGGAGACGGGGCCACACGAGCATAAAGCCCAGGCCCTGTAAAACTACAACTAGGTAAATACACACACACATAGCCAGTCAATAATTTTTCGTGAATATTCTCATAGTTTGAAGATGTAAAGACGTAGGAAGAAGCTGGAAGGTATAAGAGGAGGTAGATGAAGAGAGAAGAGCAAGAATAGACAAGTAAACAGAAAATTGAAAAAAATTAAAATAAAAGGAATTAATCGAAGCCTAATCCTTCAACGGGGCCCAGTGACTGTGCCACGTTGAGAAGTTGTGTTCCTCAGCAAAACTACATCACTTCTTATTTAGGATTCAATTAGAAATTCACCCCAGAGGATGCAGAGTTATGGGATTATTTGCGGGCTGATTCTTCAGTTCTCTCTCTTTGCTTCTGTAATTTTCAGTTCTGTGTTCCTTCTTTTTCTTCTGGCTTCTGTAATTGTTCCTTCAGTTCTTATTGTGTTCCTTCTTTTTCTTCTTGTTTTTGTAATTGTTCCTTCAGTTCTTATTGTGTTCCTTCTTTTTCTTCTTGTTTTTGTAATTGTTCCTTCAGTTCTTATTGTGTTCTGTCTTTTTCTTCTTGTTTTTGTAATTGTTCCTTCAGTTCTTACTGTATTGTTTGTAGCCGATTCTTAAGTTCTTTTTTCTGCAATCTCAACGCTTCCAAAAGTTCTGCTAACATGTCTTCCTTATTGGTAACCTCATCGATCTTCTCTATGATGACGAAAATCCCATTCCTGACACCAAATGTTAAGCCTGGGTTGTGTGTGTGTTCCTCACAGGGTTCGTGTACTTACCTCCCCAACTACTAACTCTGTAAAAGAGCCTCATCCGTCCATATATGTAGCACTTTTCGCATGTTTGGGGGGGGGTTCCACTCACACAGCCTATTAGATAGGGTGGAATCAAAAGCTTTTCGTCACATGAATTCCACTCCTCTAACTGATTGTCTTCAGCTGCTTTTTTTTACCGTTGAAATGTTGCATTTCTTGCTATCTTTTACTTTTTTTTATACTAACTGCTCTTTTGATCTTGCTAACTGCATGCCTTCCGTCCTGCAGCCTCGCTGCACAAGGTTTTCTTCTTCTCACCCCTATTTTGTCCAACTCTGATGCAAGAGTTAACCAGTAATCTCAATCTTTCATACATTTCTCTGGTAAACTCTGGAATTCCCTGCCTGTGTTTGTATTTCCAATTTCCTATGACTTGACTTCATTCAAGAGAAAGGTTTCAGAACATTTGTCCCTTTCCTTTACCTAATTCTATCGGCTCTGCAAGGAGACTGGCCACTGAGTGGGCCTTTTTTTCTTTATATTTTTGTTACCCTCGGCCAGTCCACCTCTCTTACATAAAAAAAATAATAATAATGTCGCCAGGAGACTGATAACAATCCGTGAAGAAGGTGACGCAATGCGTGCACGAGTAGAAACTAGAGTTACACAAATTGCAGTATACTGTGGACAGTATGTACATAGTTAAGGAAAAACTCATTTCCAGAGTTATACCAAAGTAGCAATGTTAGGTTAGTGACGTAGGGAAGAGGGCTCTGGGGTATTGGGGAGAATCGATTAGACTGCTTAAAGGTTAGAACTTTGTGTCAGAATGGTCAAACTAGATATTGTTGCTTACCTTCATTTCTGTCTATTTGATGTGACAGTCATGTGATTTATTAGACGTGATTCATGGTCTATCCATTTTTATTGATGTCCAGTCCCAATAGTTTAACATTTAAACATTACTCACTCTTCTTGTAATGTAATGAGTGATTAAAGTGATGGAGCGAGAAACAAGGAAACATTAAAAATATCTGTACCAAATAAATTGTTATACTTACTTCTCGATATGGTCAGTGTGCACAGTGTTGTAACCCAGAGAAATTTGGATCCGAGAGATATTTGGCACAACAGTATTACAAGTGTTAAACTGAGAATACTTCAGTCATAAATTACGAACACAGAGATCATACAGCAGCAGAAGTTATTAGTAGAGGAGACTAGTTAGCGAGCGACAGTGAGAAAGAATAGTACTGTGCATTTGAGTGTTGTCTTCATTCCTAAAGCACGGTTCCGCCGTGGTACAGTAGAACCATGCGTGCTTTGGGGTTTGAGGGGTCTCCAAGCGCAAGGGTCCGAGTATAGGTCAGGTTTCCTCACTCGCGGCAACGGTTTCCTAGCGGGTTGGCTTTGAGATAGGAGGTACCCCCAAAAGCATCCCCTTAAGCTCATAAATTTCCGTGAAAAGCCTACATGGTACAAATAAAAATAAGTAAAAAAAAAGAGGTGGTAACATTGTCCCTCCGCCATCGCGTATCGCGGAGATCATTAGGAAGTGCGGGGAATATAAACGCAAGCTACGAGATGCACTACTACAGAGCAGCCGTCCGGCTCCACCTTGGAAAATCCTGTCACAGCTTAAAGTAAGTTGACAAGCATTATTGTTTTCTGATAAACATTTTGCAGCTTTTCTTATTGTTGTGGGATAGTTTTCAAGAAATGTTTTGTTACTTAATTCAGTTACCAGTGGTAGCTTTTTGTAACTACACACTCTCTCTCTCTCTCTCTCTCTCTCTCTCTCTCTCTCTCTCTCTCTCTCTCTCTCTCTCTCTCTCTCTCTCTCTCTCTCTCTCTCTCTCTCTCTCTCTCTCTCTCTCTCTCTCTCTCTCTCTCTCTCTCTCTCTCTCTCTCTCTCTCTCTCTCTCTCTCTCTCTCTCTCTCTCTCTCTCTCTCTCTCTCTCTCTCTCTCTCTCTCTCTCTCTCTCTCTCTCTCTCTCTCTCTCTCTCTCTCTCTCTCTCTCTCTCTCTCTCTCTCTCTCTCTCTCTCTCTCTCTCTCTCTCTCTCTCTCTCTCTCTCTCTCTCTCTCTCTCTCTCTCTCTCTCTCTCTCTCTCTCTCTCTCTCTCTCTCTCTCTCTCTCTCTCTCTCTCTCTCTCTCTCTCTCTCTCTCTCTCTCTCTCTCTCTCTCTCTCTCTCTCTCTCTCTCTCTCTCTCTCTCTCTCTCTCTCTCTCTCTCTCTCTCTCTCTCTCTCTCTCTCTCTCTCTCTCTCTCTCTCTCTCTCTCTCTCTCTCTCTCTCTCTCTCTCTCTCTCTCTCTCTCTCTCTCTCTCTCTCTCTCTCTCGTTGTGAATAAGATTTGTATGTTTTAGACCACTCAGAGCCATTGTTGCGTCTTTCTCTTCTCACCGAAAACTATACCGCAAAAATTCATTTATGGATCGACATTTATCTTGTCCTTGTCGTCGTCGTCGTCGTCGTCGTTGTTGTTGTGCTGTTGTTGTTGTTGTTGTCGTTGTTTTGGGCCAAGACGACAAAGACGATAGAATGAGCACTGAAATCTGCCTGTGAGGGTGTCACAGGCGCGGAAGCTGTCCCGTTTTCTTAAGAAGAGGCAGGTGAGGCGTATGACAGCCATGAGGGGTGGACGCCCACCGCCGCAGGGAAGGTAAAAAAAAGTTCACTCCCTGGAAGAAGAGTTGGCTGCGGAGGAGGATTCGGATGGGAATGGAAGCGCAGGCAGCACAGCAGAAAATGTTCAATGGTTTTCTCGGTGGTCCTGCACCAGAGGCAGTAAGGGTCGGCGGCCAGGCGCAGTCGGTGGGGGTGAGCCGTGAGAGTTCAGTTTACGAGACGGACGGGCGTGAAAGCCACATGTAGGGCGCAGGAGGTCTTCCTTACCCAAGGCTATGGGGAGGAATCAACTCGGTACAGGCCTAGGAAGGAAATAGAGAGAGTATGGCCGAGCGATTAGTCCCACGAGGAGTGCCAGGCGCGGGAGATGAGGCGCTTGGCTGTGGAGAGTGAGAGAGGTAGAGGGCATCGGCGATCTCGCTCCCTTTGATGCCCGAGTGGGAGGGCATCCATTGCAGGGTCACCTCCCAGCCCTCAGACGGGAGGTGGACGCACTGGATGGCATGAGCTAGGGCTATGGAAAAAGACGGGTGACGAGACTGTAGGAAGTGGAGGGACGAGAGGGAGTCTATGTAAACGACTGCTCTACTTCTGGTGTGGATGGTGCGAAGGTGGAAGAGGGTAGTTGCCAGAATCATACATGGCCGCAGCGGTAGAGGGTGGGGAAGGGCAGTGGGAGCCGTCCATGAATAACTTCAGGTGATGGTAATAAACTGACCTGTCCATCTGGAGGAAGTGGATGGCAATGAGGGTGCTGGAAGATGTACACGGGAGGCCAGGGATATGCAGATTATTGCAGGGCCAGCATGTGGGAGATGTCAATTAAGGATGGGACAGGGGAGTGTGGGCTGATTGGCTAAGGTGGTGGTGGAGACAAGTGGAGGATAGTGTGCAGCAGCAATGTCCACACCAGTAGGGGTTGCTGGGCTCCAGGGAACCAGATGGGGCGTAGTGGTTCAGACCCAAGGTAGCATATAGCACCGAAAGAGGGTGGGAGGGAGGCAGGCTCCTGATATGGTGGTAATGGTGGCAAAGCACCTCTTGTCTGTGTGAGGCCAGTGGAGGGACACCACTCTCGGCATGGAGGGAGACGACTGAAAAGGATTGCATGGCACCTAGGGAGATCCTCAGAGCTGCGTTCTGAATGGTGTCCAGCCTGGCGAGGGTGGAAGGAGCTGCTGCCCCATAAATGCTGCTGCCATACATAATCCTGGCATGGATGGAGATGCGGTAGTACTGCAGCAGCAGATCTCGAACAGTTCATCACCTGATGCTGGGAATCCTCTTCATGACATTGAGCTGCCTCATACAAGAGGTGCTCAGGTGGTCAATATGGCTGGCCCAGGTGAGGCGAGGGCCCTCGAGCCTCAGTTCCAGGAAGCTGTTGTGTTTGGTGAAAGGTACAGGCTCTCCATTCAGGGAAACTGCAGGTGGTGTAGGGATCCTCTTGAGGGTGAAGCACACCACAACGCTCTTGTCTATCTGAACTGTAATTCCCCAGATGGCCACCCAGTCCTCAACTGCTGGTGCAGCCTCCTTGTAAATGCCGCTGAGACTTAACCTGTGTCACCTCTCTGCTGACAATGGTGAAATTATCAACATCAATGAGGTGAGAATGGCAAAGAACCTGGAGGTCTGACAGGACATTAAAGAGGAGGGCTGAGAAATGGAGCTCTGAGAGACACCCCTCTGGATGTCGTGTGAAGCTGATATGGAGGGCCCCCACTGATTTGACACAGGAGATGGGGGTGTCTGTGATTTCCATGTGGGTCAGCTTGTAAAGGAGTTCTTCGTGTGGTGCAAAGTCAAAGGGCCCCTCAAAATTAAGGAAGAGCAGATATGACCTGTCGCTGGCGGTATGTATCGCAGATGTGGTATTCCATCTGTACCAGGACGTCAAAGGTGCTGTGGCGAGGGCGAAAACCGTACTGTGCTTGCGTCAGCAGGTGGTTGTCTTCCAACCACCAGGACATCCGAGTGGTAACCAGCCATTTCATGAGCTTCCAAGAAGGATTATCGGCCTGCAGGTCGAAGGCCAAGTTTAGCCATCGGAATAAGACGAATGACATCCAGTAGGACGGGAATTCCCGTATCAGCCAACTGGTGTCGTAAATTTGCAAAAGGTTGACCCGCGGTGGGAGGGCGGTGTATGAGGAACTCGTAGGAATACGATCGTGACCTGCAGCTTCTCCTGATCTGTACTTGACACAGCTCCGCCACAGTGAATGGCAGGGCAAGCTTCCAGGGACCCAGAGAGGTGTTGGCAGCCTCTATAATGAGGCGAAGGTCTTGAGGTGGGTGAAGAGTGGACGCTATTCTGATCTTCCAGGCGTGCACTGCTCGAGCACAGTCAGCATCCCATCAGGATTTACCTGGGCAATGGGGATTCAGGCAAGTGGTAAGGTGAAAGGCTGCCTGGCGTGCCGTTTCCGGGGACTATTGCAGGGTTAGCGGTGCCTCCTCCAGAGGTAAAGTGCAGAAACTTTGGGAGTTACGTAGTGCGGACACAAATGTCGGCCAGCCAGCCGGTGTTAATTTCAGATGAGGTAAACGTCTGGAGTGAGGCATGGGAGGGGTCTAGGGAACAGAGACCAGGATAGGGAGGTAGTCACTCTCCATGTAAGAACCAGTAGAAAGCGTTGGAGTGGAGAGGGATGGATCTCCTAAGAACAGCTCTAGGACTGTGGGGATGGAAACGTGCTGCTAGGCCTAGTGGGCTGAGGAGACACAGGTGCAGGGTGCTCTTGAGGAGCTGGAAGAGAACGCTGTCAGGGGCGTGTCTGTGGGTCAGGGACAGAGTATGGTCCCAGAGATGGTGATAGGCGTTAAAGTGCCCCATCCCCAACACAGAAGATGAGTGGGAGGAGAGATAGTGCTCTAGTTCGTAGGCAGTAGCTGCTGTTGTAACGCACCGCCATTGTAAGCCAATCTTTCTGGAGACTTATCCAGGCAGAGGCCACATCTAGACAGCCACCCAGCCACATGTGGAGCCGGAGTTCAGTGTACACAAGCTCCTCCCAAGGAGAACCTCACCACCACGTCCCTGCTAGCGATCCTCCCTGATGATGTGGAAAGGAAAGTCCCGGACGTCTGCAAGCGATGGCTGTTAGAACGGAACCTGATTTCTATCTTTATTTGTGTGAGTGTTTGTGCGTGTGTGTGTGTGTGTGTGTGTGTGTGTGTGTGTGTGTGTGTGTGTGTGTGTGTGTGTGTGTAATTTACTAACCTGGAGGGCTCTGATTAGGGAATGGGTCGAACTCGGCGTTATCTGTAATATAAACCAATAACAATAAGTGCGGGGAACAGGTCCTCATTTCCTGAATCAGCTTTTGCTAAAGTGAGGTATTTCTGGCACGCTAAATGGTGAAGATCAGTTGGAAATATAGATGTTGATAAATAACAGCACTAATTTTCTGATCACAAGTTAACAAGTTACCACCACCGCCACCATCAACACCACCGAATCTACTATCAACACTACAATCATGGGATCTTTTGCGGGCATGATAGCAGAATAAAATGTCGATAACATTAATGGTAGGAATGATAACATTTAAGCGAACCACACAAATAGTCATTAAAGATTTACTACAAAAGGACACTGATAATATCAATAACACAATACAAAAATTTTGAATTATATATAGTTCAAGTTTGATAAAATTAGATGCTAAGAAGAAATAGTAAGGAATTATTTTTTAAAGTGGGAGATTGATGTAATAGACTTAGTAATCAGGTGTTTAGTATTGAGTCTTAAGAGAGCTTTAAAAGATCGGACAGATTTATGTAAGATGGTTATGGGTGGAAATAAATGGATATATTTCATACAGATTGCCATGTATAAGTCTCAAGGCGCCTTCCCTTATTTTCATGTGATAAACACAAGTACTCACAGCTGCAATAGATGGAGGCGACCGGTTCCTCCTCCTCGTTGACCATCACGGCACACCACGGCATCTCCCTGTCCGCCGCGGTGCACCCTGAGTACTCCATGCCCTTGTAGCGGAAGGACGATAAACAGTGCGGGGACGCCTTGCCTGTTAGAGCGTAGGCTTCTTGTTACATTAGGTTGTTTGGTGGGTTGCCTTGGATTAACAGTAGACAGATTATTAATAATGATACGGATCGTTCATTGGTTCTTTTCGTAAAACTTCAAAATTGTTCGTTTATAGAGTCCCGAGATTTGTACATACAAAGCTACATCAAAATATATGTAACAATGTAAATAACTTTATGAAGCATATAAAGTACGAAAAGTTCCAAAGGTTATCTAGTAGAGTACTCTAACCTACAAATTCTGTTTTATTTTATTATTATATGTCTATTTGCTTATGTATTATAATTTTCTTAGGATATTGATTTGTAAGTGTTTTACGTGATAAACCACCACCTTATGATGCCGCCATTACCACCACATCACACCAGCACTCACCTCTTGGCATAATGGGAGGCTGCACATTGGGCTGGGGGACCTGTATGGTGTCTGAAATAACAGTGGAAAAATAGCAAATTTGTAAAACTATAACAGGGTAGTGTGACGCCCGTTAGGACTATAATAGCTTGCACTACAATGATATTTGATCAAAATGGTTATTTTTGTGGTTCCAAATGATGATAAAAACGATTTTTTTTAGAATTTTTCAAAAGTTTTAGAATTGTAGGAGAAGCTGCTGTCGACATGTTCCAATGCGGCAAATGATTGAGCATGTGAAACATTTGTAGTAGACTTAGTGAAACGCAGTAAACAACGTGCAGACAGACTGAGGTACGTGCAGACAGACGGAGACACATGCAGACAGACTGAGACACATGCAGACAAACTGTGACGTGCAGACAGCCTGGGTCAAGTGCACAGACTGAGTGAGGCACGTGCAAATAGACTGAAACACATGTAGATAGATTAAGAGACATGTAGTCACACCACGACACGTGCAGACAGACTGTGGCACGTCCAGACAAACTGAGGCATTTGCATACAGACTGAGGCACGTGCAAACAGACTGAGGCACATGTAGAAAAACTGAGGCACATGTAGAGAGACTGAGGCACGTACAGACAGAGGAACGTGCAATTATACTGAGACACATGTAGACAGACTGAGGCACTTGCAGACAGACTATGGCAAATGTACAGACTGAGGCACTTGTAGACAAACTGAGGCATGTGCAAACAAACTGAGCCACCTGGAAACAGAAATGAGGAACGTGCAGACAGACTGAAGCACGTGGAAGCAGACTGGTACGTGCAGAAAGACAAAGGTACGTGCACTTAAACTGATGTGCGTGGAGACAGTCTGAGGCACGTGCACGCAGATTGAGGTAAGTGCAGACAGTCTGAGGGTACGTGTACACAGACTGGGGAATCCTTACCGGTGCAGTAGACCGAATGGAGAGGCTCGTGGGAGTAAGAAAGCATCGTGGCGCACCAAGGCATCGCTCTGTCCTGTCTGGTGCACTGCCGGTGGATGGTGTCACTCCACGCGAAAGGAAACAGACACATTGGGGTGTGACGTCCTGGAGAGACATTTGAAAGTGGCAGCAAAATATCAATGTCACTCTACTGTTCACGATAATTTAAAGAACAGTTTATCAACAGCAAATTCAGCTTATTGAATTACAAGTTTATGGTTACTGCAATGCTCTGAGGAACAAAATGTTTAGAATGCTTACTTTGCAACTTAAACCTTAATTGATTAGATAATATCATACCTGCTTCGCTACAGAAAAGTGAGTAGGAGTAGATTGACAAGGAAAAAACAACAAAATGAAGAAGCACTTACAGAACCTTCGCTTGGTGTCACAACCCTTTGATAGTAAAACGCGCTTGGTTTATAGATGATCACGGTGTATTTACCTGGTGGAAGGCGTGGAGAGGGTCTGGAGGGGGCTGGGTCCTTGAGCGCATCCACTGCAAGGAATACCACCATCGATATAGGCCTACTTCAGGAAATACTTTAAGGTGCAGTATCGCAACAATCATGCACTGGTCATTGTATGTCCTATAAAGTGAAAAATAAGTGATTATGTGTTTAAATGCAGAAAAAGAGAGGGAGAGAGAGAGAGAGAGAGAGAGAGAGAGAGAGAGAGAGACAGTGGAGCCATGCGTGCTTTGGGGTCCGAGGGGTCTCCAAGCGCATGGGTTCGAATCCTGTCTACGGTTCGAGTGTAGGTTGGGCTTCCTCACTCGGGGCAACGGTTTCCTAGCGGGTGGGCTTTGAGATAGGAGGCACCCAAAAAGTATCCCTTTAGCCCATAAATTCCCGTGAAAAGCCCACACGGTATGGTATGGCATGGTATGGGAGAGAGAGAGAGAGAGAGAGAGAGAGAGAGACAAAGACAGAGAGAGAGAGAGAGAGAGAGAGAGAGAGAGAGAGAGAGAGACAAAGACAGAGAGAGAGAGAGACAAAGACGAATCCTGTCCACGGTCCGAGTGTAGGTTGGGCTTCCTTACTCGGGGCAACGGTTTCCTAGCGGGTGGGCTTTGAGATAGAGGTACCCCAAAAAGTATCCCTTTAGCCCATAAATTCGTGAAAAGCCCACATGGTATAAAAATAAAAAAAAAGAGAGAGAGAGAGAGAGAGAGAGAGAGAGAGAGAGAGAGAGAGAGAGAGAACGAGTGTATGCGTGTATGTGTGTATGGTAAATTTAATGCGTCCTCACCAAAGCAGTACATGGAGGCTATGGGCTCCCGCGAGGCTGTGACCATCGTGGCGCACCAAGGTTGGTCGCTGTCCGCGGCCGTGCATCCCCCGTAGGTGATGTTCCTCCACTTGAAGGGAAACACACACTTCGGGACGTACATTCCTGTGAGAGTTTATACTGAAGCTGACACGAGCAGAGGTACACAGGTGGGATATTGTATCTCTATCTACTGTTCTTGATATTAGGTAGCTTGATTATTGTAGGAACCGTTCGAAATGTTAAAGGTTTTTAGTTTACGTATAAAGAGCAGCATAACTGACTGGTGCAGATTTGGATTCCTCTTATGAGTGAAGCAAAGTTTGACACCGTATTACTCTGCCTAGCCCTGGTCATCCTAATGTTAGAGAGAGAGAGAGAGAGAGAGAGAGAGAGAGAGAGAGAGAGAGGGAGGGGGAAAGGAGAAGAGAACACCCAAATCCTCACCAACACGCCCTGGTCCTTTCGGGTAGGGCGGGATACAGTCCACGCAGTTAACTGAGGATGGGGCTTCGTTGTGTAGGATGCCCAAACATGTGACGGTTCAGGTGTGAAAGAAGGAAGTTCTTTGTGCGTAGGAGTGAAGACTGTGGATGTTAGCTGGAGAGTTTTGCGAGATCTGAGACGTTTAATAAACAGAGACCACATGTTTAGCAAAGGTGCTGTGATGGGAGTAGGTTTGGGTGATGAGGTTGGGGCATGTGTGTGGAAAGAAATCCACACTTGTAACAATGAAGTTGTAGTGGACAATTGGGGAGGTGGAGACAATGAGGGACGTGGGGATGACTCTGGGTAACATGAAACAGGAGATGGTGTAGGATAGGGATCACACAATACATGAGGATTTGTAGGACTTGGACAACATGTGGTTTGGTGATTTGGAGGAGGTTGGGTATAATTGAGGAGGTGTAGATGCGAGTGTAGTGTTGCGTTCAGGTCTATAGAGTGTAGATGAGAACCATTGACTGCACGACGAGAGAGAAAGTGTACAGGAGAGAGGGAGGCAGTTGAGGGATGTGCAAAGAAATTGTGGAAGTAAGAAGGGTAGAGTGCAGGTGTAGGGAAGGTGTAGCAGGGTGGTGTTGGAGGTGTAGGGAAGGTGTGGCAGGGTGGTGAGGGAGGTGTTGGGAAGGTGTGGCAGGGTGGTGTTGGAGGTGTAGGGAAGGTGTGGCAGGGTGGTGAGGGAGGTGTTGGGAAGGTGTGGCAGGGTGGTGGGACAGGTGTTGGGAAGGTGTGGCAGGGTGGAGGGGAGGTGTTGGGAAGTGTGGCAGGTGGAGGGGCAGGTGTTGGGAAGGTGTGGCAGGGTGGTGGGACAGGTGTTGGGAAGGTGTGGCAGGGTGGAGGGGGAGGTGTTGGGAAAGTGTGGCAGGGTGGAGGGGCAGGTGTTGGGAAGGTGTGGCAGGGTGGAGGGGGAGGTGTTGGGAAGGTGTAGCAAGGTGGTGGGACAGGTGTTGGGAAGGTGTGGCAGGGTGGAGGGAGAGGTGTTGGGAAGGTGTGGCAGGGTGGTGGGGGAGGTGTAGGGAAGGTGTGGCAGGGTGGTGGGGAGGTGTAGGGAAGGTGTGACAGGGAGGTAAAGGTGTAGGGAAGGTGTGGCAGGGTGGTGGGGGAGGTGTGGGGAAGGTGTGGCAGGGAGGTAAAGGTGTAGGGAAGGTGTGGCAGGGTGGTGGGGAGGTGTGGGAAGGTGTGGCAGGGAGGTAAAGGTGTTGGGAAGGTGTAGCAGGGAGGTGGAGGTGTTGGAAAGGTGTGGCAGGGAGGTGGGGCAGGTGTTGGGAAGGTGTGGCAAGGTGGTGGGGGAGGTGTAGGGAAGGGTAGCAGGGAGGTGGAGGTGTTGGGAATGTGTGGCAGGGTGGTGGGGGAGGTGTTGGGAAGGTGTGGCAGGGAGGTGGAGGTGTAGGGAAAGTGTAGCAAAGTGGTGGGGGAGGTGTAGGGAAGGTGTGGCAGGGTGGTGGGGAGGTGTAGGGAAGGTGTAGCAAAGTGGTGTTGGAGGTGTAGGGAAGGTGTGGCAGGGTGGTGGGGGAGGTGTAGGGAAGGTGTGGCAGGGTGGTGGGGAGGTGTAGGGAAGGTGTGGCAGGGTGGTGGGGGAGGTGTAGGGAAGGTGTGGCAGGGTGGTGGGAGAGGTGTTGGGAAGGTGTGGCAGGGTGGTGGGGGAGGTGTAGGGAAGGTGTAGCAAAGTGGTGGGGGAGGTGTAGGGAAGGTGTGGCAGGGTGGAAGGGGAGGTGTTGGGAAGGTGTAGCACGGTGGTGGGGGAGGTGTTGGGAAGGTGTGGCAGGGTGGTGGGAAGGTGTGGCAGGGTGGTTGGGAAGGTGTTGGAAGGTGTGGCAGGGTGGTGGGGGAGGTGTTGGGAAGGTGTGGCAGGGTGGTGGGGAAGGTGTTGGGAAGGTGTGGCAGGGTGGTGGGGAAGGTGTTGGGAAGGTGTGGCAGGGTTGTGGGGAGGTGTTGGGAAGGTGTCACAGGGAAGTTTGGGAGGTGTAGAGAAGGTGTAGCAAGGCGCTGGAGGAGGTGAAGCATAAAAAGGCACTTTGGGTGGAGCAGGTAACGTGTGGTAAGCATCAGGTGAGGACGTCGTGAAGGAGTAACTGGAACAAGGAGAGGACTGGAGGCTGGGAGAGACGTCTGGCATCGAGGGACGAAGCAGGAGAGGCAGCAAGTTGAGGGAACGAGGACCATTGGAAGAGTGTGTTGTTTGTGGATGGGACTGCACATTGTCTTTGGAGGCGGAGCGGCGGTAGCGGTGGCCAGTGTTCTCATCTGATTTACTATTGGGGGGTGCATAGTGAACGACTGGGATTGAAGGGCAAAGTGATTTTCTTCCGCAGAGAAACCCATCGCAGGAAGGGCAATACGGAATGTCTGTGCTGCCCGTTACTGTGGTGTTGGTGGTGGGAGTAGTGGTAGTTGTATTCGTAGTAGTAACAATAGAAATCGTAGTCGTAGTAGTGGATGTGGTGGTGATGGCGGTGGTGGTGGTGGTGGTAGTGGTGGTTGTAGTAGGAGTAGTAGTAGTAGTAGTAGTTGTTGTTGTTGTTGTAGTAGGAGCAGTAGTAGTAGTTACAGTCGTAGTCGTAGTGGTAGTGGTGGTGAATGTGGTGGTAGTAGTAGTGGTATTCGTTGCGGTTGTAATTGGCGTAGTTGCATTTTTCTTATCTGCAGATGAAAATCACATCATTAATAAAGGAAGTAATAGTCACACACACACACGCACGCACGCACGCACTCTCTCTCTCTCTCTCTCTCTCTCTCTCTCTCTCTCTCTCTCTCTCTCTCTCTCTCTTCATTTTTCTTCATAATTCATAGTTCAGCTTTTGCCTATTATTCTAACGTTTTGTCCTTCGTCACTGTATTCTTTATCTAATTAATATCCATTTCTTCTTACTTTCTTTTAAACAGTCCTCACTTAATTAAATAATGAACATAATTAATTGAACATACATGCGTCACAGGCTTCATCGGACCACTTAAGCCCCGAGTACCCGTCATCGTCAGGCACCAAGCACCATTTACCCCTCGTCAGCTCGACACACTTTCGTATTTATCGCCGCCCAGTTCGAAGGGCATGATGCATTCCATGTTGTTCGTGGATTTCACTGCAGGATAGAAGATAATGAACATGTGTAGCTGCCGTGGAAGAACCAAGGTTTTTCCTGGGAGGGAGGGGAGGGGAGGAAAACTATGGGAGCACAAACGATTGAGAATTAGTCACTTGGTAGTACTAATCACTCAGCGGTAACGTGCTGGCCTGGTATTGCTAAGGTCGGTTGATGGAGTCTCACTCGGGCGCGTGAGTTTAAGCTGTTTACAAGGAGGTTACTGCTGTGAATGGAGCGCCACAGTGGGGAATTGGGTTCACCTGGCTGCCGTTCTGGAGAGCATCAGATGTGATGGATACCGGAACTAAATCCAACGAACTTTAAGTTTAGTGCAGATGGTATACCATCTGAGTACACTCAGATCATTATAGGCTTCGGTTGAGATGATCCTCAAGACAGATTGGCTTAAGTGCATATAGACCTCAGGACATTTGATACTCGAAACACTTGGTCCTAACTCACTTGGTCTTTAAATTGTATTCAAACTTAGACGTCTGAACTATAGGCTTCATAAAGACTTGTGGATCCACACATACTACACAATGTTCTTCTAACCATTTATTTATTTTTTCAGTCACATCCATCTTAGCCACTTAGCCACTCAAAATAATCCTAACAAATCTGAGACCTTCACAACGTAAGCCTCAGAAGAAGAGAACTACTACACCCAGATGAAACCGCAGGGAAAGCCGCCATTCCCACACAAACTATCTAGCGTCAGGTAACTCGCTACTAACAGAGACACGTCCATTCACTAAAAAGATTGACCTGAGACTGAAGGTTAACCTGATTCACCCATGCATCCATCCACCTACCCAATTACTCACCTGTCTGTCCACACAACAATAAACTCAGTGCGTGATTGGATGGGCGACTGATTGGGTAGGTGGATGAATGAATAATTGGATGAGTGAGTGGGTAAATTAGTGTATGGATGAAGATTTGGTTGGATTAGTTGATGGATTGTTGAGTGGCTGGATGAGTGGAGGGTGTGGATGAAGGTGTGTGTGAATGAGGTGTGGTTGGTAAGTTTGGTGTAGGTGAGTAGATGGGTGTATGGAAGGGTAAGTAGCTGGGTGGATAAGTATGAGTGAGCAACAGGTTAGTGGAGGATCAACATGCAACGGATGGATTAATGGATGGTTCTGGTTATGGATGAGTAGGAGGATGTGTAGCGGATGGCAGGTTAGATGGGTTAGTAGGAGGATGGTTTGCTGAGTGTGGGTGGGATGATGAATATTTTTTTCTCTTTATGCAAGAAGAGCAACTGGCCTAGGGCACCAAAAATAAAAATAAATAAACACTGGGTTGCCAGTTCCCTTAAAGGTCATACGAGTTATCCAAAATTCAGGGACAAATGTCTTGAAACCTCCGTTTTAAAAGAAGTCAAGTCGTAGGAAGATGTAAATAAAGAAGCAAGCATGGGATTTCAGAGTTTACTAGAGAAAGAAGGTATGAATGATTGAGAGTACTATAACCTTGTTTACTTAACCTATATTCCTGGCGCCGAGGCGGGTTTAAAAGCTGGGCGCTGATTGGCTGCACCCCTCTCTCGCTAGCACCCACGGAGAGGCTGTGTCTCGTATGTCCAGTGAGAAAAAGAAAAAAAGATTATGGTATTATGACGTGTTGAACTGCGACGATTTCATACCACCAACACACCACGGAGCGGCTCACCGCAAGCCACGGCGAGTAACATGTGGCTACAAATGACTGTGTTTTCATTAAGTGGAGGTTTACCTGCATTCTGATAACACTATCGTGTTCATGAGAGTTTTTCCTATATGATGCAATAATTCATTTCAGCATTCAATGAACATCCTTTGAAAATAACGAGCAAAACAAAACAGGATATAAACATTTTTATGAAATCGTCGCAGTTCAACTCGTCATAATACCATTATCTTTTTTCTTTTGTTAATTTTCTACAATACATCTTGATTGTACAGTCACTGCTGAGTCTTTTGGTGTTAACCAAATCTGGCTATCCCTTATATGAAGTGAGTTATAGCATATAAAATAAAAACATTTCTCACTGGACATTCGAGACACAGCCTCTCTGTGGGTGCTAGCGAGAGAGGGGTGCAGCCAATCAGCACCCAGCTTTTAAACCCGCCTCGGCGCAAAGGAATATAGGTTAAGTAAACAAGGTATAAGGCGTTTTCAGTAGCACCTTGCCAAAAGCGAACGGTCCTAAAAGCGTTCGCCTTTGGCGCCCCAAAGGCGAACGCTTTTCAAGATATGTTCGCTTGTGTTAGCTCTCAGAGTCACGTGATAGCGAACACTTACGGTGATTGGCTGTGAGACGAGTTACCAACTCTGTAAGTTTTAAATCAATAAAATATACTATTATGAGGAGCATGAAGATATGATAAGTATTATCATGTAAAGGAAATACATTTAGTAACGGTTTACTGATATTGAAATTCATAAGAATTCTCCTTGCAGTTTGAATTAAATGAAAACAGAGTCTTGCACTCTCGAGACATCTGGGACTACGCACTCTGGATGGACCACGGTTCACACTTGTTCACGCTACTCATTTCAAAGCTTGTGACTCCGACTTGGATTTTCAGTTATGTGAGAATCTCGTATGTTACGCATTATCTAAGCACATTAATTGTAAAATATAAATATGATGGGATATTTGCACTGTTACTTGATAATGACATAAGGTTATAGCAATATTGCGGAAGATTTGGGTATATTTTTTAATGGTGGTGCTCTGAAAACTTTGGGCGAACGAACACACAACATCATGGCCTCTTTGACAGTGCAATAATTTGAGGATCCACAACAAAATGTCTCTGCCAATGTAACTACTGAATGACAAGCAGTCACTAGTGGTGTAGCGGCTTATTTGGCATATTGTGTATCAATGGATACTGGGTATATTACCTGTAATACCTTATAAAGTAGGAAAATGTGACAGGGGAAGTGATACCTGGGATCTTAAGGGCTCTATTCACCTCTATTATTTGGTCTCAACACCGCCATAGGCGCTCACGTATTATAAAACAATTTAGTTAATCTTTTAAAGGTCCGTTTCACGTACAAACACGAAACTCACATATGTAGAAGGCTTGGTGACCTTGCCGTAAACATAAAATAATTGAGCCGCAAGCGTCTAGTTTGGCCGTCAGTTTCTAAGTCCAGCGAGCTCAGCACCAGTCAAGAGTAAACACTGAAATGATTTTCAATTGTTTATAACAGATTTGTGGGTATAAACAGGGATTTGTGGGTAGCGGCATATAAGGATTTCATGGTGTATCTATAGAGCTAATCCCTCCAATCACGCGCTGCCATTCGAGAGGCATAAGGTTATCATTTTTTAGGTTCCTTGTTAGCACTAGGTTAACACCCTAACGGGGGTTCACTGGGGCTGCGCCTCCTCCGTATAGGATAGCTTAGGTTAGGTTATGATAGGTTAATGCCTTAGCGTGGTTGGGGGAGGATCCAGGGGAGACGCAGCCCCCACAATTAGGTTAGGTTAGCTTAAATTAGGTTAATGCCCTAGCGGAGGAGTCCACGGGGGCTAAGTTACAATAGGTTAGTTTAATGCCCTAGCAGGCGGGGTCCAGTTAGGTTATATTAGAAATTAGGTTATGTTAGGTTAGATTAGGTTATACTTGGTTAGATTAGGTTGGAAAAACTTGAAATATTATTGAAAATTTCCGTAATTTTTTTTTTTTTTTTAATGCTCATATTGCGTTTTTTTTTTTCCCCACCAAAACCCCCGATTCCCCACAGGCCCCCAAGCTTGTTTTGGGGGGGATGGATGGGAAGGGAGGGACAGACTTGTTATAAAGAATTACCAAAAGTTTTTTTTACACTTAACAGATTTACCTGTGACGTCTGTGACAAGATGTTTTTGAACAAGGTAGACGCAGATCTGTGCTACAAAAATCATTTGGACATGTGCATTCAGCCTCTGCCGCGTGTACCAGGGCCGTCAGAAAATATTCCCTGCAGAAATTAAATGTGTAATGTTTTATTTGAGCCTTGCCTTCAATTATCCCGTTCCCATAATAATATCTTAATATTACGGTGGAATGAGGCTATACGTCTCAGCTTGGCGTGATCCTGCGGGCAGCGGGCTGCTACTAAAGAGTACAATAGTTTTTCCGTCGGGCGACGACGGACATTCGTCTGGCAGTGTTACTATCGTTTTCAGTAGATGCGTTCGCTCCAAAAGCGAACACTTATGGACCGTTCGCCTTTTGCAAAATGCTACTGAAAACGCCTATAGTTAACTCTTGTATATGTATAAGAGAGTTGGACAGCGAAGCCGCAGGAGGAGGGGAGGCATGAAGTTACATTCTTGATATCTTCCTCACATCTAAACCTTTTGCTTTTGCTGTCACCTTTTCATCTGCGTTGGGCTCCTCCGATCACGATCTCATTTCTGTATCTTGTCCTATTTCTCCAATCCCTCCTCAGGATCCCCAAAAGCAGATGTGCTTCTGGTGTTTTGCCTCTGCCAGTTAGGGGTATCTCAGGAGGTATTATGCTGATTTTCCTGGAATGATTACTGTTTCTATGTCAGGGACCCATCTCTATGTGCTGAACGCATAACCGAGATGATAGTGTCTGGCATGGAGACGTACATTCCTCACTCTTTTTCTCAACCTAAACCTTCTAAATCTTGTTTTAACAGAGCCTGTTTTCGTGCGATACATGATAGAGAAGTTGTCCACTAAAGGTACTTGAGCCTTCCATCTCTTGAAACTCACGCACTTTATATCTCTGCCTTGAATCATGCCGTCTTTTCTTCAACTTGCCAAACACTCTTTCATAAAGAGAAAATGTCAAAATCAATCAAACTCAAACTCTCCTCGAGACTTTTGGCATCTAACCCAAAACAACTCCAGTAACTTCACTTCTTCGTCTTTCCTTCCTTTATTTCATTCTGATGGCATCACTGCTACCTCTTTTGTGATTATTCGTTCATTTGGTCCATAACACCCTAAATTATCGTTCTGTGATATTCCTTTGCAAAGATCAAATGTCATTTCTTCCAGGAAGCCATTTTCAAATGGCCCGCACTCATGCGTCATCGCCTGAGTTTCGCGGAAAAAAAATATGTATCATACATTGCTTATTTCAACGTATAAAATTTTATATGAATATTTTTCTCGATAAATTTAACCCTTTGGCATCCTAGCCATCAGAAGAGGATGGAGCAAGCAGCTGCAACAGGGCTTCCATTTTAGGGTAAAATACCCTAAACTAGGGTAATTGAACCCTTCTTAGGGTAGTGTTTAGGGTAATGCATAAACTAGGGTAATTTTAGGGTAATCTGCCGCCCTATGGACAGGTGTGCTTGGAATGGAGCCAGTCTGGTGGCAGGCTGGTTTTCTTCATGTTCGATTCATGTACACAATCATCCCCGTGACTTGTATCATCCCTTCACCCCCCCACCCCATCCCCTTTCTCCCCAGTCTCCACTCACCCGTCTACTACGCGTACACGTTTTGGACCTTCGGACGGTTAGATCACAGTTCACACACAGACAGAGCTGTCAGATGCAGGGAGATTTCCCTGTTTTAGGGAAATTTAGGTCTCAACAGGGAAACAGGGAAGAAAATTCAAAATGTTCCAAAATCTAGGGAAATTTTGACCAACGGACTTACACCCTTCATCCGCAGTCCCCACCCTTGTCCTCCTCCCATCCTCTTCACCCGTCATCCGTACAATAATTATCTGTATTCATTTTTATCAATTATTTATTGTTTTCTTTCCCTTTCAATTGAATTTCAATCCACTTCTGAGGTCTCTCTCGATCACTATATCCTTCCTCTGCCGTTCACTCTTCTTTCCCTCATCCCCAAACAGCGTCATGACTTGTACGAGACCCGTATACCGTCCCTTCCCTTTCCTCCCTCGCCCTTGCTAGCTAGCTGAACCTGTATTCTACAAGACCGATAGAGACCCGTATTCGTTCCTCCCCTCGCCCCTGCTTGATAGCTGAACTTATGACAGCTATATATATTCGTGTGTGTGTGTGTCACACGTGTGTAATTCACTGTTTGATCTGCTGCAGTCTCTGACGAGACAGCCAGACGTTACCCTACGGAACGAGCTCTGAGCTCATTTCCGATCTTGGGATAGGCCTGAAACCAGGCACACACCACACACCGGGACAACAAGGTCACAACTCCTCGATTTACATCCCGTACCTACTCACTGCTAGGTGAACAGGGGCTACACGTGAAAGGAGACACACCCAAATATCTCCACCCGGCCGGGGATTCGAACCCCGGTCATCTGGCTTGTGAAGCCAGCGCTCTAACCACTGAGCTACCGGGCCATGTGTGTGTGTGTGTGTGTGTGTGTGTGTGTGTATATATATATATATATATATATATATATATATATATATATATATATATATATATATATATATATATATATATATATATATATATATATATATATATATATATATATATATATATATATATATATATATATATATATATATATACACACACACAAGAATGTGTGTATGATACGTATGTATGAAGTTAAAAATTACGACAGGGAAATGCTGCGCTAAATAGGGAAATATTTTTAGGCAAAACAGGGAACTTTTGGCAACTTGATCTGGCAGCACTGCACACAGAGACAGTCAAACACACACGGCCTGGTAGCTCAGTGGTTAGAGCGCTGGCTTCACAACCCAGATGACCGGGGTTCGATTCCCCGGCCGGGTGGAGATATCTGGGTGTGTCTCCTTTCACGTGTAGCCCCTGTTCACCTAGCAGTGAGTAGGTATGGGATGTAAATCAAGGAGTTGTGACCTTGTTGTCCCGGTGTGTGGTGTGTGCCTGGTCTCAGACCTATCCCAAGATCGGAAATAATGAGCTCTGAGCTCGTTCCGTAGGGTAACGTCTGGCTGTCTCGTCAGAGACTGCAGCAGATCAAACCGTGAAACAAACCGTGAAACTTGCGAGGACGAGTCCACACAGAACAGCCGCAGTAGTGGCTGTAGTGCTATTTTAAAACTGTATACCAGCTGGAATCTACGTGAAGGTGGCCTCTTCCCATAATCATAAGGAATAACTTCATTTCCATTCTATAAGGTAATTTGTTTTATATATATTGTTATGACGAGGGTCATGCAGCTGTGTGTGTTGTCTGGAGTTGCGTGGTATGTGGCGTGTGTGCTGATGAGGCGAGCTTCGTATGTGTGTGGCATGTCGGGTGAGTGTTGACATGTCGGTTGGTGACAGTGTGCTGGGAGATGAGGATGATAATGAGGCCGTTGATGATGATGCCAGTGATGTTGATGATGATAATGCTGGTGATGAGGGTGATGTTACACTGTTCCACTGTGGTAGTATTAGTGGTTATTTGAGAGGAGGTGGAGAAGGAGGGTGTTGCTAACTTCTCGATTGGTGCCTACAATCTCTCCCATTTAACGATGTTACCTGCGAATAAGTGACACTTTTTACTTCGACAATCTAGGGTAAAACACTTGAATCTAGGGTAAAATCGACAAAAATCTAGGGTAAGATTTCATCAACTCATGGAAGCACTGCTGAACAGTGAGCAAGCTGGCAGTAAGTCACAGACCCAGTGTTTGTGTGGACATGGAGGAGGAAGGGTGCTACGTTTGTTCCTCTATAATTTTCAGAAGTATCGTCCTTGTAGGCATAAATTAACAAGATTTAGAAACTGAAACATGAAGAAGATGTAGTAAAGTAACCAAGACAATGATAAATAAGCACAGTTGTCACTAATAGCTGTAATAATATGCATAATTCATATGCATATCATCGCTTAGTGCATGAGGCAGTCACTATCTTCCTCCCCACCACGCGTTCCTTCACCACACTGGCTGCCTCACGCATCAAGTTAAATGTCTAAGCATTTGTTTCATGACTAGTTTATCATCACAACCAGCCTATTATCATTACACAATCAAAGATAAATGTTGACTACACTATTCCAAGAGATTATTTTGACACAGAAGTTAGAAGTTGAACCCAGACTAGTGATAATACCTTCACAGTGTCTCTTTGTCACCTCAACACACCAAGCAGAACTCAGATGTCTAGACCACTCGTAATGTAGCAGATTGACGTGACACTGCTGATGGTGCCTTGCGACGCCCTGACTTACGAGTGAACAATATTTTCTAGAGAAGCGGGAATCTGATGCATTATCATCCTATCATGCTCCAGGAAGTCACCATTGTATACACAATCATGTGTAAAAATGTCATGTCAATGAGATTAATAAAAATATGAAAACAATGACCATATTGAAAAGCAATCTTTGGGAGCGGATATCTCAAAAGTAGGTTTTAAAAAATTTTCTCTAAATCGATGTAAACTCTGATCCCCTTTTGTTTGGTATCGTTTTAAAGAACAACTCAAATGCAATATTTGGTGGAGCCAGATTTTTGATAATGTCAATTGAAAACGAAATACAGACATAGAGACGATGACTTTTTTTCAGAAACGTTTGATTGATTTTTTTTTTTCAAAGACAAAAGAAAATTAGAAAAACTGCATCCCGAATAGTTGCGTATATGTACAAACCTTCTATGGTATTTTTTCCACAGTAATTAACTGAAACAAAGTCTGAAATAAAAAAAAAAAAAAAAAACGCACTTTTTTTTTCTCCGTAACCATTCACCAAAACTTGTTGAAATAGACAGAATAGCTTATTTTTACCCCTCAAACAAAATATTAAAGTTTCAAAACAACTGGGCTTACCAGTATGAACTATTCTCTCAACCCTTTGCTCACAACTACACCTTGGATGATTCTGGATGATTCACCTTCTTCCTTTGACTATTTCATGTCTACAATTAAAATTCTTTGTAATGATGTTTTCCATGCCCTTCCTGGCCTAAACCCTCGGAAGGCTTGTGGTCTTGATGGGGTCCCTCCTATTGTTCTCAAAAACTATGCTTCCGTGCTTGCAACTTGCCTGGCTAAACTCTTTCAACTTTGTCTGTCGATTTCTACCTTTCAACTTTGTCTATCGACTTCTATCTTTCTTTCTTGCAGGAAATTTGCCTATATTCAGCCTGTTCCTAAAAAGGGTGACCGTTCTAATCCCTCAAACTACCATCCTATAACTTTAATCTCTTGCTTCTCTAAAGTTTTTTAAAATATCCTAAAAAGGAAAATTATCTGATCACCAGTATGGCTTCCGTCAAGGTCGCTCTATTAGTGATCTTCTGGCTTTCCTTACTGAGTCTTGGTCATCCTCTTTTAGAGATTTCGCTGAAACTTTTGCTATAGCGTTAGACATATCAAAAGCTTTTGATAGAGTCTGGCATAAAGCTTTGATTTCAAAATTGCCCTCCTACGGTTTCTATCCTTCTCTCTGCAACTTTATCTCAAGTTTCCTTTCCAACCGTTCTATTGCTGCTGTGGTAGATGGCCATTGTTCTTCTTATAAATCTATTGATAGCGGTGTTCCTCAGGGTTCTGTCCTGTCACTCACTCTTTCTATTATTCATTAGTGACCTTAACCAAACTTCTTGCCCTATCCACTCCTACGCTGATGATACCACCCTACATCTTTCCACGTCCTTTCAGAGACGACCAACCCTTAAGGAGGTCAACAGATCACGCAGGAACGCCACAGAACGCCTGACTTCTGATCTTTCTAAGATTTCCGATTGGGGCACAGAAAATTTAGTAATTTTCAATACCTCAAAACTCAATTCCTTTATCTATCATCTCGACACAACCTTCCAGACAACTATCACCTCTTCTTCAATGACACTCCACTGTCTTCCTCTTCCACGCTGAATATCCTCGGTCTGTCCTTTACTCCTAATCTTAACTGGAAACTTCACATCTCATCTCTTGCTAAAACAGCATCTATGAAGTTAGACGTTCTGAGGCGTTTCCGCCAGTTTTTCTCGCCCCTCCAACTGCTAATTCTGTACAAGGGCCCTATCCGTCCTTGTGTGAAGTACTCTTCGCATGTTTGAGGGGGTTCCAGTCACACAGTTTTACTAGACAGGGTGCAATCAAAAGCTTTTCGTCTCATCAACTCCCTCCTCTGACTAACTGTCTTCAGCCTCTTTCTCACCTCCGAAATGTTGCATCTCTTTCTATCTGTTATCGCTATTTTCATGCTAAATGTTCTACTGATCTTGCTAACTACATGTCTCCCCTTCTCCTGCGGCCTCGCTGTACAAGGCTTTCTTCTTCCTCTCTTCCCTATTCTGTCCAACTTTTTAACGCAAAAGTTAACCAGTACTCTCAATCAGTCATACCTTTCACTGGTGAACTCTGGAAATCCCTTCCTGCTTCTGTATTTCTGACTTCCTACAACTTTTCTTTTAAGAGGGAGGTATCGAGGCATTTGCTCCCTAATTTTGGCTGACGTTTTTCTTTGTAGAAATCTAGCACTCAAGTTATCCATTTTTTTTTTTTCCCTTGGCTGACCCTCTTTCCCTCATAAAACAAAAAAAAAGTTAGCAAGATCAGTAGAACAGTTAGCATGAAACTAGCGATAATAGATAGCAAGTGATGCAACATTCCGGCGATGAGAAAGAGGCTGAAGACTGTCAGTCAGAGGAGAGGAGTTGGTGAAACGAAAACCTTTTGATTCCACCCTATCTAACAAAACATGCGACGCAAAAGGCCCTTGTGTAGAAAGTTAGCAGTTGCAGGGGCGAGAAAAACTGGCGAGACGCCTCAGAACGCCTAATTTCATAGAAGCTGTTTTAGCAAGAAATGAGATGTGAAGTTTCTGGTTAAGATTATAAGTAAAGGACAGACCGAGGATATTCAATGTAGAAGATGGGGACAGCTGAGTGTCATTGAAGAAGAGGGGATATTTGTTGTCTGGAAGGTTGTGTCGAGTTGATAGATGGAGGAACTGAGTTTTTGAGGCACTGAAAATTACTAGGTTTTCTCTGCCCCAATCAGAAATCTTGGAAAGATCAGACGTAAGCCGTTCTGTGGCGTCCCTGCGTGATCTGTTGACTTCCTGAAATCGTCTCTAAAAGGACGTGGAAAGATGTAGGGTGTATCATCAACATAGGGGTGAATAGGGCAAGAAGATTGGTTAAGATCATTAATGAATAATAGAAAGAGAGTAGGTGACAGGACAGAACCCTGAGGAACACCACTATAGAACGGTCGGAAAGGAAACTTTAGTTAAAGTTGCAGAGTGAAGGATAGAAACCGTAGGAGAGCAATTTTGAAATCAAAGCTTTGTGCCGGGCTTTATGTAAAGCTTCTGATATATCAAACCCAACAACAAAAGTTTCACCGAAAATTTCTAAAAGAGGATGAGCAAGATTAAGTAAAGCAAGATGATCACCAGTAGAGCGACCTTGACGGAAACCATACTGGAGATCACGGAGAAGATTGTGAAGTGACAGATGTTTGAGAATCATCTTATTGAGGATAGATTCAAAAGCCTGAGATAAGCAAAAAGTTAAATATATAGGGCGGTAGTTTGAGGAATTAGAAGTAACTTTTTGGCAACAGGCTGAATGTAGGCAAACTTCCAGCATGAAGGGAAGGTAAAAGTCGATAGACATAGTTGAAAGAGCTTGGCCAGGCAAGGTGCAACCACGGAAGCACAGTCTTCGAGAACATTAAGATGGATCCCATCAGATCCATAAGCCTTCCGAGGATTTAGGCCAGAGAGGGCATGAAAAACATCATTACGAAGAACTTTAATTGTAGGCATGAAATAGTCAGAAGGAGAAGGAGAGAGAGAGAGAGAGGGAGAGACAAGCCCAAAATCATCCAAGGTGGAGTTGTTACCAAAGGTTTGAGAGAAGAGTTCAGGTTTTGGGACAGACTCGATGGCAGTGGTGCTATCAGGATGAAATAAAGGAAGGAAAGATGAAGGAAAATGATTGGAGATGTTTTTGGTTAGATACTAGTCTCGAAGGAGTTAGAGTTTGTAAGATTTTGACATTTTCTATTTATGAAGGAGTGTTTTGTTAAGTTGAAGAACAGAATTGGCAAGATTCCGGCCAGAAATATACAATGCATGAGATTCAAGTGATGGAAGGTTCAAGTACCTTTTATGGGCAACCTCTCTATCATGTATTGCACGAGAACATGCTGTGTTAAATCATGGTTTAGAAGGTTTAGTTTGAGAAAAAGAGAGAGAAAATGCACGCCTCCATGCCAGACACTATTACCTCTAGTATACGTTCAGCACACACAGATGGGTCTCTGACACGGAAACAGTAATTATTCCAGGGAAAATTGGCATAATACCTCCTCAAGTCCCTACAGCTGGCTGAGGCAAAACGCTAAAGGCACCTTCGGCTTGAGGGATCCTAAAGAGGGATTGGATAATTAGGACAAGATACAGATATGGGATTGTCATGAGAGGAGCCCAACGAAGATAGGGTAACAGCATAGGATGAAGGATTAGAGTTTAGAAAAAGATCAAGAATCAAGACAGTCAGGAATACTAGTAGGGTGTTGCACCTGTTGCTCTAGGTCATGGAAGATAGCAAAGTTGAATGCTACTTCACAAAGATGGTCAGTGAACGGAGAAGAAAGCCAAAGCTGGTGGTGAACATTGAAATTTCCAAGGATGGAGATCTCAGCGAAAAGATAAAAGGATATAATGAGCTCCACTTTGGAAGTTAGTTAGTCAAAGAATTTAGTATAGTCAGAGGAGTTAGAGGAGAGGTAGGAAGAAAGCCAATCCTGGTGGTGAACCGAAAGGATAAAGGGATAGAATTAGCTTCACTTTGGAAGTTAGTTAGTCAAAGAATTTAGTATAGTCAGAGGAGTTAAGGGAGAGGTAGGAAGAAAGCCAAACCTGGTGGTGAACAATGAAGTTTCAAAGATGGAGATCTCTGCGAAAGGATAAAGGGATAGAATCAGCTTCACATTGGAAGTTAGTTAGTCAAAGAATTTAGTATAGTCAGAGGAGTTAGGGAGAGGTAGACAGCACAGATAAATTTAGAGAGTGACTATAGAGTCAAAGCCAGATGGTGGAAAACTCTGAAGATTCAAGAGTGTGGGCACGAAAGCAAGTTAAGTCATTGCGCATATAAACACAACATCCAGCCTTGGAGGGAACAGAGAAGGGGCTACTGTCAGTTGCCTGAGACAGCTGCGTTTCGGTGAGGAAAAGAAAATGAGGTTTAGTAGAGGAGAGGTGGTGTTCTACAGATTGAAAATTAGATCTAAGACCGCAAATGTTGCAGAAGTTAATGAAGAAAAAGTCAAGGGAGGTGTCAAGATTTTGGGTCGCTCTCTGAAGAGCAGTCCGACCTGGGGACATTTCTGGATGTAAGGGTGGGCTGGTGGATTAACTAGGCGGGGGGGTGAGGAGCGGTTACATGGGACAATTTGCAGCTACATGCAGCTGGGATTGTGCTGCCTGGAGCGAAATGCAGCTGGGATTTGCTGTTTTGCCAGAACAACCAGGAAACCACTCTGCCGGTCTGACTGGCTGCCTTTCCGACATTTTTCATATATAATTTAAAATGATTCCTTGTTTCTACCATTATATAAAATAAATGAAAAAAATATTTCAATTTATCTATCAAAAAAATGGAAAATGGATGTGAAATTGGTTTCTTTACATTGTCACTGAGAAAACCACGCCACAATGGTTTCTTCTTTTTTTTTCCTCTCAAGCAAAACGTAATTTCAATTATAGTAGTGATTTCTAACCACCTTCCAAGTTGTAAATGAGTACTTTTGGGATCATATGTGATTTTAATTAATTTAATCAAATAATTTTTCAGAAAAAAAATGATTATTGCATTACAGAAGATAGTCTGACATCAATCAGCTGGTGAAAAATGAACAGGTGCATACTTCGCATTAAAATGAGTTGTGTTCCTTGTTGTTAGTTCATTTGTCTATTTAATGTGAATAAATTGATATTTGCTTTAATTGATTTTTTTTTGGAGCGTGGTGGTAGATGGAGAATGTAAGGTATCTGAAGTGGTGCTCGCTCAAGAAAAGGTTAGGAACCAGTACACAGGTAGTGTGTGGATAGTGAATGAGTGGATGTGGTTGAGCGGTTGCTTGACGGTTGGGTTTATGGAGGTGGGTGGGTGGGTTAGCGATATAGTCGGTGGAAAGAAGGATGGAGTTACGGCTATAGGTAGGTGGATCTAAATAGGTGGATATGGTTGGGTGGATGGGTGGAGGTGGTTGAGTAAATAGTAGATAATTTGGTAAACGCTAAATTGGAAGTAGATAAACGTTATATTGATGTTTGTGGATCCATGTGCTGCCTTCAGGAGGCCTGTACTCCAGATGTCCAGGTCTGGAGGCATTTGGGGACCAAGTGGTTTGGGTACAAGTGTCTCGAGTACCGGACATCCTGAGACCCTTTTACTCTCAGGTCGATCTGCTTTAAAGACCATTTGAACTAAGGCCTGTATGAACTGAGCATTCTCTGTCCAGTACCAAGTGACTGTAAGACAAAGGATTAGTTAGGGAAATGGTTCCAGAGAGACATGAGACAGCTGTGCCTGGAGGAAGAGGATGAACTAGATAAAAGTTATTTGCCACAAAATGAAGGAGCAGCAGATCACTCCAAGAGAAAAGAAATAATGTGGATGTTGGAGACGGATCTACCTGCCAGGAGTAGGAAGCTCTTGTTATACCAAGAAAAAGGATCTGACTATTGACTATCAACTAAACCTTCTCCTTTTCAATAACAATCTGCAAGAAACAATGACATAAGAACATAAAGTCTTCAATCGTTGTCTAGAAAAGAAAAAAGAAACGTTGATTCGTGTGCGACAGAGTTCTGCAGTGAATGCCTTACTTACTTTCCTCGGAGTAGCAGGCGGTGTCAGACCACACCAGCGGCTCCTTGTTGATGGGGCAGAAGAGTATCCCGTCTATGTCCACACATTTGTACTGCCACTTGTCTTCGTAGTAGAATGGGAACTGGCACTCCGGTTCTTTTGGAATGTCTTTCCATTCTGAAAAGGATAAATTTTTGAAATCCCATTCATTGTGCATTAACTGATAAACTATCAATGTTTATTTGGTTTAATCTGATTTCACTTTATTTATCTGGTTTGATTAGAGCTAACTTTCATGCTTTTCTCCGTGCATATAATATCTTAGCTATCCTTCGTTCACCTCGGGGAGCATAGGTACAAAACTTTTGTAATTCAAAGAGGCGTGTCCTTATAACCAGATATACTAATCTTCTTAGTAATGATTATATAGACCCTATTTATACAAATGTGAAGATAAGTGTTTCGAAACCTCGCTCTAGAAATAGTTAAGTCCAAGGCGGGAGGAAATACTTAAACAGGCATTGAGTTCCACAAACATATATAATTTTCATATACCTGTGTGGAGAGACTGAGGTAACCCTATGTCAACACTATTACCTCTCGCGATCCTCCTGACGTGATCGGCGTAGGTCCATGAAGGCAACGCGCCCTTCCACAAGCCTCGCTGCATATTGGTCCGCCACGACATGCCCTGACCGCTGCCGGAGACACGGCACCATCATGAATTTGAAAGTTTGATCTTATTTTGTCATCCTTATATTTTACTTGTTCATTTATTCTATATGAGAGAGAATCTGATTTAGGGCATGAAAAAGAAAGAAAAGGAAAGCATGAAATGAAAACAAAAAACAAATCGCTTTCAGGTGTCAATCGCTAAACAGTATAGTCTCAAAGACTTATCAAAAGATCAAGATGTCTTACGTGCCACACTAAACATTAAAGCGAGTTGTAGTATTCTTAATTGGTGGATTTGCGTGAGCATAAAAAGTATTAACTTATAGTAATATTTAGTTATCTATGGAGATATTTATAGTAGTCATTTGTCAGTCACATTTGCATGTCTCATTGTTAATTGGAGAGAAAGATGGTCTTGCCGTGTCAGTAAGTGCCACTTCGAATCAGAAATCGCGAAATATTATGCCGCGAATGTAAAGAAGAACAATTAACAAGAATTTGCATACACGAACCAGATTCATGGGGCAAGATATGACAGGACGAAAGCTTCAGACACGGTGAGGTAAAGTAACAACAAACAGGTCACTGGAAACACAAACCAGACATATGAAGCGAAGAATAAGACTAATGGTGCAAGCGCAGTGATCAGCTTCCCAACGGAGCCCATCTCCATCCTGTAGATGAGGCGAGACCTGTTAGAGCATAAGAACACAACATTATAAGGGAAGTTGCATGAAGCCACCATGCAGGTCTACGTGTGGCAGTCTGTCTCCGTATGAAACATACGTGTATGAAACTGTTGACAATTTTAGAATGTATGAAGCAAGGTAATGCATTTATGAGAATTAGCGGACTGTTTAATAACGCCAGTGAGTAATGATTCTTGTCCAAGGTGGTTACACCTAAAGAAGATCGCTTTCTTGAAAACTAGCCAGGAGAGGTGACCACGAGCTTTATGAGAGTGCCAGCCAGGCCTAGCTAGTGCACGGGCACTGCATACTCCGCATTTCCGTATTCTGAAACTTTTTTTCTTTCTTCAAAGGACAGTTTTCAAAGACCACAAAGGTAATTAATCGGAGTACTTACAAATCTTTTCATTTTCTCACAAATGTAAAATCCATATCAAACTATCACCTCAAACATGAAAACATCCTTGAAAAATCACGGTAACGTCCATTAGATATAATATAAAAGCGCTGAGATGTTTAACTGTACTAACCCAGGCTGCACTGCGAAGGCCAGACCGCACACACTACAGGTGACAGCCACAGCTTTCACTGACACGCTAATGCACTGATGCCCCGTAGATGTCGCTCAGAACTCTCGGAGACATAGGAGGACCTTGGTATTTTTAAACATCTCAGCGCTTGGACCGTATTCTGAAACTTCTGCGCCGCGCCTCCGCTACTTTCAAAAGGTTATCTACGTAAACCTACACAGGATTTTAAGTGTGCGTGTGTTTTTTTTATGGTTGTAGTTACTTATTAACAAAAGATCTCTACACTATTGAAAGGAGGAACACTCTTGATAACTCTGCTAATCATTGATGTGTTGTATGAGAGCAGAGAGTTTTAGAATACCAATCTTTACTCTTGCTACATGACTGTGATGGAAATTGTAAGGAAGTGTGCAAGAGAAGTTTTATTGTGTTACTTAGATAAAGGTTCTGCATTATGAAATGGGGAAAAACGTATTTAATAGCAATGAGTCATTATATCCTCTCCTATACTGTGTTGAAGACCTATTTAGTGGATCTGTATGATAAACAGCAGTGGCGACCTTCAGTTAACACGTATAGACAGATATATTGAACTTTCCTGTACAGTATAACAAAGCAAAGTACGTAGTTTCTTTCTCCCAAAAGTGCGAGGCTCAGCACTGGAGTCTTGTGTGCCCACCAAGTTGCATCACTTTGTTTACCTTCACATCGCAGACGCATGTTGACGGAATGCATGAGAAAGTTTGCCAAACTTTAACAAGGGCAGGTTGTTTGGTGTTCTACACGCCGGTGTCTCAAGGCTCGGGACAGATGAGCTAAGACCGTGTACAATGCATTTCTTTTGTGCGATGTATAGGAACTTGCAGCCATTGTGTCATCAGAAAATGTATTAAAAATGAATGAATATATAAATAAAACATAGGGGAATAAAAGTGTCTGGGAAACAAAAGTTTTTGCAAGTTTTTCACCCCTGAAGAAAAAGGTTGAAGGTCATGTTGAAAGTCACTCTCTTCATCAGGAGCTCAGCGACCTTGGTGTATGGTGACGCCAAAGGATGCCAATGACCGTGTGGCTACGAAGGAAGGGGACCACAGGATGCCAGTGATCGTGTGGTTACCAAGGGAGGGGACCACAGGATGCCTGTGATCGTGTGGCTACCAAGGGAGGGGACCACAGGATGCCTGTGATCGTGTGGCTACCAAGGGAGGGAACCACAGGATGCCTGTGATCGTGTGGAGGGGACCACAGGATGCCTGTGATCGTGTGGCTACCAAGGGAGGGGACCACAGGATGCCTGTGATCGTGTGGCTACCAAGGGAGGGGACCACAGGATGCCTGTGATCGTGTGGCTACCAAGGGAGGGGACCACAGGATGCCTGTGATCGTGTGGCTACCAAGAGGGACCACAGGATGCCTGTGATCGTGTGGCTACCAATGAGGGACCACAGGATGCCTGTGATCGTGTGGCTACCAAGGGAGGGGACCACAGGATGCCTGTGATCGTGTGGCTACCAAGGGAGGGGACCACAGGATGCCAGTGATCGTGTGGCTACCAAGGGAGGGGACCACAGGATACCTGTGATCGTGTGGCTACCAAGAGAGGGAACCACAAGATGCCTATGATCGTGTGGCTACCAAGGGAGGGGACCACAGGATGCCTGTGCTCGTGTGGCTACCAAAGGACGCTAGTGATTCTTTGGCTTTCAAGGGGAAGGATGCCGTTTATTGGTCATGTTGAGAGTCTCCATCCCGTCGTTAGAAGCGTGACGCCCTTGGTGTATCGTCGTGCCGTGGTATCTTCTGTATTCACTCTCCTAAGTGTCTGCGAGTATTTTTAATGCACCTGTAGGAGTACTGAAGGTTATATTGAGGAGAATGACGCCCTCGGTGTGCGCCAACGCCATGACCTCTTTTATACTCCTCAGGAATGTGAGAGTGTTATAGCAATGGCAGGAATGATTGACGGTCATGTTGAGGGATTCCCATCCCTTCGTCAGGAGCGCGGCGCCTTTAGTGTACGGACGGGCCGTGGCGTCTCCTGCACTCAAGCTCTTAAATGTCTGAGAGTGTTTCCTACCTGCAGGAGGGTTGAAGTTCATATTGAGATAATCACTATCTCTTCGTCACGAGCGTGGCGCCCTTGGTAAGCAGTGACGCCAAAGGATGCCCTTGATTATGTTTCTACTTATATGGGACCAAAAGATGCCATTGATCGTGTGGCTACCAAGGGAAGCCGGTTGACGGTCATGTTGAGACATTCTCCATCCTATCGTTAGTAGTGTGGGGCCCTTGTTGTCCAGTCGTGCCGTGTCTGGGTGGGTTGTAGCACCTGCAAGCTGACTGTCATGTTTAAAAGTCACCATCCCTTCGTCAGGATCCTGGCGCCTTTGGTGTACGGTTATGCTGTGGCTTCTTTTGCAATTAGTCCCCAAAGTGTTTAAACATAACAATCAGCCTGATGTTACAACACTCCCAGACACTAAGGGAGTGCAGGAGACGCCACAGCACGACCGTCCACATAGAACCTTCCGCTCGTTGACGGAGGGATGATAATACCTCAATATGATCGCCAACCTTCTTGCAGTGCTACAACACTCACACACTTGGGGAGTGCACGAGAGACCATGGCCATGGCACCATGCTACTGACGAAGGTATGATGAATATCACCATGACCTTCAACCTCCTGCAGTTGGAAAAACACTTTCAGAAACTTATGGGAGTGAATGCAGGAGACGACACTGCGGTAACGTACTCCCAGGGTGTCGCGCTCCTGACAAAGGCATGGTGTTTCTCTCTCACTATTTCTGTCTACCCTACTGCAGTTGCTACAACACTCCCACTTACTTGACGAGTGTAGCAGACGCTACATCGTGACCATACACCAAGGGCGCCGCGCTCCTGACATAAGGATGCAGACTCTCTACAACATCACCGATAACTTTCCTGCATGTGCTAAAACACTTTACCACACTGAGAAGTCTAGCCCTTCGTCAAGTCTAGCCCTTCGTCAGGAGTTTCCCGCCCTTGCCGTGTGGTGCTTAACCTGCCAGTTGGCTGTTAAAAATCATTATCCCTTCCTCAGGAGCCTGCCATCCTTTTGTGGTCACGCCGACGCGTCTTCTACACTTCCCAAATGTGGTAAAGTGTTTTAGCGAAAACAGATTATCACTTATTAATACATATCTACAATACAAACCAGGTGTCATCCTCCTCAACAACACAGATGAGGCAAAGGATGAACAACCAATGTTCAAGGCCACAACACTCAGTACGACGGTTCAGCAATTCTAACCATAAGGTACACCATGGCAGACTACTTTCATGCATACATACAATAAGACGACATTCATACATACATATCACAGACCTCAGTCACAACAAACACGGGCACAATAAATGCAGATACCATATCTCCCTCCCTCCTCGCAGAACATATCTTCCTCTGACAGACTTTCACAGACTGGTCACACAGGACGCACCAACTTGTATATTTGGTGACATGAACGTCGGATACACTAAAGGGAAATCAATCATCAGGGACATGATTCCATGACTTTATTTGGCCATACACAAACTTCTACACCTGACATCAAAACCTACCATTACTGCAATTAAATGGGCTTTTTTTTTTTTTAGTTTTTCTTGCCCTTGGCCGGCTTTCCGTTCTTACATAACAAAAAAAGAAATAACATAGATATGATAAAAGTTCAATAAACGGGCCGTAGCAACACCCTTACCAACGGCATTAGTTTCAAAATCTGCTAAATGGGAGGAATTCAGTAATGAAATACAAAGAAATAACGCCAACGTACAAACACACCCAACTATGACTAAACGAAACCCGGACCTATGCAACAGTGGATCGATTCCGGAACTAAAACAGTGGGAAGACACACAGACCTCCAACAAGAACCAGACCAGAGCAAGAAGCAGTAACCAGTAACACAGTAAAACGAAAACTTCAATATTGGGCCAAAAACTTCACAGGAAACAGCAAAAATACGCTTCACTCGGAAGAATGAAATTCTTATCACACAAGAAATAAACTAAAAGGATACGCAAATAGCAATAACAATTACATTATACACATTATACATTATACACGTTATACATTATACACATTATATATCATACACATTATACATTATACACGTAATACATTATACACATTATACACGTTATACATTATACACGTTATACATTATACACAGTAACATTTACAGGAGGAAATCCAGGAGACACAGCTGATGACAATCAACTTTTACAGAAAATCACAAGATAATATAAAACTAACAATAAAGAACCTAAGAAAACAACACGCCAAACAATTCAATACGCCAATTCAAACAGTAACTAACAGTCCAATGCAAACTCCAATACTGGATGAACACACCAAAGAAAATCAAACAACAGACTCAGAAAGCAAACTTTCTAGATAACAGAACAGCAAGCATTACAATAAAACACCATTCACATCCACCAGTTCCCTTTCACACTGCATTAACATGTCACACATGCACACATACATACATACATACATGCGTACATACATACATACTTACATACATACTTACATACATGTATAAATTGTTAACTACAACTACAACAACTACAACAAAATACGGGCCAATGGTGATGCGGTGGTACAAAACGCTAACACAGCTTCGTAAGCCGCCAAAAGAAAGCTATTGACTATAACGGCGCGTCGAGGAGTGAAAGAATCCTCGCGTTTCTCTCTCTCTCTCTCTCTCTCTCTCTCTCTCTCTCTCTCTCTCTCTCTCTCTCTCTCTCTCTCTCTCTCTCTCTCTCTCTCTCTCTCTCTCTCTCTCTCTCTCTCTCTCTCTCTCTCTCTCTCTCTCTCTCTCTCTCTCTCTCTCTCTCTCTCTCTCTCTCTCTCTCTCTCTCTCTCTCTCTCTCTCTCTCTCTCTCTCTCTCTCTCTCTCTCTCTCTCTCTCTCTCTCTCTCTCTCTCTCTCTCTCTCTCTCTCTCTCTCTCTCTCTCTCTCTCTCTCTCTCTCTCTCTCTCTCTCTCTCTCTCTCTCTCTCTCTCTCTCTCTCTCTCTCTCTCTCTCTCTCTCTCTCTCTCTCTCTCTCTCTCTCTCTCTCTCTCTCTCTCTCTCTCTCTCTCTCTCTCTCTCTCTCTCTCTCTCTCTCTCTCTCTCTCTCTCTCTCTCTCTCTCTCTCTCTCTCTCTCTCTCTCTCTCTCTCTCTCTCTCTCTCTCTCTCTCTCTCTCTCTCTCTCTCTCTCTCTCTCTCTCTCTCTCTCTCTCTCTCTCTCTCTCTCTCTCTCTCTCTCTCTCTCTCTCTCTCTCTCTCTCTCTCTCTCTCTCTCTCTCTCTCTCTCTCTCTCTCTCTCTCTCTCTCTCTCTCTCTCTCTCTCTCTCTCTCTCTCTCTCTCTCTCTCTCTCTCTCTCTCTCTCTCTCTCTCTCTCTCTCTCTCTCTCTCTCTCTCTCTCTCTCTCTTTTTTTTTTTTTTTTTTTATTTAAACAAAACTTAATACAAAGGAACATGTACCCAAAGGCGCACTGTCGTGTGCTACCTATTCTAAAGGGTACTACAATCTATTTCTCTACAATATTTACAAGACTTAAAAATAGATAATATACAAGATGGTCAGCATGTAAATGGAGCACTATTCGTTTCACTTCACTAGCACTATTCACGCACTGCACTACACTGAGTGTCACGTCACAAAGAGTGTCAGAGGAGTTGGCAGTGTCTGTCTCCACTTATGTGCCATCAGTTTGACACTGTGTGTGTTCATCTCCTGGACGTGAGGCACCGCGGCCGTGAACAAGTTCCACATCCTGGAGACGCGTCCTGCGAAGGTGCGTTGATGCTGACACCCGTGGGATCGCGGCACCTCTACGGCGTCACCACCATTGAGCACCGTTCTCGTGCTCCGTGCGGTGACTCTTAGAGGATGACGCAGCCCTGCCAGATGTGGCACTCTTTGCACCTGTGCCTTATGGAACACTACGATCGCCGCCACGTCTCTGCGGTGTTCCAGTGAATCAAGGGGACGCTCAGGCTCTGGGTGAGGTGGTAGTGCAGCATCTACTAGCCGTATGGCGCGGCGTTGGATGCTGTCCAGTCTCCTTCTGTGTGTGGCGGCACAGGACATCCAGGAGAGCTGCGTATTCAAGGTGGGGCCGCACCTGTGCCTTGTACAGCAGCAGTCTCCCCTTCCTGTCGAGGAAACTGGCGATCCTTCTGAGGCGGAGATCCTGTGAGAGGCTTTCTTGGCAATGGTTTTGACATGCCTGTCAAACCTCAGCCCTCGATCCACCTCCACTCCAAGTATCTTGACGTCATCTTGGGTGGGGAGCAGCAACGCCAAAGACAACTTTCCTGCCATTGCTGCCATGGCGGCTGGGGACCGAGACAACCATTGCTTGTGTCTTCTCCGGCGCGAATGTCACTTGCCAGCGAGCACCCACTCCTTTATCACTCGTAGCTGCTGATTGATGGCCTCAGCAGCCCGCCCACTGTCCTGGCGTGGATAGGTATAGGAGAGGGTGCAGTCATCAGCATAGGCCATGACTCCTGGCAGTAGCTGGAGAAGATCATCCACGTAGATATTCCACAGGGTGGGCCAAGAATTGAACCCTGTGGCACTGATGCCTCCACAGGCAGGGACTCAGATGTTTGCCCGTTGACAACCACCTTGAGGCTTCTGTCCTGCAGGTAATTTCCCAGAGTCGTAGCAAGCCACCCTGGATGCCTTTAGCACGAAGCTTTTCTAGTAATCCGTTGTGCCATACTTTATCAAAAGCTCCTGCTATGTCCAAAGCAACCACTATAGTGTCCTTGCCGTCGTCGAGGGCGTCCTGCCAATGCCTGGTGAGAAGCATCATTAGGTCGGAGGTTGACCTTCCAGGTCTGAACCCAAACTGTTGGTCTGAGAGGAGGGCATTGTCCTTGAGATGGCTACACACCACCTCTGCCACGACCCTCTCAAACACTTTACCCACCACTGACAACAGGGATATGGGTCTGTAGTTTTTGGGTCCGTCCTGGAGCTTTTTGTGTGCAGGAACTACTCGAGCCTCCTTCCACACTGAAGGCCAGACGTTTTCCCGTACACAAGTTGTGAACTTGGGTGAGAGGGCAGCCAGTTCCTGGGAGCATCGCTTCAGCAGGTGCGGGCTGATGTCATCAGGGCCGGTGGCTTTCTGTGTGTCCAGCCCCGCAATAATCGCTTCACCTGCTGATGCGTCACCTCCACCATGGTGACAGTCTTCTCACATTGCTGGACCAGCTGAGGCGGTGGCTGCTGTGGATTCCCACCTTCATTTTCCAGCAAACAAGGAAGCCAGCAACTGTGCCCTCTCCTTACTGCTGGTGGCGACAGTACCGTCCTGCTTGCTGAGGGAGGATGGATTCTTGGTGGCCAGTTCCTGTTTGTCCTTAACAAGGGACCACCAAGTTTTGTTTCCTACGCCAGTGCCACACAGTTTCCGGCGCAGGCTTTCCTCCCACTTTTTTAAGGCCCACTTGCTGGTTACCACCATCCTCCTGCATGCAGCCCTGTGCAGGTCCTTGTTGCGCCGAGTCGGGTTCCTCTTGTAGCGGAGCCAGGCAGCATACTTTGCCTCAGCAGCAACACGGCAACGGTAGCCAAACCATGGCTGATCCGTCGATCTGGTGGTGTATTCCCTGTGTGGGACGTGGCGTCTCTGGAGGGCGAGAAGGTGAGAGGTGAGTGCAAGTGCTTCACTCTCTGCTCCTCCCTGTAGCAGAGTGGCCCATGGGGTGTGGGTCAGGTCGCGGCGCAGGAAGCCCAGTCTGCTTTGTTCCACAGCCAGATGGTGCGGGTGGTGGCCTCGTCCTGAGCCACGCCCACTTCCAGCTGTGTCAGTACAGCGTGATGGTCAGAGCTGCCCACGAGCCCCAGCTGATGACACTGAAGCTTGTCTTCCTGGTAGTCTGAGATGACAGGGTCTAATGTCCCTCCTCGTTCATGTGTGGGGAAGGTGACATGATCTGTCAGACCCTGCACCTCAGGAGATTCTCGTAGGCGTCTCTTTCCAGGTGGTGATTGAGATCCCCACAATCAGCACGTGGCTGCAGCTGTGTGCCATCATCAGGTTGTCTAAGTCTCAGTCAGGTACAGGGTGAGTCAGGCCCTTGTCGCGGGGGCGATACAGGGCACACAGCAGGAGGGCTGAGCGGTCTGCCAGCATTACTCAGTACATCATCTCCATCATTGGAGGCGTGTCTATGTCAGTAGCTGGGCCTGCATTCCTTCCTTGAAGCAGACAGCCACTCCACCTCCTGTTCGCTCCTGTCGGTCCCTCCTCACCCAGTGGGTGAAGCCCTGCATCCTGCCATACGTGGGCTCTCTCTCTCTCTCTCTCTCTCTCTCTCTCTCTCTCTCTCTCTCTCTCTCTCTCTCTCTCTCTCTCTCTCTCTCTCTCTCTCTCTCTCTCTCTCTCTCTCTCTCTCTCTCTCTCTCTCTCTCTCTCTCTCTCTCTCTCTCTCTCTCTCTCTCTCTCTCTCTCTCTCTCTCTCTCTCTCTCTCTCTCTCTCTCTCTCTCTCTCTCTCTCTCTCTCTCTCTCTCTCTCTCTCTCTCTCTCTCTCTCTCTCTCTCTCTCTCTCTCTCTCTCTCTCTCTCTCTCTCTCTCTCTCTCTCTCTCTCTCTCTCTCTCTCTCTCTCTCTCTCTCTCTCTCTCTCTCTCTCTCTCTCTCTCTCTCTCTCTCTCTCTCTCTCTCTCTCTCTCTCTCTCTCTCTCTCTCTCTCTCTCTCTCTCTCTCTCTCTCTCTCTCTCTCTCTCTCTCTCTCTCTCTCTCTCTCTCTCTCTCTCTCTCTCTCTCTCTCTCTCTCTCTCTCTCTCTCTCTCTCTCTCTCTCTCTCTCTCTCTCTCTCTCTCTCTCTCTCTCTCTCTCTCTCTCTCTCTCTCTCTCTCTCTCTCTCTCTCTCTCTCTCTCTCTCTCTCTCTCTCTCTCTCTCTCTCTCTCTCTCTCTCTCTCTCTCTCTCTCTCTCTCTCTCTCTCTCTCTCTCTGTCTCTCTCTCTCTCTCTCTTCTCTCTCTCTCTCTCTCTCTTACTCACTGTCTGTGCTACCTATTCTCTCTCTCTCTCTCTGGTCTCTGTTCACTATTCTTTCACTTCACTAGCACTATTCTGCACTCACTGAGTGTCACTCACTGTCTTCTGTCTGTCTCCACTTATGTGCCATCAGTTTGACACTGTGTGTTCTCTCGACGTCTCACCGCGGCCGTCTCTTCCACATCCTCGCTCCTGCTCGTTGATGCTGACACCGTGGGATCGCGGCACCTCTCTCTCACCACCATTGAGCACCGTTCTCTCTCCTCTCTCTTGAGGATGACGCAGCCCTGCCAGATGTCACTCTTTGCACCTGTGCCTTATGGAACACTCTCGCCGCCACGTCTCTGCGGTGTTCCAGTGAATCAAGGGGACGCTCAGGCTCTGGGTGAGGTGGTAGTGCAGCATCTCTAGCCGTATGGCGCGGCGTTGGATGCTGTCAGTCTCCTTCTGTGTGTGTCACAGGACATCTCTGCGTATTCTCTCGCACCTGTGCCTTCTCTCTCAGCAGTCTCCCCTTCCTGTCGAGGAAACTCTCGATCCTTCTGAGGCGGAGATCCTGTGAGAGGCTTTCTTGGCAATGGTTTGACATGCCTGTCAAACCTCAGCCCTCGATCACCTCCACTCCAAGTATCTTGACTTCTCTTCTCTCTCTCTCTCTCTCTCTCTCTCTCTCTCTCTCTCTTTCTCTTCAAAGGAACATGTACCCAAAGGCGCACTGTCTGTGCTACCTATTCTTCTACAATCTATTTCTCTACTATTTACAAGACTTAAAAATAGATAATATGGTCAGCATTAAATGGAGCACTATTGTTTCACTTCACGCACTGCACTATTCACGTCACTGCACTACACTGTCTCCACTTATGTGTCATCGTGACACTGAGTGTCAGAGGAGTTCAGTTGTCTGTCTCCACTTATGTGCCATCAGTTTGACACTGTGTGTTCATCTCCTGGTCACTCCTCCGTCAAGTTCCACATCCTGGAAACGCGCTCTCACTGCGTTGATGCTCCTACTAGCCGTATGGTCTCGGCGTTGGATCGCTCACCTCTCTCACACCATTCACTCTCTCTCTCTCTCTCTCTCTCTCTCTGCTCTCTCTCTCTCTCTCTCTCTCTCTCTCTCTCTCTCTCTCTCTCTCTCTCTCTCTCTCTCTCTCTCTCTCTCTCTCTCTCTCTCTCTCTCTCTCTCTCTCTCTCTCTCTCTCTCTCTCTCTCTCTCTCTCTCTCTCTCTCTCTCTCTCTCTCTCTCTCTCTCTCTCTCTCTCTCTCTCTCTCTCTCTCTCTCTCTCTCTCTCTCTCTCTCTCTCTCTCTCTCTCTCTCTCTCTCTCTCTCTCTCTCTCTCTCTCTCTCTCTCTCTCTCTCTCTCTCTCTCTCTCTCTCTCTCTCTCTCTCTCTCTCTCTCTCTCTCTCTCTCTCTCTCTCTCTCTCTCTCTCTCTCTCTCTCTCTCTCTCTCTCTCTCTCTCTCTCTCTCTCTCTCTCTCTCTCTCTCTCTCTCTCTCTCTCTCTCTCTCTCTCTCTCTCTCTCTCTCTCTCTCTCTCTCTCTCTCTCTCTCTCTCTCTCTCTCTCTCTCTCTCTCTCTCTCTCTCTCTCTCTCTCTCTCTCTCTCTCTCTCTCTCTCTCTCTCTCTCTCTCTCTCTCTCTCTCTCTCTCTCTCTCTCTCTCTCTCTCTCTCTCTCTCTCTCTCTCTCTCTCTCTCTCTCTCTCTCTCTCTCTCTCTTTTCTCTCTCTCTCTCTCTCTCTCTCTTCTCTCTCTCTCTCTCTCTCTCTCTCTCTCTCTCTCTCTCTCTCTCTCTCTCTCTCTCTCTCTCTCTCTCTCTCTCTCTCTCTCTCTCTCTCTCTCTCTCTCTCTCTCTCTCTCTCTCTCTCTCTCTCTCTCTCTCTCTCTCTCTCTCTCTCTCTCTCTCTCTCTCTCTCTCTCTCTCTCTCTCTCTCTCTCTCTCTCTCTCTCTCTCTCTCTCTCTCTCTCTCTCTCTCTCTCTCTCTCTCTCTCTCTCTCTCTCTCTCTCTCTCTCTCTCTCTCTCTCTCTCTCTCTCTCTCTCTCTCTCTCTCTCTCTCTCTCTCTCTCTCTCTCTCTCTCTCTCTCTTTTTTTTTTTTTTTTTATTTAAACAAACTTAATACAAAGAACATGTACCCAAAGGCGCACTGTCGTGTGCTACCTATTCTAAGGGTACTACAATCTATTTCTCTACAATATTTACAAGACTTAAAAATAGATAATATACAAGATGGTCAGCATGCAAATGGAGCACTATTCGTTTCACTTCACTAGCACTATTCACGCACTGCACTACACTGAGTGTCACGTCACAAGAGTGTCAGAGGAGTTGGCAGTGTCTGTCTCCACTTATGTGCCATCAGTTTGACACTGTGTGTTCATCTCCTGGACGTGAGGCACCGCGGCCGTGAACAAGTTCCACATCCTGGAGACGCGTCCTGCGAAGGTGCGTTGATGCTGACACCCGTGGGATCGCGGCACCTCTACGGCGTCACCACCATTGAGCACCGTTCTCGTGCTCCGTGCGGTGACTCTTAGAGGATGACGCAGCCCTGCCAGATGTGGCACTCTTTGCACCTGTGCCTTATGGAACACTACGATCGCCGCCACGTCTCTGCGGTGTTCTCTCTCTCTCTCCGGTGTTCCAGACTCCATCTCTCTCTCTCTCTCTCTCTCTCTCTCTCTCTCTCTCTCTCTCTCTCTCTCTCTCTCTCTCTCTCTCTCTCTCTCTCTCTCTCTCTCTCTCTCTCTCTCTCTCTCTCTCTCTCTCTCTCTCTCTCTCTCTCTCTCTCTCTCTCTCTCTCTCTCTCTCTCTCTCTCTCTCTCTCTCTCTCTCTCTCTCTCTCTCTCTCTCTCTCTCTCTCTCTCTCTCTCTCTCTCTCTCTCTCTCTCTCTCTCTCTCTCTCTCTCTCTCTCTCTCTCTCTCTCTCTCTCTCTCTCTCTCTCTCTCTCTCTCTCTCTCTCTCTCTCTCTCTCTCTCTCTCTCTCTCTCTCTCTCTCTCTCTCTCTCTCTCTCTCTCTCTCTCTCTCTCTCTCTCTCTCTCTCTCTCTCTCTCTCTCTCTCTCTCTCTCTCTCTCTCTCTCTCTCTCTCTCTCTCTCTCTCTCTCTCTCTCTCTCTCTCTCTCTCTCTCTCTCTCTCTCTCTCTCTCTCTCTCTCTCTCTCTCTCTCTCTCTCTCTCTCTCTCTCTCTCTCTCTCTCTCTCTCTCTCTCTCTCTCTCTCTCTCTCTCTCTCTCTCTCTCTCTCTCTCTCTCTCTCTCTCTCTCTCTCTCTCTCTCTCTCTCTCTCTCTCTCTCTCTCTCTCTCTCTCTCTCTCTCTCTCTCTCTCTCTCTCTCTCTCTCTCTCTCTCTCTCTCTCTCTCTCTCTCTCTCTCTCTCTCTCTCTCTCTCTCTCTCTCTCTCTCTCTCTCTCTCTCTCTCTCTCTCTCTCTCTCTCTCTCTCTCTCTCTCTCTCTCTCTCTCTCTCTCTCTCTCTCTCTCTCTCTCTCTCTCTCTCTCTCTCTCTCTCTCTCTCTCTCTCTCTCTCTCTCTCTCTCTCTCTCTCTCTCTCTCTCTCTCTCTCTCTCTCTCTCTCTCTCTCTCTCTCTCTCTCTCTCTCTCTCTCTCTCTCTCTCTCTCTCTCTCTCTCTCTCTCTCTCTCTCTCTCTCTCTCTCTCTCTCTCTCTCTCTCTCTCTCTCTCTCTCTCTCTCTCTCTCTCTCTCTCTCTCTCTCTCTCTCTCTCTCTCTCTCTCTCTCTCTCTCTCTCTCTCTCTCTCTCTCTCTCTCTCTCTCTCTCTCTCTCTCTCTCTCTCTCTCTCTCTCTCTCTCTCTCTCTCTCTCTCTCTCTCTCTCTCTCTCTCTCTCTCTCTCTCTCTCTCTCTCTCTCTCTCTCTCTCTCTCTCTCTCTCTCTCTCTCTCTCTCTCTCTCTCTCTCTCTCTCTCTCTCTCTCTCTCTCTCTCTCTCTCTCTCTCTCTCTCTCTCTCTCTCTCTCTCTCTCTCTCTCTCTCTCTCTCTCTCTCTCTCTCTCTCTCTCTCTCTCTCTCTCTCTCTCTCTCTCTCTCTCTCTCTCTCTCTCTCTCTCTCTCACTGGCGCCCAGGATGAGGCGCTCAGTTTCGCCGCTGCACCTTGTCCAGCAGGGAGAGATGGGACTGGGGACTGCACGTCCAAGTGAGGGAACTGCACTCTATGATGTGCCTCACCTGCGTCTTGTACAGCGTCATGAGGCCCTTGGCGTCAAGTAGATGTCGCACTCGACGCAGGAGTGTCACCCTCAACGAGGCTTTGCGTGCCACGTTCTCCAGGTGGCGGTCAAAGCTAAGTTTGGTGTCTACCTCTACCCACAGGATATTGATGGAGTCCTTAATGGCAAGGGTGTCTTCCCCAAACTTCAGCTTGCCTTCTATCTGTCTGGCATCCTCCCGTGAACATGAGATGACCAAGGCCTGGGTTTTTTCGACAGCAAATTTGACTTGCCACCGTCTGCCCCAGGCCATGTCACCAAGCTGGCGGTTGGTGGCATCAGTCATGTTGTGTCATGCATCAAGACCAATCCTAAATATTTCTATAAATATGCTGCTAACCACTCAGAAGTGAGAGCGGGTGTCGGCCCACTGACTGAGTCAAACGGCCGAACCGTAAACTAATCCCAGGAGATTGTTGAAGTGTTACTACACCAGTACATAGTGTCTTCACCAACCCTGTGACTGGCAAGATAATCGCTTAACCTATGGCCTTCTTTCAAAGCTAAGGTCTACCTCTACCTCACTATTGACTGCACAGGGTGTCTTCAAAACTAATGGATATCAATTTAACCAGTTCTTTCATCAGAAGAAGCTAATGGATATAAATTTAGCCAGTACTATCACAGAAGATGCAATTAAAGAAGTATCTACTAACTCGGCAACCGGTCCTGACCACTTCCTGGCGGTGCTACTTAAGAAGTGCTAAGGAGCTGAGCGTGCCTTTACTCATTTTCTATAAAAGTTCCTTAGAAGCTGGTATCATACCAAAACAATTAAAATGTGCCAATGTTACACCAATTTACAAGTGGGGGATGTCGAGAGCTGAAGCAAAAAATTATCGACCAATTGTTTTGACCTCCCACATTATTAAGGTCTTAGAGAGGGTAATAGTAAAAGACATGACTACATATCTAAATGAACATGACCGAATGAACCCAAACCAGCACGGTTTTCGTTCTGGACGTTCATGTCTCTCACAACTACTTGCCCATTATGAAAAAATTTTAGAAAAACTAGAATATGATAAAAATGTCGATATGGTCTACCTTGATTTTATCAAGGCTTTTGACAAAGGTGGACCACGGAATTTTACTACACAAAACAAGGCAGATGGGAATTACTGAAAAGCTCGGGGTGTGGCTACACTCCTTTCTCACTGACAGGAAGCAGTGCGTAGCGGCTGGCGGTGCAATATTTCAGCCATCGGTCGTCACCAGTGGAGTGCCACAGGGATCAATCTTTGGGCCTTTATCATTCATAATACACATCTCTGACATCAACAGACATGTACTGCACTCGTCTGGCTCTTCCTTTGTGGATGACACCAGGGTGTTAAAGGAAGTTACTTCAACATCTGATACTGAAAAATTACAAACTGATCTGGCATCACTTTACCTGTGAACAGAGGAAAACAACATGTCGTTTAATAACAACAAATTTGAATACATGTCTTATAGTCCTAGAGGAATCAGAGGAGATGAACACACATATACAGCACCTGACGGTTCCAAGATAGACACCAAGGATTATGTAATAAACCTAGGAATTACCCTCAGCTGTGACAGAAACTTTACCCAACATATAATATGGTATAGGAGGCAGAAGTCAGGCTGGATGGATTCTTCGTATTTTCCGGACACGAAAAACTCTTCCACTGCTGACGCTATACAAATCTCTCGTCATACCCTTACTAGAGTATTGCTGTCAGCTGTGGAGTCCGTGGAGAGTTGGAGAGAAGCAGTCACTAGAAGCAATTCAACAATCGTTCACCAATAGAATAACTGCAGTCCACCACCTAAACTACTGGCAAGGTTACGTGATCTCAATCTCTACTCACTGGAGATGCGAAGAGAAAAGTATGCTATTCTGGAAATGAGCTCAATAACATAAATATACGATTTGGCATCCATCAAAGACGTGGTCACTTTTGTTACATTGAAGAAGCGTGAATACGAGTGAATACGAGAATCAAGACACTAGGTATAAACAAATTCATTTTCTGTAGGAGGACCGCTCCTTATTATTCTACTGCCCAGAAGCCTGCGTACAAGAACAGAGATTTCAAAATTTTAAAATCAAGGTCGACAAATTCTTACGAACAATACCTGATCAACCCAAGTTGCCGCATTACCGCCTCAGCGCTGCCAGCAACAGTATGATAGACCAACAGACGGGTTATAATATGGCGTGACCACGGGCAGAAGCTACTGCCTTCAACTATATCCATGCGGGATCCACAGATGTGTGTGTGTGTGTGTGTGTGTGTGTGTGTGTGTGTGTGTGTGTGTGTGTAATTCACCTCAATCTCCTGCTGGTCACCCAGCCAGTCTTCCCCATTACGGAGCGAGCTCAGAGCTCATAGACCGATCTTCGGGTAGAACTGAGACCACAACACACACTCAACACACCGGGAAAGCGAGGCCACAACCCCTCGAGTACACACTGTACCTATTTACTGTTAGGTGAACAGGGGTCACACATTAAGAGGCTTGCCCATTTGCCTCGCCGCTTTCCGGGATTCGAACCCGGACCCTCTCGATTGTGAGTCTAGCGTGCTAACCACTACACTACGCGATGTGTGTGTGTGTGTTTTACTATTTGATCTGTTGTAGTCTCTGACGAAACAGCCAGACTTCACCCTACGGAACGAGCTCAGAGCTCATTATTTCCGATCTTCGGATAGGCCTGAGACCAGGCACACACCACACACCGGGACAACAAGGTCACAACTCCTCGATTTACATCCCGTACCTACTCACTGCTAGATGAACAGGGGCAACACGTGTAAGGAGACACACCCAAATATCTCCACCCGGCCGCGGAATCGAACCCCGGTCCTCTGGCTTGTGTGTGTAATTCACTGTTTGATCTGCTGCAGTCTCTGACGAGACAGCCAGACGTTACCCTACGGAACGAGCTCAGAGCTCATTATTTCCGATCTTCGGATAGGCCTGAGACCAGGCACACACCAAACACCGGGACAACAAGGTCACAACTCCTCGATTTACATCCCGTACCTACTCACTGCTAGGTGAACAGGGGCTACAAGTGAAAGGAGACACACCCAAATATCTCCACCCAGCCGGGGAATCGAACCCCGGTCCTCTGGCTTGTGAAGCCAGCGCTCTAACCACTGTGTGTGTGTGTGTGTGTGTGTGTGTGTGTGTGTGTGTGTGTGTGTGTGTGTGTGTGTGTTTAAATTAAAAAGGCATTGCATTGATGACATACGTATATAATTGGATCAGCAGCATCCTCAGCACAGGTGTCCGTCGAGCCGTCCTGACAGCCAGATATCAATAATGATTTTGCTTGTGGAATTAGTAGTGATACTAATAAATTTGCGGCTGACACTTTCCACACGACGGGCAACTGTACGGCGGGCACTCTGATTTGCCCGTAATTCTCTCGCTTTGAAGCAGTGTTACCAGATCAAACAGTCCAGTTAAGGCGGGCAGTAGGCACAGGCAGGCGAATGTATGACTTGGGTCAGACGCCGGGCAGAGGGCAGTCAGAGCTGTGGCAGGCAACGTCGGCCAGTGGGGTGTTTGGTATGACAACATGGGACGTAAAAATCGTAGCCGGACAGGTAAAGCTAAACGCATAGCTTTGTGTACAATAATTATTGCAATGTGCAAGGAGAAAAAAGACAGGAGAGAGAGGAAACAACGGTGTAAACAATGGTTGGAAAATAGAGCAACATTGGGGAATCACGTGACACTTTTACGTGAATTGGAAAGTGATCATCTCAGGGACTTTCACCACTATATGAGAATGGACCCAGATACTTTTTACAGACTTCTACCTGGAGGCAACCCTCTTATTTCTCAGCACTGGAGCCAGCTACTCATCGTTCCAATATCCTACACGAATTTCTAAGCAGAGTTTGTCACAAATAGTACCGGACACCTGCCAAGCAATATATGACGAGCTGAAGGATGAGTATCTGCAGGTAATGAGTGTAGTAAACCTATTAACCTGCCATATTATATTTCAGAGATAATGACATCATGATTTACACTCAGCTACAGTATTAGTAGTTACTAGGACAGCAAAATCACAAACAATACTCATGAATAATAATATCAGTTATGTTAGTTGTTCTTCCAACAGCGGGAACGAGCACATCGATGGTTTGCCGTAGTTTCCTCGTCTATGACGTCATTTACACTCGTGATCGCCGCCCATACCACAGAGAATTGGTAACAGTGTCTGCCCGCCGTGCATTTACCCGTCGTGTGGAATGGCCTTTTAAGATAGGTAGATTAATTAGGCTAGATTCAGATACCATCGCCTTGCAAGCATATTTAGAAAAGATGAACGAATGTACAGACAAATGGCAGATACAGTTTAACATTGAAAAATGCAAAGTACTTAACATAGGTAGACGAAATCCACACAGTAGGTACACGCTTAACGACGAGGACCGTGGTAGGTTCAGAATATGAAAAATATTTAGTAGTTATAGTTAGGTCTGATCTTGGTCAGAGGAAACAATGCACAGTGCCAAGAAATAAGGGAAATGGGGTACTAGAACTAATTTCTAGGAGTGTTAAAAGAAAAACCCTGAAGTAATATCAAAGGTTTATTTGGCGCTGGTCAGACCGCGTCCAGATTATCTCGTACAGTTCTTGTCCCGTCATTATAGGAAAGATATACCTAGGCCTATTAGGATCAGTGCAAAGGAAATTGACTAAAAGAATGCAGGAGATGGGGGACATTCCATACGAAGCGAGACTGAAGATACTAAATTTGCATAGAAGTTATATCAAAGGAGACATGAGCAAAGTTCTTAGGATCAGTAGCCAGGGTAGAACCAGTAACAATGAGTTGAAGCTTGAGAAATTTAGCTTTAGGAAAGAAATGGGAAGTTACTGGTTCTTTATTAGAGTGGTTGATGAATGGAACGGACTAAGTAAGCATATTGTTAGCGCTGAGTCAATAAGTAGCTTTAAAAAGAAGATTAGTTAAATTTATGGATGAGAATGATGTTATATTTCTACCTGGAATCATGCCAAGTCTGCTCTTCAACTTGCCAAACACTCCTTCATAAATAGAAAATGTCAAAATCTTTCAAACTTTAACCCCTCTAGACTTGGTATCTGGCCAAAAAACATCTCTAATTACTTTATTTCTTCATCTTTCCCTTCGTTATTTCATCTTGATGGCACCACAGCCATCTCTTCTGTCTCTAAAGCTAAAGTATTCTCTCAAACCTTTGCTAAAAAATTCACCTTGGATGATTCTGGGCTTGTTCCTCCCTCTCTTCCCTCTGACTATTTCATGTTTTCAATCAAAATTATTCGTAATGATGTTTTCCATGCCCTTGCTGACCTAAACCCTCGTAAGGCTTATGTGTGTGTGTGTGTGTGTGTGTGTGTGTGTGTGTGTGTGTGTGTGTGTGTGTCTGTGTATCTGTGTGTGTGTCTGTCTGTGTGTCTGTGTGTGTGTGTGTGTGTGTGTGTGTGTGTGTGTGTGTGTGTGTGTGTGTGTGTCTGTTTGTCTGTGTGTCTGTGTGTGTGTGTCTGTCTGTGTGTCTGTGTGTCTGTATGTCTGTCTGTTTGTATGTCTGTGTGTGTGTGTGTGTGTGTGTGTGTGTGTGTGTGTGTGTGTGTGTGTGTGTGTGTGAATAAGATAGGTGTGTGAGTTTCCTTGTAGAGAGTTGGTAGAAAAAAAAAAGTGTTCTTGTGACAATGGCTTAGTTTTCAAATCAAAATAGCTCGACAATTTCAGTGCAGGGAACAGGTACACTACATATCAGTAAATCGCCTCGGTAGGCGATGAACTCGAGTTTATTCTTCCATCTCCTCGTCCCTCTTTTCTCTCTCTCTCTCTCTCTCTCTCTCTCTCTCTCTCTCTCTCTCTCTCTCTCTCTCTCTCTCTTCCAGTCCTGCTTTCCTTCCATTCATTCCTCCCTTCTTTCCCCTGTTCCTATCCAGGATTCTTTTCTTCATATATTTTCTAGGAAGTTTATCTCCTCCTCCTACAATATATTTATCAATCAATCAAACAATCCTCCTCTTCCTCTACCTCCTAAACCGATTTATTTTCTCCTCCTTCTCCTTCTTGTATTAATATAAATGAAAATAATAAATAAAATGTAATTTATTGATCTGTCCATCAATATCTTCATTTATCTATCTATCTATCTATCTATCTATCTATCTATCTATCTATCTATCTATCTATCTATCTATCTATCTATCTATATATATATATATATATATATATATATATATATATATATATATATATATATATATATATATATATATATATATATATATATAGAGAGAGAGAGAGAGAGAGAGAGAGAGAGAGAGAGAGAGGCGCGGAGACTCTACGTCGCGAAATGCCCATTACCCTCCCATCCTCCCAAGGGTAGGAGGATTAGAAGGAGTGGCAGCTGAATCAGTGCGGTCTGAGTGGAGTAAGGACTACAACTCAGACCGGAGTGAGGAGTAGCTGAAATCTGTGCTGCTGACTCCGCGCCGTAGAGTCCCGGTGTCGCAGTAAAAAATGTCCCGGAAGCGTCTTGCTCATCTGCGCATGCGTGGGTGGCCTATGCACTGTTACACGCACGATGAGTCAGGACAAGATTTACTAAGCATACTGCGCATGCGTGAGCAACATGTCAGACTGCACCATCATGTATAGGGATAAAAACATGTATTTTCCAAATTCTTTCGTCGTATATACAGTCAAATAAAATGTTTATTAAAAATTCAAATGATTGGCATATAAACAGTTCATTAATATCACGAATAAATAAATATTTCCATCTCACGCATGATGATTACCCCCAATCGAACAGTTGTCACTTGGTGGAATCAACGAGGATTTTTAGGAGATATGGAGTGTTTTAAAGGAGTAGAGAAATGGAGGAATAAAAATTAGGAGTTCTTTGTAAAGTCGAGAGATGGTCAAACCCCCTCCTAAACTCTCCAAACTCTTGATTTAATGCCCATGCAATTGGTAAAAGGGTAACGAATAAGTGAGGGACACGAAGGGGGACGAGAAGCGACGCCGACTCGAGCCTTATGTGCATAGGCCACCCACTCATGCACAGATGAGCAAGACACTTCCGAGATATTTTTTACTGCGACACCGCCGCCATTCAGTCCGCCCACGCTGAGAACACCGACGGTGCTGCCAGACAACCGTGATCTCAACCCTTGGGAGAAGTCATCGTACACATCAGTCGCCTGAGCGAGCTCTGTCGTCAAGACAAACACAACAGCATGGTGGAAGAGTTTGGACATTTATTTCTTGATGAGGAATATTTCAAACCACTAGTGGTTCATCATTTGTGTATACCGAGGGCCGAGCAATCCAAGATTCCTCAAAAACAGCGGGTCTTCAGTCACTGAAAGATGTACAGTGATTTGATCTGCGGGGCTTGTTTTTCAAGACGTTTCATAGGAGACGTATGGCTGTGGCTTTCTTACCCCTGTATAATTAAATTATCGCAATACTTAGCAGAGAATGTATTTTACCATCGTTTATTACTTTATGATATATGTAGAAATATAATGTAATTCAACTAATAATAGAAAATTAACTCCACTATTGAATCGAAGTCACGACTAGAAGAATCAAACTATACCCGCAGCACGGATGGATAGATGCGACATGTCACTAGCTACCACCAGCTCATTAATGGGGACTTTCCAGAACTAATGTCTGGCTCAAATATGAAGGCCGCTCAGGGGAGACCTAATGGTGATTCCCCGGCTGCGGCCCTGCCAAGCATCATAGCACATGTTTCGATCTCATTATTAGCTTACATCTTAATGAACCGTCATAAAAGTGTATTCCTCTAAATTTCTAATAAGGATGTATAGAGAGTTTTGAATATTGTTTTAGTGTAATGAAGACAATGATTTTGTATAGATACCACAAAATGTAGCACCACTGCTCTCCAGCGTTGTTACTTTTCAAGGTTGGACATGGGTGAGGTCAACCTCCCTGACCGCTGATAATCCCCAGGTCAAATCGAGTCACTCCTCCCCTCCCTGTCGCTCAGGATGGACGGTGAATATCTCGTCCGCGCTACTCGCCATCGCAACCTTAGTCGAGAGAAAGAAGTTATTTACATCGTCAAAAAGTTCTGCTTAGAGGAGAAGGCAAAGGGAGCACCTATAATTGATTTCTCCAAAGCTATTGCCCGGACAGCAAGAGCAACAAACGTCAGTGAGAGAACTGTTCGACGAATCTGCTCTGGCATCAATCAAGCCTGCGAGACACAGCCTGCATTTTCATCACCCCAAAAGAGTATTTAGTAATAAGAAACAGGAGGAAGTAACAAGCCAGAGAGAGAGAAACAGGAGGAAGTAACAAGCCAGAGAGAGAGAGAGAGCGGGCGATGGGCGTTTCTCCACATTTCAGTGTTAATCCTTTAATTGGGGCTGCCACGCCGCAGCCGGGGAATCCCCGTTAGGTCTCCCCTGAGCGGCCTTAATATTTGAGTCGGACTATAGTGATTGTCACCAGGCGGCAGAGAGTTCTCTTTACTCAACACAAGGGTAATATAGAATACATTTCCAGTCATTCTATAAATACAGAGATGCAATAAGTCGATATAATATATTTTTCTACACAATTCCTTCTAAATAGTAACATAGACAAAATCAAACCCTATTCATGAACAAATGCATAAAGTTGATTTTCTATTGAATTGGCATTGGGGATTATTTGGTCATCTCCACATTTCCAGAAGAGTACACCCTTGATAGGAAGTGTATTAATCGAGTCGACAGTAAACGTGAAGACAACATGTCTGTCACTTAAAACTCCAAATCACACGACCAACCTACTTGTATAGGGAAACAACAATTAATTAAGACTCTCTCTGTCTCTCTCTCTCTCTCTCTCTCTCTCTCTCTCTCTCTCTCTCTCTCTCTCTCTCTCTGCGTTTGTGTGTGTGTTGCCTTTCTATTTTATTGCCTTTTTTAAGGAATACAGGCAGATTTACAATCAATAAACATGTCAAGCATGGTTTGTCGAGTCGAAACTCCTAAGACAGACGGTTTTAATTAGGAATTATATTCAACGAGAACAGAAAACTAGTTTTACATAATATCTAACTTAGTTAGGGAGTAATCTTATTTTATTGTAAAGTTAACTTGCATACAATGTGCTGTCACCAAGGTAGAAACCTAACAAATACATTGTATAGTCTGATTGAGACACTATATATACAAGCATTGAATGAAAAAAAAAATATGAAAAGGAAAAAAAAGTAATAATAAACGGGTACACAACACAAAGCATAGGTACAAGTTTGTGCTAAATTTTGTTCAATCAAATTATGTTTTTATTTTGTTTTTATATGTATGTTGAAATTATCAAGAAGTTTGATCTCGTTTGGCAGGATCTTATACAAGTTCGGGCCGTTACATATGACACTATTCTTATATATTGAAGTTCTAAAGGTAGGACATCTTAAATACACATTATTTCTGCAGGTATGAAAGGATTATCACTGACTGTAAATATTGAGTTGTGTCCAATAGATTTATAAATTAAAAGAAGCGTGAAGTATTTGTATGGAAACAATATTAAGAATATTTTCTCTACTATAAATATCTCTTGTAGAATCGTATTTTTTCATGAAGAAGATACATCTCAAAATTTTATTTTGTGATATTTTTAATTTATTGAGAAATGAAGGCCATGTACTTGCCCACAGTGAGAGACAGTATGTGAGGTGAGGGTAGCAGAGAGTGTAATATATGCTGATCATCGCTTCTGAAGTTAATTTGTGCCGAACGCGATGCAAAATACTTGTAATCTTTGAGAGTTTTAATCGTACATCTTCAATATATGCACCTCCAATTTAAATTATCATCTATTTTTACTCCAAGAAATTTCATATCATTAACTTGTGTTAAAATTTCACCGTCTAAAAATATAGGAGGAAGTACATTTTTAATTGATATATTCTGAAAGAGAACATATTTAGTCTTTGAGATATTGATCTTTGATTTATTAGATTGTAACTATGATTTAATGATGTTTAGTTCAGATATTATATTCGAATGTAAGGAATTTAAATCTCATATATCTTATATATCTTAAATCTTTATATATATATATATATATATATATATATATATATATATATATATATATATATATATATATATATATATATATATATATATATATATATATATATATATATATATATATATATATATATATATATATATATATATATATATATATATATA
>NC_059292.1:20813285-20825493 GCF_017591435.1 Portunus trituberculatus | reverse complement strand
TAATACTAGTGCCAGTAGAATATTAGTGGTGGTGGTAGTAGTAGTAGTAGTATAATAGATATAACAATAATAGTAATGATAATGATGATGATAATAATAATAGTGATATTTTAGGTTTTTTATCTTCCACGCCTGAAGAGTCAGTGTGCGTACTACCTGCCACACAGCTCACCATTAATTAAACACGATGTCACCGCTCTGCTCATCTGTTACTTTCGCTCCCCTCGCCACCACGGCCACTAATAAGATTAAATGTAATCTTCCTCCCCTACAAACCTCAAGGGTACCGTCGGTGCTCCCATCTTCCTTTGTAAGAAAACACACAGGCAGAGCAAACCCGTTCCTTCTTACCACGCTATTCTTCGCCCTCCACTTCTTTTTAATTTTCTCCTACAATTTCTTTTTTTCCTCTCCATTTCCTTCTATTCTCCTATTTTTCCTCTTCAGTTATATTTTTCTCAGTTCTCCTCTATTCCATCCATCCTCTATTCCATCCATCATGTTGCTCTTCCCTCCTTCATTCCTTTTAACTCTTCTTCCATCTTCACTCTCTGTTGTGTTGTTTTCCGTCCTCCACTTCTCATCTTTCTCCCTCTCCGCCCTGCTCACACACACACACACACACACACACACACACACACACACACACACACACACACACACACACACACACACACACACACACACACACACACACACACACACACACACACACACACACACACACACACACACACACACACACACTGCATATACTCGTACTTCTTTAGCAGCGAAATCGTAAAATTGTATTGAAATGCAGAACTGTGTTTGAGACTAGCTTAATTGGTGCATTTAAAAGCTAGACACCAGAACAATAAAGAGGAAACGTTAAAGAAAAGACCAAATTAACCGGCTCTTCACAAGTGAGTAATTAGATGCGATGCACAATGGACCAAAAGAGGAAGAAGCTGAAGTAAATCCTAAAATGTGGGTATTGCTCTTTACAAAAACTTTCCCCTTGTGCTCTTGGGAGGTTTGTTGTGACGTCAAGTGCGGTAAGGGTTTGTAAGAAGCGTTAAATTATACATGCTACAAGCTTCGCCGTGTTCTAAATTTTGCTGTGCTCGATCCATACTTTTTCATGCAGCATTTGATGTTCAGTGTTTGTCAGAACTCGATTGTGTTTGTCGCGACATTGCCACCTCCATTCAATACTTACTCATGTAGCTTACCAAATAATAGGAGGAAGTGTTCTAAAGGGCAAAGTTTCCAACACACACACACACACACACACACACACACACACACACACACACACACACACACACACACACACACACACACACACACACACACACACACACACACACACACACACACACACATTTCCACGATTGCAGTACAGCTGCAAAACTTCCTATGCAATTATAAACATCAATTACTCTTAAATACCTCTAATTACAGTGATGGTCGAGCAGAATCCAAAGCGGCATACACTTAAATGATCAGAAATAGATTGATAGGCGGACTAACAGAGAGAGAGAGAGAGAGAGAGAGAGAGAGAGAGAGAGAGAGAGAGAGAGAGAACAAACACACACACACACACACACACACACACACACACACACACACACACACACACACACATTGACAAGGAAAAGACCAATAGAGATGCAGCAGACATACACTCAAGTATTGCATGCCGCGTGCTTCTCATGACAACAGGTAAGTGGTCGGCGAGGATTTACAAGTAGGAGCATGTGCTGGAAAGGAGGCATTGCAGTGCGCTGGTGATGAAGTGTATTGCATATATGACGACGATGGTGTGTGTGTGTGTGTGTGTGTGTGTGTGTGTGTGTGTGTGTGTGTGGTCTTGCCTGATTGTCCTTTTACATTATTGACCAAAATTTTCCCTTTTTTAGCACTCTAGTACAACTCCCGCAGCGAGTGTATATGTTGATGAGTTACGTGATGTCTCTGTGTGATTCATTCAGTAGATCATGCATGACATCTGGTGAGAATGGATGTTATTATTAGCAAGCCTTTTATTCCTCTCATCAAAAATTGCAAGATTTTTCTCTCTGCCTTTACAATTCCTTTCATCGTATGTTCCTTTCCTGGTTTCGTGTTTCAAATGTTGAATAGACATACATTCTGTTCTCAGTTATACTTTATTTGTCATTTCTCGTATAAAGCCCTCCAAGGTAACCCCCCCCCCCCCAAAAAACACAACCCCCCAAAAATTTTTTGCGTCTGAAAACTTTTCCTCAATTTAAAATTATTTTTAAACTTTTGTTTTGGGAATTCCAATTTTAAATTTTAAATGATAAAATAATAAGGGGGGCTGGGGAAAAAAAAAAAAAAAAAAAAAAAAAAAAAAAAAAAAAAAAAAAAAAAAAAAAAAAAAAAAAAAAACCCCCCCGAGCGACGCTGAAAACTTCATCTTATAAAATTTAAAAATTTTGGGGGGTTTTGGGTTTCCAGCCCATTAAAGCAAAAAGATTATAGGCGGATAAAGAAGAAAAAAGGGGAAAAGGGAAAAAAAGGGGAACCACCCACCCAAAACCAAAACCCCCCAAACAAACCCCCCCCTGAAATGGGCCCTACCTTCTTTCATTTCCCTCTTTCAAACAATTAAGTGCGGGCAAATTTAAATACCTGTTAAAAAGGCCCTTTTCCTGGGCGTATGAGTGGTAATCCCAATTTAAAGGTTGGGTTTTGGTGGTTGGTGGTTTGGGGTGGTTTTGGGTGGGGTTTGGGGAATGTTTTAATAAAGACCAAAATTTTTTTAAAACCCAATGGGATCTTTGGATTGTTTAACAGCCTTAGCAATTTCCATTTATGATTTCAAACCTTCCGCTTCATGAAGGAAAGGATTTTAGTTATTAATTTGGTTATAGAATATTTTAGATTTTAAATGTTTACAGAGTGTTGTTGGGGTTTTTTTCACGGATCGTTTGAATTCTTCAGGAAGGGAAACATAGGCTTTCCAATCGCAATGTTAACAAGTTCTTGACTCCTTGACCGACATTGACTTGGCCACGTGTTAAGCGTCCTTACCTGGCCTCCCAGTGATCTGGAGGTAACGTCTGAGGGTTAAAAGACGAGAAAGGGCAGATGGAAAACCCCCACACACCCAACACACACACACACACACACACACACACACACACACACACACACACACACACAACACACACACACACACACACACACACACAACAAACAAAACAAAAACCACTGAGAAAAGAGAAAAAATAGGAAAAAAACAAAAATACAAAATAAAAAAAAAAAGAGCATACATCAGATTTGCGAGATCTTTGTAAAACCAAGCAACCAAGAGGCATAACTAAAAAAATCAAGAGAAACCCACACAAAATCCTACTATTCATACCTAGAAAAAACCCCTCTGTTTATTGAGAAGCCGTGTGACTGCCGCTTGAGTGTGTGTTTGTGTGCTTTGGGTTCGAGTGTCTGCGATGCTGTAGGAGAGAGAGGAAGGCAGGGAAGATCATAGAAGAGGGCAGGGGAGGGAACTAGCGTTTCTCATCCCTATTCACCACTGCCTCTCTGTTCCAAACAACATCGCAAAATGTGATTATCGGTTTCAATTCAGCAGCGGGAAAGTAAATGAATGAGTACTTGCGGATGTATTCCAAAGGTACGGAGACAGAAATAGAGGAGAGAAGAGAAGCGGAGGAAAAAAGGGAAAGGTACCGTGGAGTGAGGCGCACCATAAAGAAGAGGAGACGGAGGAGGAAAGGCAGACGGAAATGAAGACAAGAACGACCAAAAATTAAGCACGAAAGGAAGCAGGAAGGAAGGAAGGAGGGGGGGAAGGGCATTAAGAAAGGAACCGCGAAAAATAAAGAGATGCCTCGGAGAATACTAAGTGCAGTGGGCATGAATAACGAAATAAAAATGTATTAATGGAAAATGGAAATAGACAGAATGCAAAGAGAGCAAACACGAATGGGTAGAGGAATTGGACATGCAGAAAGAAAAGGAGAAAAAGGGAACACAGAGGTAAAAGTAGAGAAGCAAGCTAGAGAGTATAGTCAAAGAGAACTCGTCAATCAAGAGAGGAAACGAAGAAAATAAAAAGTAACGGGTAAAGGAAAAAACTAGAAAAAAAATGAAAAGTGTGTTGACTTGTAGAACATCACGAAACCCGGGAAAGAGGGAAAAAATCCACGTATCATGAAGCAACGGAAAAAACAGGGAATCGTTTCCAAGAAATAAATGAAAAAAAAAAAAATTTTACCCCTTGACCGATCATCCAAATATCTCTTGCTGAAGGGAGCGGCAGCGGTCGCACGCTGTTTTAGTTATTCACGTGTTTATATTTTCAGTAAAGATTTCAGGGGAACTGATTCAATTATTTACTTGCTCGTCCTTCTTTCTCCTCTTCTAACGTGCGTATCAATCAATGGAAAAACGAAAAAAAAAGTTAACTGATTTCTTTCATCGTTTTCTTTTCTTTACCCAGAGATTTGCCTGTTCACCAAACGCAGACACGCACCTGTACGTACCTGGATGCCACTCATGCATGCTTCACTCGCGTATTCTCAGTGAACGACAGAGCAGGGGAACGTTGTTATTGATACGAAAAGCTCATGCTCCATCACAATCACCTTATATTTTTATTACGTAAGAATGTTTTTTTTTTTGCTGCTAAAAGAGATACATGATTTCCGTGGTTCTCCTTCACTACAATAACAACTGTAGTGGTAGGTCACACTTTCCATTATCTTACATAGTAGTTGTACTAAAGACAGGGATGTAAGAATGTGCTGGTGTTTGAAATGCCTTGTAATATTTTGTGATCATTTCACACATGTCCCTTTCCACTTCAGAGGCCGATTAAAGGAAAAGCTGAAAGCATGAACTATATTCCGTATTGCAGTTACGTAACAGAGTAGAGATGTAGATTTAGTGTAGCGCTTATTCTCGCTTCACTAACCTCTGAACCTGATGGGAACAAAGACGCCCACCAGGGATATCATAAGGCTGTTTGTTGTACCGTCCTCGCCGCAATGCCTACCTACCAAACCTCAAGGGAGGGCGATTAGTGTGCTGGCTGGAAGGTGTTTGCCCGAGATCAGACTCCAACCAGGTTTGCTGCTAAGCTGTATTTATCACTACGAAATCAAATGTACATTCAATTTTCTTTTGGCTTCCACGCAACGCCACCTTAGATGATGAAAAAAATGGACAGTTTAGTTTGCTAATGTCTTTGATATGTTGCCAAAATGGATATGAAAATAAAGATTCTTGTGCACCAGAGACACTTTGGAAAAGTAGCAGAAAAATTTGTTAGTAATTTCTAATCATTAATCATGAATCTATTCACAAAACAGAAAGAGAAGTACCACTGCAGCAGAATGTTGTGAAAGACAAAGATGATAAATTAAAGGAAATGAGTTAAGCGAGTGGCCTCTGTGCACTGTATTTCATTATTGCTGTTCTGGTGAAGTTGACGCTTCTTTTCCGGCGCACATACACAGCGAACTGTTCTGCTGGGAGGAGCAAAGCGTCTGTTTTATGCCGGCGCTCGGGAAGCAACGATGAAAACACTGATGGTTTGTCGCGCAGGATTTAAAGTTCGAGACATGCGATCACTAGACTGGACACCCGGAGTAACTTATGTGCCTTATTGAATTATACTTTCTTCCCATCACCTTAGCTCTGCATTTCTATATAAGAAAGTTGAAAGACGTTGTACTAATGACTTATGGCGGTGTAGGTATAATATTTCTGGACATACTGCACAAATGATCACGTCGTTTTTTTCCTTCTTATCTGAGATTGGAAACCAATCATTTCTACCAAGTTCAGCTAATCCAGACATAGCTATATCCTGTATATAACCATCAATTAGTGAGGCAGATGATCAGTAAGATTTTCATTACAAACACTGAACACGCATCGCTCTCGATACCTATAATTTATACCAAAACACCTGTTCCAGTTCATCTTTTCTCTTACCTCACCCGCGCCCAAATGATTATTGAAAAAGAAATATGAAAATAAATGAATACCCGTGCTGGCAGTAACAATAAAAATACAGTGCGGTGCTGCAACACACATCCGTGCATACAAAAATATACATACATACGTGTTCGTATACAAGCAGCCGGCAGGTAGACAGGCAAGTATACTACAGCAATAAATTCACACGTATATAATTAGAACTACATGGCCAGAGAAAATGGGTAATGTGCACTTGGTCTGTAGGTACAAGGGAGGTGGGAAATAGAGAGCAATACCCGTAACTCATAGAGATTAGCCATCCCTACGTTACGCTGGACCATATTCATTATTATAGACCTGTGTTTTCCCCGCCCCACGCCCGCACACTGCACGGCCGGCCATCTTCCTAATCCCTATCCCTTTATGCTCGCCTCGCTTACTCCTGCCGCCCTATCCTTGCCACTTACTTTCCTCCTATCCTGGCTATCCTTTCTGCGTATCCTGGATTCTCTATTCTTTCCTGGCTTCCTATCCCTCCCACTCTTAATTAATGCTCGCCTCGCCCATTCCTGCCTTCCTATTCTTGCTCCTTACCTTCCTTCCTTATCCTGGCCCTCCTGTCCTGGCTCTATTTTCTCTTCATATCCTGGCTCCCTATCTGCTCTTCTCCCATTGGTCTGGTTCCCTATTCTGGCTCCCTGTTCTGGCTGTGTTCTGGCTCCTATCTCTGCGCTACCCCGCCTTCCCTGGTGCACACGATAACATTTAGTCCCGTTATTTGCCTCACGCCGTGCACTTCTCTTCCCGAACCCAGCAACCCGATAACCTAATCACGAATATTCCCCAGTGCTCTTGCAAATGTTTCTCTCTCTCTCTCTCTCTCTCTCTCTCTCTCTCTCTCTCTGGCAGTCGCTGTACACTGAATACGAATGCATCACCGGAAAAAAAGATATGTTTTCCCCGCGAGAGAAGCGAAATATTGCGTCATAACTTTCCACGAGCAGGGGAAACTATTTTACGGGAAGGTTAAGTACGCTTTTCTTTCCAGCCGCCCTTACGCACATCCCACTTAGTCCAAGTCGTGCTGTGAGTCGGTTGTGTGCTTTGGGTTTGGCTGTGTACAGAGATACACGACAAATAGCAAAAATGATGCAGGAAAATAGATGAACTTCTATATTTCATACGCAAAAGTGTTTACTGTGTTTGGGTTTTAGAGTAGATATTTTGTGATCTGAAACAAATTTAACACTTTTAAGGAAAACGTGCGTAAGAATACTAAAAAAAAGTTGAAAAATAGCTATGATAAAGAAATTAGATACCCGTAGATAGAATCAGTGACGCGGATGTATGGAATTGATGATTATGTACCTGATAAATTGTAAATACGGGTATGGAATGGTGGAGTCTTAGTTGGAAATGTTAGAAATAATCCTGTTTGAAAGCGCCAATGTCAGTCACGGAGGCGCTCGTCAGTCTCCGCCTGCCAAGAGTATCATTGTTGTGTTCGGTTCATGATATTAATTCCATCTATCTATGATGGAGGACATAAACAAATTACACCCAACACCGCGTGCTTACATACGTAAACACACACACACACACACACACACACACACACACACACACACACACACACACAAACACACACACACACACACACACACACACACACACACACACACACACACACACACACACACACAACACACCCAAAAACCCCTGTACATTTTCAGTGTATTTTTACATTTAACTAATAAAGAATTATTATTATTATTATTATTATGGTTTACAAGAAAATCAAAATATGGGTTTTTGTCGCGTCCCTTGTCGTTTATTACAAGAATGCTTCCTGCACCAAGATAAAAGCCTCTTGAGCAGCTTATCACGTATCGCCTTTCCATCTCCTCCTGTTCTTCCTTCGCTGCCTTCCCACCGTCCTCGACAAAGCAGTATAAGTCTATTATGGTATCCTATGGAACTATAGTAACACTTATTGTAATTAGATATGTTGCCAAGATCACCGTCAGAATTTGGTGTTTGAATGATACACTTTCGTTTGAAGGTGTTTACTTTAAAGGAATTTAAAAGAAATTTAGTGTCTGTTTATTTCATGAGATTTCTAATAGTAACTGAAATACTAAAAATTTGTTCTGCTTCAAGCTTCTTGGTACACTTGTGTAATCCAGCCATGATATTACCCCCAGAACCTTATTAGGAGCAAGAAAAAACAACGAACTTAAAACCATGGCTCCTGAAGTGACCCCTAAGACAAAAAGTGAACATTCTTAATTTGACCTGATTTGTTTTGATTTAGGAGCAATGAATCCTTCCAATCCCAGCGCCGGAATCCTTGCCTTACTTTCCAATTTCCTTCCTAAAGAGAAGATTGGAAGGGAAACGAAAATCGCGGGGCCGTAGAGCCACGAGGCCATTGACCGACGAGAAGAAAAAAGACCAGGGAAAAGCCCGTTGCCCAACCACGGGGCGAGGTTTATTCAAAAAGAAAAAAGAAAGGGAAACCTGTTTTTTTATTTATTTACAATAAACTTTAATAAATAAATTGCCATTACAAATTTCCTTCCTAAAGGCAATATTGGTCGGCGCTTCGGTTGTTCCATGGTTCTCCCGAGGAGCCTTGCACTTAAAGAATTTTCCACTCCGGGTCCCTTGTCCCTTCCACGGGCGTTTTGCAACGTTATCGTACAATCCTAAAAAAAAATTGAAATGGTCGTTTCCTCACGGCTTGAATGGAGACCTGTGGTTACAGAAAAGTTTCTAAAAGTTAAACTCTGAGCAAGTTTCGGTGGCTCAACCACCCAGTTAGCATTTCGTCATCTCACAAACATTAAGAAGATGCTTGAACATTGCCTTGTTAATGCATGAAACAAACACCGAGAAGGAAGAAAATCAGAAACGACAAAGGAATAAGGTGAAAAGGGAAAATCTAATATAACGCATTTGTTTTTCCACTTGGGAACTCTGAATCCCCGTAAATTTGAACTTGAATTCCCATAAAACAATTCAAACCGTCCATTCCTGGTAATGGCTTGTCGGTTCCACTTGATTCCTGACGTTTTGAAACCTATGCGTCAGCTAAATGGAAGGAGGATGTCAGGAAGGGAGTGAACGAGAACCAGAAGGAAGGGTCGGCAGGAAGGAGACAGAGGAAAGGGGGACAACACGAGGGTAAGGGTGAAGGAAAGGGACGAAGGAAGGGAGAAGGAAAGGGACCAGGAAAGGAGAGAGGTGAAGGGAAGACAAACGGAGGGATTGAAGGGTGAAGAGAAGAGAAGGAAGGAGGAGAGGAGAGGAAGGGGAGAGAATGGGAAACACGACAAACGCTAATTTTGGTTTTGAAAGAGAGGAAGGGAGGGAGGGAGGGGAAAATTTGGTAACCCGGAAAAGGGAAAGGGGAAGGTGGAAGGAGGGTGAGGGGAATCCTTTTGGAAGCGGAGGGAAGGTTTGGGGTTGGAAGGAGGTTTGGGGGAATAACCTTAATTACTCCCTTTTTTTCTCTCTCTCTCTTCTTCTTCTCTCTCTCTCTCTCTCTCTCTTTCCAACCATGCTAAAATATCTGTAATTACTATAACAAGTCTGGGCCTAATGACGATCCTAAAAATTACAGGCATATTCTCAACTGACAGTTTTTTCTAAGATATTTGAATCTGCAATGAAGACTCACCTTGTGCAATATTTGGAAAATAAAAAATATTGAATAATTCACAATACGGTTTTAAGTCAAAATGCAGCACATCTCATGCCCATAATGTTTTTTCTAATGACATCCTAACTTCAATAGATAAAAAACTGTCAGTTTTATCCATTTTTATTGATTTCTCTAAAGCATTTGACACAGTGAACCACAATATCCTTCTTGATAAACTGTATCATTATGGTGTACGTGGCACAATACATTCTTGGTTCAGGGATGATTTATTTGAAAGACAGCAGCAAGTTCACTTTTATGGAGAAATGTCTTCTTTGAAAACTGTTACTCTTGGGGTACCTCAAGGTAGTGTTTTGGGTCCTATATTATTTCTAATTTACATAAATGACATATCAAATATTTTTATTAACTCAAAACCATTCTATTCGCAGACGATATGACAGTTTACCTCATAGACCCATCTCCAGAACAACTTATTATATCTGCTAATCAAGAACTTGATAAACTACATCAGTGGTGCCTAAGTAACAGACTCACTATCAACACTGACAAAACACATTTTATGCTTTTCACATGCAAACGTCAACTCAACCTCCCCCAACTTACAATTAATGGAAATCCTATTTGCAGAACAAACACAGTAAAATTTTTAGGAGTTACTTATGACGAATCATTGACTTTTAAGCATCATATTGATAGTTTAACACTAAAGATTTCCAGACACATTGCTTTACTTCACCAAATCAAAGACTTCATGCCTCAAAATGTACTTAAATGTATTTATTATGCTCATATATACCCACTGCTAACATATTGCAATCTCATATGGAGCACTGCCTATACAACATATCTAATCCCTCTCAAAATGCAACTTAAAAAAATTGTTAGAATAATTTCAAACAGTAGCTATTTTGCTCACACAGACCCTCTTTTTAAACTTCTAAACATATTAAAACTTGAAGATATAACAAAACTATGTGTTTCTCAATATATGTTTAACCACAGAAATCAACTCCAAGATCTCCTCCCAACCCATGAACATAGGACACGTAATCGTGGTAACCTCCTACATCCAGCTCATCGCCTCACAAAATTTCGCCATTCAATTTTATACATAGGTCCTGTTGTATGGAACACTATACCACCTCACATACAAAATGTTCCTTCCCTTAGTATATTTAAAAAACAACTAAAAAGAAATATCATAAATTCATATTAATTGTTTAGTTTACAATATTAAATCTAAGTATTTGTATTCATGCATATAAAGGATCTTTATTAAATTTCCATATAATATTTTACACCTGAGTTGTCATATATCTTTATTTTCATGATTAAATTTTAGTCTTTATATATTACTATTATCATCAGAGTTGTTTATGTTATGTCACTGAATCTTCTTTCAATATTATCATCTCTGTTTTGTATTAATACATTATCATAAGAACTATTGTCATCAATATTATTTTTATTACTGTTATAATCAATATATTTTTTTTAATATTTCTATTGTTATTATTATTTCTAATTGTATTAATGTATTATCATAAGAATTATTGTCATCAGAGAGAGAGAAACATTTGAAACATTTGAAACATTTATTCATCACTAGTTCTTTTAAAAATATATAATGTACATATTATAATATGCGGTGGCGTTGTGGATAAGGTGGTGAGCGTGGGATCGGGCAGACATCCACGCGTAGGTTCGAATCCTACCACGCACAGCCTTAAAACACTTTGCCATTTGTCGAGTGGTTTAAAGTTACCTACATATCACCATGATACCCAGGTTCTAGGTGGTTACACTCAAGATGAGCTTGGGCGGTGATATGGGCCCTAACATGGGTACCACTGTAAATAAAATTGCCTGCGCCACTAATGGGCGGAAGCTGAACAGCGCTTCCCATACACTCTTCAAGAGTGCCTACAGGCGCTATAGGCCTTACCGTAAAAAAAAAAAAATTTTTTATTATTGCTATTGTTATTATTTTCATTATTGTCATCATTATTATTTTTATTATTGTTATTTTTTATTTTATTTTATTATTATTATTATTATTATTATTATTATTATTATTATTATTATTATTATTATTATTATTATTATTATTGTACTGTCTTCAAATATTTTCATTAACTTTTTCTCTGTATTATTGTTAAGATTCTATTCTTTTCATTACACAAACCGCACGTCAGCAAATAATTCTCACAGATTATTATAAGATGCCTGAAAAGCTTTGCTGAAAATAGGCTAGCTAGTTTGCACAATGCATATTATAATATGTACATTATATATTTTTAAAAGAACTAGTGATGAATAAATATTTCAAATGTTTCAAATGTTTCTCTCTCTCTCTCTCTCTCTCTCTCTCTCTCTTCTTTAATCATTTTTCTATCGTGATTTTACCGAGTGTTTTCATGCTATCCACCTTTTTACCTCCTTTCTTCTCTGAGTTGAACTACATTTTCGTTTTCCTAACTGGCAATCTTAATATTTCCCTGCATGTTTTTATCAGTTTCTTTCTCACGTCCCTCTGCGGGATTGTTCGTCTTTCTTCTCCCTTTTCGATGGCTACTTAAAATC